>NW_028277636.1:0-362432 GCF_059751315.1 Micrasema longulum
CCTTTGATTCTTTCATCTGGTTGATGTTACACCGTACCGTGTGTAAAGTGGCCCCGTAAACCAGCCATTGACAGGTCATAAGCCCTGTAGATGCCTAGACTTATAAATAACCTTCTCTTAAATGTTCTTCATCTCTGTTGTAATATGTTAAAAAAAACTGCTCCCCAGGGAGTTGAATCCAGTCCTTGTCTACAAAAATTTGGACAAACTCAAAATATTGTTGATAAATTACCTGGTCCATGAAGAAGTATAGAAATTGAAAAAATAACATTTTTAGGCGTTGCCTAGTATGCAGATGAAATAATTCAATTTGATGAATCTCACTCGCATAAATAAAGGTTTCAGCTCTTTAACTTCACAAACATCAACAGATGAAAGAATTGAAGAAATATAGATGTTCAAATATAGGCAGAATGGTGAATGTTACACAGTGTGTAAAGTGGCCACTTAAACCAGCCATTGACAGGTCATAAGCCCTGTAGATGCCTAGACTTCTATATTACCTTCTCTTAAATGTTCTTCATCTCTGTTGTAATATGTTAATATAAACAGCTCCCCAGGGAGTTGAATCCAGTCCTTGTCTACAAAAATTTAGACAAACTCAAAATATTGTTAACAATTTAATAGTTGGTTTCCCCTGCCTTTTTTTAAATTTAGTTTACAATATATAACGACGCGTTCGCCATCATAGTTTACTTAAATTTGATTGCAAAATGTTATTTTTGTTCAAAGCATTAACTTTGTGGTCAAACACTTCAACTAATGTAAGTAAATATAAGAATATAACCACTTCGTCAGGACTCTCACTGCTCCAACATGCAAATACTAAAACATACTTTCACCTTTATATTGCCGTAGATAAAACATGGCTTTTCAGGGTCAGACCGTGAAACTTCATAGAAAAATTCCTCATTGTAAGTATTAAAAAAACCTTTGTAAAATTTTTCAAAAATGTCATTTTACTAAAAATTTTTTTATGATCTCAAAATGGAGTCAACATTAAATTTTTCGGACAAGCATCCCCTTCACAAACTCTTACCCCTCCCCAACAAAAAAAATGAGATTAAAACGTATTTGACCAACGAAGCAATACACACCAGTCGCGGACAAGGGAAGCGGCTGGATTAAGAAAGAAGTAGGGGTTTGTGGAGGGACTGTTTGACCGAGAAATTAAAGAATTACTTTATTTTGAGATTATATAAAAATGCATTTTTATTAATGACTTTTAGGAAAAAAATATTAGGATTTTTTTAAAGCAAACTGTAAGGAATGTTTCCTCTAAAGTTTCGTGGTCTGGCCCTGAAAAACCGTGTATAATATTTACGAAAAAATACATTGATTAATGGGGATGCAAACACCACTATGTCCAAACACACACTAAAATTAGGTTAATAATATTTACTGATATCTTGCATAATGTGCGGGTGGTGGTTGGGAAGGGGAAGGGCTAAGGCTTGATAGTTACACGATGGGTTTAGTTTTGGAATAAAAAAGTGGGCTGTATTGAAAAGATATTTAATTATTTATTAGAGGAATATTATTTTTCAAATATTTTTTATTATAAAACACCTTCATGTTATTGAATGTAAGACCTTTTTTAGAATTCGAATGTAAAGTTTTAACTTCTGAATCCTTATTTAAATCGTGATATGAATTTATGAGATGATTGTCAAATTCTGAAAGATTATCATTTTATTTAGAAAAACAACAGAAAAATTATAAACAATTCATATTATAATATAATGTATGAGTCCAATTAAAGTTTTTCGTGACTATAGAATACTTTTTGTATACATACTACAAATGAACTGATTAAAAATATGTATGAATATATAGAAATTTAACAAGAATATTTTACGAGAGTTAAATGAAATAATAATGATTTTGTTCCCAAAGCGTTGGGATGGGTAAAAAGGATAAGAAAAGATAAGGATAAAATATTAGGATAAAATAGGAAAAAGGAGGGATTTTGTTAAGGAGATTATTTAAACATTAACTTAACTTAACTTTTAAACACAGTTCTATATGTTATTACTTTATATTGTTTTTTTTTTTAATTTATGTTATTAATACACTCATCTTTTTTTTTTTATACCAAGTATACTTCTTAACACTGTTCCTATATTTTATTTCTTTATATTGTGTTTTAAAAAAAAATCTATGTTGTTTATATACTCATCTTCTTTTTTTTATACCAACTTTATTTCTAAACACTGTTCTATCTTTTGTTGCTTTATATTGTATTTTTTTAATTTAATGTTGTTTATATACATATAGTTTGTATAACTTTCATGTATGTAAAAGCCTTATAGGCGTGAAAAAATAATAATAAAAAATAAAATAAAAAAAAACATCTTTTACGTTTTTAAAATTAACTTGAAACTAGGAGTTAAACCACTATTAATTATAACGTAATAAACAAAACGTATGTAGGGTTTTATTCTTGGTAGCGAAAGCTAATTGCGCTAATAAATTATCCTAACGATCACACGTGTATGCCGCAGAATTACTACTTATTTCGTCCGCGTCAAGATGAAGAAATTCATTAACTAATTCCCAATCAATACATCTTCGGTAAATTATTAAGGTTCATTGATTTATATCATTACTACTGTAGGACTCTCCTGGGAGAAGAATTCCTACAAATTCTCCTGAACTGTTCAATATATAGAACGTCCCACAAACAGGGTTGTCATACGATTTTATTTCGTCATTATGCCACGAATTTTATGCAAGGATTTATTTATAGCTAAAAAGAAAATACTTATGCACATTAGAAGATAAAACACGAGAGTACCCTTTTTGCTGTTTTGAAGTTAAAAATGCAGAAATATTTATGAATTTAAAATAAGTTTTCTTATATAATCTAAGTTTTAAAAGTAAGAATACAATTCTTAAAAATGTTTTTTTTAAATTTTTTATATGGGAGTTGCTTTATTATTTACCTTGCTTATAATATTCAAGGTTTATATTTCAAAAAGTTGATTTTTCTGCAATTAAATATCTTAAAATTTATCTAAACTATTGGGATCAGGAGGGATATATTAATGTGGGCTAATCAGGAACTTCTCAGCATTTGCTCACGTGGAGAGGAAACCACTTAAAACTCTTCAGGAGAAACCGGCCTGTTGGCAGTAGTCAACAGCCCTTTCGTTCCACTAGAGGAGTGTTCGGCATTTTGTTCCCTACTTTGGTTTATTTTACCAATTTCCTGCGCTATATTTATCATGTATGATACTACCTCTCGTGTGAGTTCTTTAAAAATGATTAAGATGCGGTTTTGCCGTAAAAGTATAGTCAGCTTCATATTATTAAAGAAAATGTATTTTGCCGCTACATATTTGCTAGGGCATCGCGCAAATAATTTGGTAACGGGCCGCAATTTAACACGTAAAGCCCAATGGTAAAAAAAAGCTCGGCTTTCTATGTAAGTCTTCTTAGACCAACTTTTAAAAGTCGTCTGTAGCCCTTTCCGTTGTTAATTTTTTTTAATGTTTTGTAAAGCAATATGATGACATGTTATTTGTTTTTTTGTGAGGTTTCTTACTTTTTTTCGATAATAGTAAAAAATATCGGAGCAAAGCAAATACGTACTATTCCCTAAATTTTGATACAGAAACTACACGACCGTTCCGCCCTGCGCCCGCTCTGCTTCTGGGCCCCGCCACTCGGCCATTACGTTATCTCTGATGGCTTTGTTTATCAGTCATAATGCGGGTATTTCCAGTAGCCAGAATTCGCCAGTGGCCGTCAACATTTTTTATGTTAAATAAAAATAATTCAGTATTTAGACTGCGAGTCCCGACATCATTGCCGTGCTTCGTGTGGCTTACATTTATAGCAGGTTTATATCACATAATAGAATATATATTATACAGATGTTCAAACATAAATAAAAAATGTGAACATTACTCATTGTGTAAAGTGATGGCGTAAACAATTACATTATAACTTGTCCTAAAATGTCTATTAATCTTTTTTAATTCATGAAATCACTATTATCCGTAATATGCATAAAGTATTGTTGAAAAGATATTATGTCGATCAATGACGCTGAGACGCTAAGAAAAGATGTCTTAATCCAAAATTGCCGCTATATGCCCTTTGCATATGCAATGAAAGTTATTTTTAAATTCTTAGAAAAGTAAAAACAAAGACGAAATATAAGAAATTCGATGAATTATTTACAGTTAAATACGTATTAAAAAAAAGCTTACACATAAGCAAAAAAAAAAAAACAATGAAGAACTAAAAAATAAAATAAAAATCATAATAATAAGTATAAACAAAGACAAAATCCAAGAAATTAAATTATTTATTTGTGGTAAAATACGTATTTAAAAAAAAAATACATTAGAATCAATATGGCTACCTAGATCAAGAGCATAATTTTTCACTTTCAGGTTCGGAAACAGATCGACTATTTTTGAGATCATCTTTTTTCTCTTGGGGTATTCCTTCAGGCTCTAACAGCTTATTTATACACACATGTCACCTGTAAAACCCTTCTTGATTGAATCATTGAGAAATTTTAATAATTTAATTAAATAAACACATTCAGTTTTTTGAAGTCTGCTTCATCGTATTCTTTATTTGCATAAATTGATGTAGAACCCCTCCGAAATTCTGTAATGTTAAGGTTACTTATATTATATCCTTTGGGAAACACCGCTTTTGTCTCATTTTGAAAAATTAGGGCATCTTTGTGTTCGAAGTAATGAACTTCTGTCTTGTTTCTGGCTTTTTTTTATATTTGACGAAAAATATTGGATATTATACACGTTGCCGATTTTGTTGAGCTTTTAATTCAGCAAGCAACGCGCCGGGTAGTTTGTAGCATACACCATTCTGCCTATGTTCTAACATTCAAATTTCTCTACTCAGCTTTACAAAAGTCAACAACGAAGCCGTGATATTAAAGCTCTCGAGAGGTATCTGCTGTATGACAATGTATACCGGAGAAAAATGTTTTTTTTTGTTTGTTTATTGTTTTCATAACAAATATAAGCCGTGAGTATTCAGAAATACGGGAAAATGAATTATCGATTTCACCCGGCGAATGAAAAATTAGTGAAATAAGTAAAGAGACTAGAGTCATTTGTTTTTGACATGAATAGACCTCTAAATAATGATTTTCCCATTCAATTGTGTTACCCAATTATTGGTTTTGATCGTAAACACGATTTTCACAGAAAATTAACGGCAATGAATCCCTCTTGAAATATTTTTATTTGTTTAGTGGCAAACGCATACCACGAATAAGATCCAGGGTTCGAACCCCTATAAGGTCATCATGAAATATTGATTAAATTTTTTTTTTAAATCTTCTAACGTTACAATTAGTATAAAAACTAATATTAAGACTTACATTAATAACATATCAATTAAACAGTAAACACTACGTTTCTTTTAAAATTCATTCATGCTCTTTTCATTTTTCATACATTCTGGCATATCTTCATTCATTTTAAAACCTTTATACATAATGCAATTTTGGGATTCTGTTTTTTTTTTTAATGACAACTTTATTATATTCTTATTTCTAGTAATATACTAATAACAATGTTCTATAAATTTTATTAAATATTTGTTTATAACCACTTACCAACTTTTCTATGTCTACCGGTTTCGAGACGTTTTTATTCGATAAGAAAAAAAACGTACCCGTCTTTTCGTCAGGACACCAATTAAACCAACATGCAAAACCCACTATATACCTTCACCATAGTTGTTGCAAAAAATTTTTAAACCAACACGTCGTGTATTTTAATAAGCACATGCACTGATTAGGACAAACATGTACTGATTAGATTATGAAAATATTTGATGTTGTTGGAGAAATAGTTGAAAAAAAAGGGAGAGGGGATGGAAGGAGGAGCTTGAGTTAAATCGATTTAGGGTGACCATTACTATGGAACATCGTTTAACGGACAATATTGAAAGGTTGTTTGATTATTGATCAAAATAATATTATTTTTTAAAGCTTTCCTTATGTGAAATATTTCCACATTAAATAGATGCGAAGGTTTTTACGGTCACCGTTATCAATTTTTTTTTTGGGTGATACCGTCTGTGTTGGATTTGTTCCATGATTAAATATGATAAGATGATTTGCGAATTCAGAGTAATTGTTATCGCGAAGACACCTCATATTTTCTTTAACACGAATTTTAAAATTTATTGATGTTCTTTCAACGTAAACTAAACGACAAGAATTGCATTTTAATTGGTAAACACCTGAATTATTAAATAAACATATTATTTCTTTATTATTATTTTTTTTTTTTTTCTTTATAAAAAGAAATATTTGCGCTCTTATGATTTACCCAAATATTTTATTTTGAGAGCCATTCTCAACGAGTTGTAAATAACTTACTATTAGAAAATGGAATCAAGTTGGGGTAGAGTGGGATTCGAACGACGGACCTTTGGTCCGTGAGTCCGAGACACTAGCCACGGGACCACAACCCGATATGAAAACGGAACCACAACCCGATTAAACAATCATTTGCCAATATTATTATTTGTTATGTGTTTGAACACATTTGTGGATTAAGTATTTACGTAAAAAGTTATTCTCTATTTATTATGATTATTAGTAATATTACTATAACTGTTGACAGGATATAAAAAAAATTTGATTGATTTTTATTTTAGCTTTCTATTTTATCTAAGACTGTCTAATTAATAAATTATTTGGGCATTTTTGCTTAAAAATTTAAACATAAAAACAAGCATATTATAGATCAGTCTTTTTTTTATTGCTGTCCAGTTGAGATCGTTTTGCATTTTTTTCTATTTTAATATATTTACTTTTCTTAAGCACTATACTCATGGCTCAAATTTGAAATACGTCCAATTTATTTGAATTTTCGTCCTTAGCTAAAAATATTACTGTAATGCAATTATCTATATGTGGAGTAATTATAGTTTTATATTTGAGTTCTGCAGTATTTCTAACTTATTTATTTATCAATCTACCACGAAAAAATATTTTTTGGATATTTTTTAAAAGCATGCTCAAAGTTTGAAGATGAAGATTCAAAAAGAGATTTTGTGAGAAGTGAGAAAGTTTTTTTACTCCCGTAATAAGCCGTGCTGCCGCATTCAATACAGACTGAAGTTTATCAGTTTGATATTTTGGGAGATTTGCGTATTTTCCATTACAGTAATCTAGACTTGAAACGGCGTAAACATTCACAAGAGCATCAGTTGCGGCTATCGGAATATTTCTTTATTTATATTTAAAGGATTTGATTTCTCGAAGATGGAAAAAACCAGTACTTACCGTTTTATTATCATAAGAATGAAGAGAAAGATCTGAATCTAAATGAACACCGAGTAGTTTGATATTTATACTACGGGTTAGATCACAACCTGTGATTGAAATTGGAGATTAAAAAAAGTAAAAAAATATTGATAAACTCTTACAGGTTACATACATTCAACAAAATATTTTTAGTTTCAAAATTCATATTCTACAGTCAATGATTATATTTTTTACATCTTTTGTAAGGGTTATCTGAGTCTCTTGTTTAGTTTTGTCTGATCTGATTTTGTCTCAGGAACAGGAAACCAAAATGACATAAACAGACTACAATGACACCAAAATAAAATATTGAAGCGAGTAAATGACCTCCGAACACCAACTAAAGAACTTTAAAAAAAAAACTGAACATTTAAATGTGAATGAACTTTTTCAACTAGAATCTTTAAAATTTATTTATAAGTCAGCGACTGATATTATTGTAGACAATGAACTAAAATTAGATAAAAATTGTAGTGAACTTGGACATAATACAAAAATATCAGAACAATATCACATACAACATTTCAAAACAAGACAAGGACAATCAAGACTAATAAATCAGGGACTGAAATTATACAGTAAACTACCAAACAAAACTAAACAAAAGACTCAAGCAAACTTTTCAAACGGCGTCTAAAATATAATTATCAGCAATAGAGTATAAATAAAAAATCATACAATATTTTTGTAAAATGAATGCAATAATCCGTAAGAGAGAGTAAATAAATTTCAAATAAAAAAAATACTATTTTACACTGTGTGTAACATTCACAATTCGGTACATATGTAAATATCTATATTTCTTCAATTCTTTCAACAGGTGATTTAAATATGTTTAAACATGAGCTAAAAGGCTGAGGTTACAGCTTCTAAAATAAGCACCGAAAAGGTTACGAATCGAATTACAGACAGCAAGTCGATCAAATGACTTATTAAAAAAAAAGATTTCTCAATTCTTCTAGAAAAATGGTAGATACGCTTTTTACTCGTTCAATCATTTTTTTACTTTTTGACTTAAATTTTCTGGCAAAGAAAAAACAGCTTCAAGTCAGAATTTAAAATATTTATTTATTTTAATTCTAACTTACACCTTTATCGACTAATGTACCAAAAACCCAATTGTTATTATGAACAACTTATAAAGCGCCATTTTCGTAATATAATACATCAAGGGCGCTTTACAAGGTGATTATATATAGATATAAATTTAATTTTAACTTTTTAATTTAAGAAAAACAATGTACTTTGTCACCACATGATTTATTAAAATGATTTAGAGAACAAGTAGGTTTTAAGTTTTTTCCGAAACATCACTTCACTCTCACAGTTTAGCACTTCTGCTGGGAGAGCATTACAGGCCGTAGGGCCTGCGACCGCAAATGCGCGTTCGCCGAATTTAGCGCGCTGTTTGCGTAGATGTATAATAACTTTTCCTTTCGACGGAGATGTAGCTGATCTAAGCGTAAGACGTCTGTCAGCTAGTCCATCTGGAATGCAGAGTTCCCTTAGGTATTCTGGAGCAGAGTTGTGCAGTTACTTATACGTAAGCCAACAGAGTTTGTATTCCAACTTCGGTGGAAAACGTAACCAGTGTAATTCCCGAAGTAGTGGAATAACAAATTGTATTTAAGATACATTATAATTATCACAGGTACATTTAAGCCAATTATAAGCATCATTATCATGTTCTTATTCGCACCCTAAGGTGCGAATAAGGGTGTAGCGCTCTATGCGGGGGCTACATTAAGATACCACCCTTCCTCACAATATAAAACAAACAAAAAATCCTAATAAGACACATACTACTAGCTACTGCAGCTAGCACCGATTATCACGATTTTTTTTTCATCGTTATAAAATTGCCTAATTATACCAACAAAAGAATAACCATATAGTTAGTGCTTCAAATATAAATTTAATTAAATTAAAAAAATATAAAATCCTTAATACTTACAATGTTTGAGTTTGTCCAAATGTTTGTTAACAAAATACTGGATTTTACCCCCTCAAGAGTCCTTAAAATTAACAAATTACAACAGGGATAGACAATACCTTAAAGAAAAATATTCCATATTTGGAAGTCTAAGCATTTACAGGTCTTGCGACTTGTCATTGGCTGGTTTAAGTGGCCACTTTACACAATGAGTAACATTCACCATTTTGCCTATGTTTGAACTCTTTAACTTCACTAAAATCAACAAATAGAAGAATTGAGGAAATTTTCATGCAAAATAGTGAATGTTACACAGTGTGCCTCTTAAACCAGCCAATGACAGGTCATAAGCCCTGCAAATGCCTAGATTTCTATATTTCCTTCTTTAAAGTACTCTCCATCCCCGTAGTAATTTGTTAATCTTTTATACTTGTTTAGTTCTGACTGTATCTCCCCTAGCTTTAACGCCATACATATCATTATTGGTCTTGCTCACACTTTATAAATTCTCATCTTATATATCTTCTTTATATATATAATTCCTCTGTGCGTGTGATGTCACCGTACTCCTCCTAAACGGCTTAACCGATTTACGTGCGATTTTTAGAGAAATATAGATCTTTGCGCTGTGCGTATTCGTAGATATTCAAATCTTCAATCGAAAAAAGTTAGGAGCATAAATGTTTTATTCATCGATCTACCATGGTTGCATTCGAGGAGAATGCATTTGCACAAAAATGGAAAGATTTTGTTTTTTTGTGTATAAAAAAAGGTTTGTTGTTGAATGTTTACAAACAGCATTTGTTTGTTGTGAATCTCATTCAAATTATTTCCTTAAACTCTTTATAATTTCTACCCATTTATTTCTTTTTATGGGATTTTCGGTAACACTAAAATAATATTAAATTCAATACAATTTCAAAAATCTTATTCCTACATAAGTACACCCCTTTGTTGGTGAGACGACCGGAGTTTGACGTTTGCAAAAAGAATGCCATATTTGAAAAAATATGTATTTTATGTTATGGAATTCAACCATAAACAAGTACCTAGGTACCTACATATCAATTTAAAATATTTTTTCAATCTAATAGCAAGTAAGCCAACGTTCGGACAGGAAAACATCGGTCAGGGCCGCTAGTTTTATACGTATATATATTTTTCCATACTGTGGATTTTGGATTTTATAAAAAATCAAAATTATTTTTAATGGTACTTTGCTCGGTTTTCGTAGAGCTACGAATTTATGACAAAAAATATGGAATTTGTATCAAAGATTCTCAACATAAATCAATCTAACCTTTTTATTAAGTGTGTGATTTATGGTCTTCCACACTGTAAAAAGGGTCTGCTCTTGAGAAATTTCCTACATTGTTGCATTAAAGAGACTTCTGACGCTAATGTCGAGAACAATGCCTTAAAATGGGGACCCTTCGCCAAAAGGGAGATTTAACTACTCTCTTATCTCCGTTCATTGTTTTAAAATATTCATTACAGAATCTTTTACGCCTTGTTACAAAAAATAAGGGTAGTACCATTTCAATTTTTTGCACCCCATATTTTGTACTAATAATTCGTCGGGAAAATTTTAATGGGGTGAAAGCGCCTTTTAAAATAATTTCTCATTTAAATATTATTCTAATAAAACATTTAAAGGTGTCTTTCGAATAAGGGTCTATAGTCGAAATGAAAATTTTACAGGAGAGGTAAAAAACGATTCATTAAGTTATTAAGTTCTTAATATAACAGATAAAACTAAATATCTTGATGTATACATAGACCAAAACCTAAAATGGAAAAACCATATTAGTGAACTAGTTAAACGTATTAGAAAATGTATATACATATTTATTAGATTAAAGAATACTTTAAAAATCAATAATTTGAAAATAGCTTAAAACTCAATTGTACAATGTAAGTTATAATGTGGCATTCAATGTTCTAATCCGCCGGTTGCGAAATAATAATGTGCTGTTCCTCGATCAACACAGCACAAACTATGGATTGCATGCACCATTGTCTCGATTGTGTCATATTATAAAGTCGAGACAACATCTGGACTTTTTTGGTGTAAGATTATACATTTTGAAACATAAAAGAAGAACCGTAACATGAACATAAAAATAGACAACTAAACTCTTAAAGAACTAGAACATGTGACTTACCTAGGACTCACAATGGACAGACAATTAAAATGGACAAAACACATAGACGGACTCACTAAAGTAATGGCATCACTACATAGCCTCTTCTACAAAATTAAAGATTATATACCAAGAAAGGAAAAAAATATGATGTATGAAGCCTATGTCAAAAGTAAATTGAGTTACATGATCGCCTTCTGGGGAACTGGCAACAAGACAGACATAACAAGAATACAAAGACAACAAAATAAAATTCTTAAACTAACATACAACCTACCCTACCTGACCTCTACGACTGAACTGTACAAAAAAACACACCAGTTTGACATAAACTACTTGACTAAAATTGAGACCTTAAAAATTGTGCACAAAATAACACTGGAAAACATACAAGACTACGACATAATATTAGTTAAAAATGCTGACATACACAAATATAACACCAGACAACAAAAACACTATCATATTGAAAAAGCAAAGACAAACACAGGACAGTCAAAAATACTACATGATGGACTCAAACACTACAACGACCTACCTTACTACTTGAAAACTTTTACTGGAGACAAATTTAAAATCAATTTGAAAAAGCACATGATGACTGAACTAACTAGACTAGACGAGACATAAAATGACTATACAATATTACATTTCTAATGTAACCCTAACGGGTTTTTTAAAATTGTAAATAAATAAAATTTAAAAAAAGTCTTTGTAGATTTAAAAAATCACTAAGATAGACTGGAACTTGTCTTGTGGTAGTATTTTTTTTGTCCTAGCTTTAATTTTAATAAATTGTGTTTTATTTTATGTATTAATTATAAAAAAATTGTATATACCATCGTTAGAATGGACTGCATTAGTCCGTCAAATAAATAAATAAATATGGTATGGTTGGCGCATATATATTAAACCCTCTTAAAATAGTACAAACATGAATTATTTAAGTAATTTTAAAGAAACTTTCAGCATTCAATACGGAAAGTCTATTAAAATTACTTAAAGTTTATACAGTAGACTCTATTAATAAAATAAATTATATTTTACAAATGTATAAAGAAAAAAAAATTAAAGAATTTGAGATAAATAAGTCACTCAGATACTAAAATAATAATTAAATCCCTAAATTTCACACAAGTCATGATCAAAATAGATTTGTCTTTAAAGGTGTTTAAAATTACAAACATCTCCCCAATGAACTAAAAACTATTTATTTTTATTTATTCATATTTTTCGCTTACAAACTATAAATTAATAATAAAAATAATGTGACCTCACTGGGGTTTCCCGTGCCGAGGACACTTAACAATTTAGTTTTTTTTAATTACATTTGAGAATAAACAAAGAAGACTCACTTAAAAAACAAACATAATTAACAAATATTCAGACAGTTTTAAAAACAAGGTATTTATATACATCTATATTATTTATATTACAAAACACACAATGAAAACAACAAAAACCTAACATAAGCCATACAGTTGTGGAGCAGTTGATTCAGCATTGGTATGGGCGAATGAGACAATCCATTTTACTTCTACCTAGCTCCACTATCCATTTTTATAGCCTTTTTAAACATTTTCTCATTACTAATTGCTTTAATAGATAGTGGAAGTAGGTTATAGATTTTAATTGAATAATACTCAAAATCCCTTTATCTGAAAGCGGTATTAGTTTGTATTTGTTTAAGTTGTTTATGTGTTGAGGATCTAGTGATTATATTATTTGTATGTGATGTATTGTGGGGGTTATGTCTTTCATTTGAGTAAGAGTAGTGTTTGAATCTATAAGTGAGTATTGTTTTAGCGTTTATTTGTTTTGGTGTCATAAGTTGTGATTATTAAAACTAATATTTCAATAAATAAATTTAAAGTAAATCTTAAGAAATTTTTTGAACAAGTGTAAAAACTGAATTCAATTTTAATTAGTATGAATGCATTTTTATTTTCTGCTTTTCTTTATATATCCTTTGTTTTTGTTTTTTTTCTCATGTAAGTACTCGTATATTCAAAATCATATAAACTCTTATAAATAAACAACTATAGTGTAAGTCACCGAGCACAAGAATTGGTTTCTTTTTTGGAGAGTTACAGTTTCAACATTTACGGAGAGTTCCTAAAGTTGATTTTAAATAGATGTGATGGGAAACAATCGTGACCTGATCTGAATCTGCATATTTTATTTATTATTTTATTCAAAAAACATACAATACATAAAAAGTATTAAAAACAACCATTTTTTTACATGAAAATACCAATAAGTGTTTATAAAGCATGCAAAAGATATAAACATTAAATGTGACAAAAAAATAAATAAATTAGAATTTCAAATGAGAAAATAATAATTGTTAACATTTGCGTTATCCATGAAGGTAATAAATAAAAATACCGAAAGTACACTCCGAGCCATCCACACAAACACATGAACGCATATATAAAACATACACAAACATATACATTACATGCGGCACATATACATAGCATAAACCACTCAAGATGCACATTCAGCAACTATTTCAAATAATCAACCCAATGAAGAAATTTTCTGTACAAATGCAACGTGCAGTTAAAAATGTCTACATCAATACTGAGTCCATTTTCATTTCTACAGGTACGTCCAATGAATAAATTTGAGGTATATTTGTTTTTACAAGTTGGTACATAAAAAAAGGAATTAATTCTGGTATAGCAAAGAGGACAACGGAAACTAATATTTTGTAAAAGATACGGTGAATCAACTATATTATTTAAAATTTTGAAAAGAAAAATTAAATCACTTGTAAGGCGTCTTTTTTGTAGTGATTCTATATTAAAATTGATCAAAGATGTGTCGTAATCATTTTCAATGTTGCCAAAACGATATTCCAGGCTCATTATAAATTTCTTTTGAATGTTCTCAATTTCATTAATATATACATTTTACTGAGGAGACCATACTAATGAAGCGATAAGCGATAAATAGAGAAATTTGCTTTAATACTTAACCTCAATATCAAATAAAACCAATCCAAACGCGCTAGCGAAAGCTTTCCTTGTTTCATGACATATACACAAAAACCAAAAATGTCACCAATATGGATATTCGCTAATAAGCGGAATGGGGAATGTTGTAGTATCTACATAAAAGTGGCCACTTGAACCCAACCTATGACAGGTCATAAGCCCTGTAAACGCTCGAATATCCATAATCTTGAAACAAAAAAAAAATTCTACCCATCTCTGTAATGATATAAATAAAAAGAAGCGATATTGTTATAACTTTACCCCTTGAGAGAGTTGTTCCTACATACCGCGGTTTTTTTTAAACATTTGACTGTATAAAAGCGTAAAATGATCCTTTTACCAATTTAGATTCATTTCACTGCATACACTATACATCTCAACTATTCTTTTTTATAGTTTGGTACAAATCAGTTGCCGTTACACTATCATACTTAATTTTCCACTCATACAAGCCTGTTTTGCAATTAAATCTACTTTTTCAAAACGACAAAAAAAACTACAAATATCAGCCAGCGCTCAGCCCGTTCTCAGTGAATGATGAAACTAACCGATCACCTCAGTTTATTTCTCCATACAAATAAATGTACTTTGTTTGACATATTTAACTCAAATAGACACCCACAAAAGTTATTTTTTTAAAGATTTAAATGAAATTTCCTGGAGCAAAAATATTTCGGCATGGTATGTCGAAAGTGTCGCACGAATGTAAAATTTGACATATAAGTGACAGGACTGCCATCTTTTGTACGTATCTGAATATAGATGAGAGCTATTTATGGTGTGAATATAGGGCTTTTACCTTAGCTGGTAAAGAAGAAAACGTTACCATATCAAACCTTATCCCGTATCAACCCGTTTTTCCGCCATATATAAATTTGAGAAGAAGGAAAAAATACGGTATGGAATCAAGAGGTACTTCGTGAACGAACTTCGTGAGTGAACATTTGTGAACGAAGAAATAAGATATACACTGATAAACAGTCAAATTTTTCTACGATGTGATGGCTAATCTCAATTAAAAATATTAAAATGAAAAATCGACTAATCGACTAGACTTAATATATGTTTGCAAGAAAGTCACCAATAAACTATGTACAACAGTCAATTGACGTTGGATCACACCACATAGACAACGTCAATTCCTTTAAATATTAAGGTAGTGAAATGACTAATGATAACAATTATAGTACCGAGATTAGAGCACGGCTATCAACATCAAACAAATGTTATTATGCCTTGTTTAAACATCTGGAATCCAAATTGCTTGCTAGAAAAACTAAGACCATTATTTACAAAACTATCCTCAGACCGGTCATAACATATGGTGCCAATGCTGGGTAATGACCAAAAGAGATGACAATATTGTATTAATCAACAATATTTTGAGTTTGTCCAAATTTTCGTAGACAAGGACTGGATTCAACTCCCTGGGGAGCTGTTTATATTAACATATTTCAACGGAGATAAAGAACATTTAAGAGAAGGTAATATGGAAGTCAAGGCATCTACAGGGCTTATGACCTGTCAATGGCTGGTCTAAGAAGAAGTTTAAAAATTGGAAAATTGTTTTCAGGCGTTGCCTAGTATGGAAAATAATTCAGTCAGATGAATCTCTTCACAACAATAAAGGTTTCAGCTCTTTAACTTCGCTAAAATCAACAAATGGAAGAATTGAAGAAATATGGATGTTCATACATAGGCAAAATGGTGAATGTTACACAGTGTGTAAAGTGGCCACTTAAACCAGCCATTGACTGGTCATAAGCCCTGTAGATGGCTAGACTTCCATATTACCTTCTCTTAAATGTTCTTTATCTATGTTGTAATATGTTAATATTGTATTTGTATTCGAAAGAAAAAAATTAAGGCAGATATTTGATGCTGTCAACCAAAACGGAGTGTGAAGGAGACGCTTTAATCATGAATTAGAGGCACTGTATGGCGAACCCAACATTGCACAATTCATCAAAATAAGAAAATTACAATGGTTGGGCCATGTGCACAGAATGAATGATAACCGCACTCCAAAAATATTATTTTTACCACTCCGGAAGGCGGACGAAGCAGAGGCCGACCAAAATTAAGATGGCTGGATACTGTGGAAAGTGACATTAGAGCGATTGGCCTGACGAACTGAAGAAGAGTTGCGGGGTGCAGGGACGAATGGAAACAAATTCTGGAGAAGGCCAGGGCCCACAACGGCTGTAGCGCCACTGATGATGATGAAAATGGATAATCGAGCCGAGGAAAGTCTGCCTAGTAGTGGTGTGTTGTGCGTTTGCCTGGCATGCTTCTTTCAAGATCGATTTCAATAAAACAAACAATCATGTCTTCTCCCCGTGTGTGTAGGCAGAGAAGGTAGAACGCCACTTCAGTTTGTCTTTACATAAAGACAAATTTTACACTTTTTGATAAAAATAAACCAATTATAAAAAATGTTTAGATTTTTCTTAGATTTTTGATGAATACAGAATTTATTTGCTTAAACAAAAGATTCTTACACTTTTACAGCTAAATGTAATCTTATCTAAAAAAAAAACAATGATGTAGGTAGTTACGTGTGTTTCCTCCCTTGTAATTCATTAGATAAGTACCTTCCTTACACCTTGACAAGGGTAGTTTTCAATTTACTCTGAGGGGGGAAACAGAATCTTACTCCTATTAATTCCTCGTGCAATAGAGCCTTTTCCGTCCAGCTAGCCTTGTTTTATCACCTTCTAAAGTGCTTACAACACTGATTTTTTACATCAAAGCAATACAAAAAAACTTTTAGAATGAACATATTATAATAAAACAAATATGTAAAATAGACGTCTTAACAGAAACGGCGATTATCTTGTCAAATACATACAGAATAAAATAACAATTTAGCATTACTTAGTAAAACTTTTGTTAAAGCTTTTCAAGTTAAAATTTAAAAGCGTATCTCAATTTTTTACTTTTTTTATAATGACGAAATGATGATTTATTTATCTTTAAGTCCAACCAATTATGCACTTTGGCGAGATTGCTGATCTAGTTCAGCCAAACAAAAAACCGACTGCCATTAAAAAATTGACGAAATTTGCACTTAAAGATTTTAAACACAAAAATATATTCGATTTATAGTTTTTTTTAATGGATAGATAACACTTGTAGATATAAACGTATTTATTAAAAATATTTGTCACACATTATATGAGATGCGGAATGTGGTATCAGGAAATGATGTGAAGCTGTGATGTCACTACGATACAAGACTTGATATAATATATCTTTAATTTTTTTAAAATTATTAATTTGTATTTTTTGTAATCTTTAAATATACATTTTCACACTTAATTTGGAAAGTAAAATTTATATGACTTTGTTGAAAATTAATACAAAAACAACTCAAATAATTTATTTATTTATTAATTTACACGCCCTACGGGCTTTTACATTTATTAGAAATTACATTCAAGTGCAGCAGTGAAATATAAGTATGTAAATTTAGTTAAAATTAAAGATAACATTAGAAAAACTAAAGATACAATACAAATAATTAAAAATAAGGAAATGTACCAACATAGGTATACGGTACATAGAAAAATATTTAATAAATTTACGTTTGAAAACATACACACATTCATATACATATTAGTTTATACATTATAGAGATACATGAGAAAATAAAAAGTAAATAAAGAAAAATATTAAGAAATTTCAAAAAAAATAATTTATAACCTTTTGAATACTTAACCTATATTTATATAAAGACAGACGAAATATATCAATTTCACCATACTCGTTACCTAGTTGGTGTAGTCTTGATATTGGTGAATGTCATAATAATTATGACTGCCAGGAGATTCAAAAAATAACGTTAGCTGCCGAGTATTTTGAACGAATGAATGTGACGCCAATACAGCGATAAATCTGAAGAGAAAACACGAAGACAAAACTCATAAACGGTGGCCGGTGTTTGTGTGAAACAGATTAAGTCGGTTATTGACAGTGATGGAGGACGCACGCATGTAAGATGACCGGTGAATTTAATATTTTTAATATGTTTTGTTTTAACAGGACTAAATAATATATTGATGATTATTAAACAGTATGTCACATTGTTTTTTTCGGATGTCTGAATATAAAAATATTTTGTCTTTTGCTTGTGCTAACACGATGTTATATCACCGCGCGCAAAAGAGTTATTTACCACAGTTTTATAAGAGTTAAAACGCTCTCCATCCTGTCTAGGATGATGATCGTGGAAATTTTTGAAAAGTAAGGGTTTTAAGGATATAATAATAAGGCGCATTTTTTATATGAAAAGATAGCTTATTCCAGAGTCTGGCACCATGGATAGAAAGGGAATATTTAGAGTGAATTTGAATTCAGTGCTTGTCTACAAAAATTTGGACAAACTAAAAACATTGTTGATGAATCCACCTGGTTCAAGAAGAAGTATTAATTTTGAAAAATATTTTCTGGTATTGCCTAGTGTGTAGGTAAAATAATTCAATCAGATGAATCTCACCCGCGACACTAAAAGTTTCAGCTCTTTAATTTCACAAACAAATGGAAGTGTCGAAGGAATAAAGATGTTCAAATAGAGGCAGAATGGTGAATATACACCTGTGTAAAATGTTTTTTTAAACCAGCCAATGAGAGGTCATAAGCCCTGTGGATGTCTGGACTTACACTTACACTAGACGAGCACTTACTTTGTGATTTTCCTTGTGAAATATGTAATTATAATATTATTAGGAAAATGAAATGTTGAAGATTAATGTGGTATGTCGGGGAATGGAAATTGTTATCAATGGAGAAGAGAATATTGATAGATCATAATCAGAAAGGTTAATTAAATTCTTAGCAAGATCTTGTGGTGCTCGAGGGTTGTAAAGAATGTTGTAGAGTAGTGAGAGATGTTGAAAGTTTATGCGCTGATTAAAACAAAGCCACTTGAGTTCGGTGCGGACGGGTGATGTATGGTCATATCTTTTGAGGTTGAAAATAAAACGAAAGCATTGATTCTGCAATTGCTTTAGATTATCAATAATTTTTTACTTCAAAAGTGAAAAAAAAACACTACCATAGCATACACGTATATAAGGCCATTTAATCAAACTCCAATGCAATTTTTAATCCTATTTTTTCTATTTCACTACGTCAATTTTTACCAACCCCCCACTTTTAAGTTTTGATGTAGGTACTTTACGGAACATTTACTGATTAAAAATGACAAAAATATTGTTCCGCCCGGCCAGTTTTATTTTATTTTATTTCATTTTATTTCATTTCATTTCATTTCATTTCGTTTCGTTTCGTTTCGTTTCGTTTCGTTTCGTTTCGTTTCGTTTCGTTTCGTTTCGTTTCGTTTCGTTTATTTTATTTTATTTTATTTTATTTTATTTTATTTTATTTTATTTTATTTTATTTTATTTTATTTTATTTTATTTTATTTTATTTTATTTTATTTTATTTTATTTTATTTTATTTCATTTTATTTCATTTTATTTCATTTTATTTCATTTTATTTCATTTTATTTCATTTTATTTTATTTTATTTTATTTTATTTTATTTTATTTTATTTTATTTTATTTTATTTTATTTTATTTTATTTTATTTTATTTTATTTTATTTTATTTTATTTTATTTTATTTTATTTTATTTTATTTTATTTTATTTTATTTTATTTTATTTTATTTTATTTTATTTTATTTCATTTATTTGTTAATATTTTTAAATATTTTTTTTATATTACTTGGGAAACCATCAGTTCTACATACATATTTATAGTAAACAAACAGATGTAGTGTAAAAACTCAGAATCAATAACAGATTTCCACAAAGTATACAAAGTTAGTAAAGAAAATATATTACATATTATATTTATTTATTATTTTTAATTTCATTAATTTTTCACGCCCACAAGGCTCTTACATACATGAAATTTATATAAAATATGAGTATATAAACAACATCAATTTTTAAAAAAAAAACAATATAAAGCAATTAAATATAGAACTGTGTTAAAGAAGTTTAATAAATATTTTTTTTAATAAGCTAAAAAAATGCAGTTTAAGGTTTAAAGCAGCTAGGTACATACTGTTATAAAATACAATATAAACAGAATATTAAGTTCTATTTGATATGGAATATAAACATTGATATTTAAATAGATATAAAAACATTTCTTCCACTCTTCCATCTGTTAACTTTGTGGATGTTTAAACAAAGGCAGAATAGTGAATTTTACACAGTATGAAAAGTGGCCACATAAACCAGCCAATGACAGGTCATAAGCCCTGTAAATGCCTAGACTTCCACATTCCCTTCTCAAAAATGTTTTTCCTCTCGGTTGAAATAAATGTATATATTAGGTTTATTCAATTTGTTGGATTTATATCACGTTTAGTAATGTAGTAGGTATATTTGTTTTATGTTTTTTGTGTTCAATAAAGGGCGGTAAGCCGTGTAAAATAAAAAATATATTTACGAGTATGTAGCTACTATTCACATGGTCATCTACGTACAGATGTTTTTCTAGCTGCACAACTTCCGGCCTTAAAGAGCATAACTCAATTCTTAAAATTCGATTACAAGATCTTCAAAGAATTGTTTCTTGTATACTGAATTATTTATTATTTCGCTAACCAACGCTTAGCAAACTTCTGCGGAGTTGAGCAGTTCCACAGGAAAACGAACGGAAATACTTCGCGGAACATAAACACTCGTAAACTTTTAGGAAGTCGTAAATTGTAAAGTATCATAAATATATACACCGTTCTGATTTCCAAACACACCAAAAGCATGAGGCTTGGTGGCAGGGGAAATCCAATGAATTTTCATGTTCATTTTTACTCCAAGATGACATTATTAGATTCCGCGAATATTTTTTTACAAACTCTGCGACCTAGGACCCTACTTAAATGTTCATATACCAAGCTTATACCGAGGAATAACTATACCCCGTGTAACTTTTTATACCCGGCATAAGAATAAGGTTACTTATAAATATAATTATGACCTAGGATAACCATACTAAGCTTATCGTTTATTTTTTGACCACGCCACATTTTTTCATACATTATTTTATCCCCATTGTTTTATCTCCTATATACAAAAGATGTGGAAAAAATAATTAAATCTTGCGGATTATAGGCTCATTGTTATGCTGATGATACTCAAATATTCTTTTTCTGTAAGCCAATTGATAAAGACAATTTACAATTAGCCATCACTCGTGCATTGGAAAAATAGGTGAGTGGATGGCTAAAAATCAGCTCATCCTTAATGCATAAAATTTAAGTGCCTCATATTGAAGGGTATCCAAATCGCCCCTATGTATGTTCCGCAATTTTGCGTAGTTTTCGAGTTTTGATTTTTTTAATAGGTGTTTGAAAATTTTCGATCTGATCGGGTTTTTTTTTTTTTTAATTTAGGGAAGGTTTTTCCTGGAATTTTTTTGTTACTCATTTTAAAAAAATTATGATTTCACTCATAAAATATTTAGCTTTGTAACATTAATGGAAGTTACAAAAGTTTAAACCTGAAATACAGAATTTAAAACTTAAATTTAAAATGCACAGCCCTAAAAACCTTTTAAAAGACCAAGGGTATTCCTGTCAGTTTCACTCATACCACATTTTTTATCAGGGCATTTTTAGAGTTCATGCAATGAGTTCATGCACCACTGGGTGCCAAAAAGAAAATAATGATAGTTGTGATATAAATATAATTTAATCAGTTAAGTACTTTATTCTATGTTAAATCATTAATTGTCTGTGGAATATTTCAAATGTGTTCTCGTAACAAAACTAGATCGTCTGTAAATACGTCAAGCAATTTCTAAAGGTGAAGTTTAAAAAAAAATGTTTTACATAATCTTTGGTTTAAAATTATTATATCAATACTGCATCAATAAGTATTTTAAAACAATTATCCCTTGGTCACTTGTGATAATTTAAATCGCGCTTTTCTGTTGCTGTTACTATAACTAATTATTTTTTTTATAGTCCGACTTCGTACTAAATTCTCTCCTATACACTTTTTGATATAAATAGACGTTTGAAACTATTAGTTTTTTCTAAATTTGTTGAAACAGAGGGAAAATATTTTAGAGAAGGGTATATCGAAATCTAGAAATCCACAAGGCCTATGACTTGTCATTGGCTAGTTATAGTGGCCATTTTACACACTGTGTAACATCCACCAGTCTGCCTATATTTGAACATCTATATTTCTTCGATTCTTCCGTCTGTTGACCATTGTGAAGTTAGAGAGCTGAAATCTTTATTATTTCGTCAGATCTTTAATTGATTGAATTAATTCACCCACATACTAGTCAACGCCTGAAAATATTTTTTAATATTCAACTTCTTCTTTGATCAGGGCTGGTATTTTGAACGGAATTGCGCACAAAGAGATGGCTCTGTAAGCGTGTATTTAGTACGCAAATACGCGTTAAAATGCGTTTTCTACGCGCGCTATCGCGAATTAATTATATTAATCGGGGAAGACAAATATGTAAATTTGTCTTTTCATTTTGTTTTTTTATTTTAAGGATGTTGACCAACATGAATGTACTGAAAAATTTACTTGGGGCAAAAAACATTTCTCGCAATATCAGAGTGATGCCCCTCGCTTTAAAAAAATCTTCAGATTGTGACAAGAAACCCCCAGATAGTAGTAAATCTGCATGTGGTGATCAAGCGATTACGGACCCCATCCAGAAAATGTTTATCGAAAAAATTAAAGAATACAAGTCAAAGAGTTCGTGAGTTAATTATCAATCTCTTTTGAAATATAAATTAATCATATTAAAAACAATTTGCCATATTACTTGAGAGCTGAAAATGAAAACAGTTATTTTTAAAATTACTTTCTACACAAGTTGTGAGGACACAACAGAAAAAAAATTGCAAAAAATTAGTCAATAATGTATTCTCCTTTGTAATTTGACAATAAATTATTCCAATATTTATTTCAACCATCATTCAATTATATAAAGTTGTAAAAAATTAGTTACTGGGTTTAGGTAGTGAAAAATCAGAAAATTTACTCAAAAATATTCTTAAATAATAAATGGTATAAATTAATATTGTACAACTGTAAAATATATTTACTGGTAGGTAGTAATGATATAGTTTATTTAGCATAAAAATGTCTGCCTTAAACAAGTTGTACCTAGTTACGCAGACTAGACATGATCCTGAGAAATCTATTACCTAAGTGTGTATGTAGTAGATAAAGTAATTTTTATTTTTGTTAATAACCCATGATTATTGTTATTAATATTGTCTTTACCGTACACTGCGCAAATATCGCGAGCAGCTTTTACTGCTGTATTCTGTAAATGCTTACTTTCATCTACTTGACATTCCATTTTGAAAGCTTGTAATCAAATGGAATAAAATATGTAACGTAAAAACTAACACATTTTTTAAAGCAGAATATTTTATTTAGAATGACGTATAACTTTAACCATTTTGATTTACTTTAATTCCTCTTTATTAATTTGAAATTAAAAGTTTGCACCAAATATTATTTCGCAACAACAATTTGTTGAGTTGGTCCAAATTTTTGTTTTTGCAAAGACTGGATTTAACCCATAGGGAATAATTAAGATAAAACATAAGCATATTACAACGGTGAAGAAAATCATTTTAGAAAAGGGAATATGCAATTCTAGACATTTACAGGACTTGCGATCAGTCATTGACTGGTTTAAGTGGTAAATGTCTTGAATTCCAGACGCACTCTAAATTATTCTAGTACCAGTTGTAATATGTTTATGTTAACAGCTACCTAGGGCAGTGGTCGGCAAACTCATAAGTCAAAAGAACCAAAGACCAGCAGTAAACAATTTAGATTTCCTTTAAGAGCCTAATTCTTTAATGATTTAAGCTGTTACTTATGTAATGGCACCGTACCTTAACAATAACGTACTTGTATAGATATCAGAACATATGCGTATTCGTTCTCCATTTTAACTAGAAATTCTTTAATTTGGCGATGATAACAAGTTTTTGCTAAAATTGTGATGACAATATTAATCAACAATATTTTGAATGTCCAAATTTTTGTAGACAAGGACTGGATTCAACTCCCTGGGGAGCTGTATATATTAACATATTACAACTGAGATGAAGAACATTTAATGTTGTAATATGTTAATATACAGCTCCCCAGGGAGTTGAATCCAGTCCTTGTCTACAAAAATTTGGACAAACTCAAAATATTGTTGATAAATTACTTGGTCCATGAAGAAGTATAGAAATTGAAAAAATAACATTTTCAGGCGTTGCCTAGTATGTAGGTGAAATAATTCAATTAGATGAATCTCACCCGCATAAATAAAGGTTTCAGCTCTTTAACTTCACAAACATCAACAGATGAAAGAATTGAAGGAATATAGATGTTCAAATATAGGCAGAATGGTGAATGTTACACAGTGTGTAAAGTGGCCACTTAAACCAGCCATTGACAGGTCATAAGCCCTGTAGATGCCTAGACTTCTATATTACCTTTTCTTAAATGTTCTTCATCTCTGTTGTAATATGTTAATACAATATTAATCATTAAAATATTTATTCTGGAAATGTCTGCACACAAAGTGGTTCTTGTTAAATGATACAGTGGTATAGACGTATCTCGTGATTAAGTTTTTACTTCAAAATATTAAAAAATATATGTATTTTGCCCCATCTGCATCATTTAAACAATTTTATCGAGTTTAATATGATGTTTTTACATGCATTTAATGACAGCATTTGCAATGTTCTCGCCAAGCGTAGGAACTTTCAGTGGCAATAATCCTTAAAGTTCTTTAGAACCGGTGGCGGTGGACGAACTAAATCGAATGAAGCTGAAACTTATGTTGTGTGAGCCGCGGTCAAGTGGCTAAAGAACCGCATGTGGCTCGCGAGCCACAGTTTACTGACATCTGCCCGAGTGGGCTTAATTCAGTCATTATCTACAAAATTTGGAAAAACTTGAAATTTTGTTGATCGGTCTATTAGTCATGGGTCAGTGGACGTTAGTACCTGGCTTAAATATTTTTTATAAATTAATCAATAAAATATGCGATTATTTTAACGAATAATTGTTTCTTTTTCGTCAAAATGGACGAAACGTTCGAAAAAAAAATTAAAATAAAACAACCCCCTTTTCACATTTTGACAAAAACGCAACAATTATTTTATTTTGAAATTTATTTATGGTGACTTTTTTAAAGTAACTGGCTTTCAGATCTAATTTTCTTAAACAGGGATGGAAAATTAGTAGATCCTACGTCAGAAATCGAACAGGAATTAAAGGCTGAAATGGATAAGTTGGCGACTGTTTTTGGGGTTGAACCTGGAACTGATATGACAGCATTTCCTACATTCAACTTTCCAGAACCTAAAATTGACCCTATTAAAGAAGAAGAAGAGACCAAAATTAAATGATTTAGAAATGGAAACTTAAATAAATTTATTTAAAAAAACAAACTTTAAATGTTTGAAGTACCAACGTTGTTATAATATTTATTTTATATAATTAATGTATGTTGTACATAGAACCAGGTTGTTGTCTCGTGGTAGTGTTGTGAACTAATGGACTGAAGTTCCGAGGTTCAATCCACTCTACCATAACTCAATATCCATTTTTCTATCATATGTTATTTGTCACTTTTAGCAAATGATCTGAAAATTAATAAATTTGGGTTATTAATAGGAACTCATATATTCGTTATTCATTCTTTAAAAAAAAATTTTTGATTTTTCGACGGATTGTTTTTCGTGTTAATAAATATTTGTACATAAATTCACCTTGACTTTTGTTGCAAAGTTCCGTGTTAAAATATAACGAAAGATGATTAATCATCTAAACTTTTGCAACAATGAGATAAAACATTATTGAGAAGACGATTTGGAAGTTTTGGCATTTACAGGGCTCATGATCTGTCAATGGCTGGTTTAAGTTTTACACACTGTGTAACATTTACAATTCTGCTCACATTTAAACATCATCACCGCAACTCTATCATTCAGCCTGTCTACAAACATTTGGACTTATTCAAAACGTAATGGTAGTAAAAAACATTTAAGTGGCATGTCCTGTAGTTTCATTCAAATAACGGTCATTCCAGAGTTGAAGGGTCGAGCTTTTTATCAACAAATATACTACTGTAAAGGGTTATATTTTCAAACCAGATATTGGCAAAAGACACATCAGGCACTGTATATATTTTTTTCTACCAGGGTTCGAATGCCAGCAAAACTAATGACGCTTTAAGAGTTCGACTTCAATTGCTCAAATCTGACAATAGAAACCCAAAAGATGCTACAATTCAAAATAAGACGACACCAATCGGCCGTAGACGACATAAACAATGTTTTCTTCATGGTGTTAAATTGGCATAATTTAATAAAATTATTATTAAACGGAAAAATGACAAAACGTATTAGATTTATTGATATATTTAACACTCAATATAAAAGGTACGGAAGAGAACTTATAGGCTTGATTCAGAATAACAGAGAATAGACGTTTTGTTTACTCTTAATCATTATTCCAACACCGTTTTCTAAGAAAAGTCGCATGGTTGCTCGGATTACAAAGGGGTAAATATTAAAATTTTGTAATATAGCAATCTCCTAATCTGTCTTCATTGGAGAGACGTAGAACTAATATGGACCTTATATGCATTTTCAAAATACTTAATGCTTTAAGTGATGTCCCATCTCTGTTGCAATCAATTTCTTTTCGTGTTCCCAACCGAGTCACCGGTAGTCAAAATCTGCTATTTATAAAATCTTCTAAGAGCAACTTTGGTTTTTATGCCCCAATGTCCAGAATGTGTAGATAAGTCAATTCATCACACGTTTTGGAAATCTTTGGGATAGATTTTCCGGCTTTTCGTAGATCTTTTCGTGACTCAGCAGTGTGGGATGAAGTTGCATTGGCATGGTTTTGCTCGAAGTCTTATGTCTTTCGTTTTTATGAATATATTGTATACAATTATTGTTTTGCTATTGTTTTGCTTAATAGTTTTATGTTCTTTTTGTTTAGTTTCTTGCATTTATGTTTCTACATGTAACTGTTGAAATTGGCTTAGGCCGTATATATAATAAATAAATAAATAAATAAAATCAAGTGCAATTTTCCACTCCCACTTTCTCTCAATCATCCTTCACCACTCCTTATCAATTTCCTTCTTTTCCTTCCTACTATCTCCTTGTTTTGTCCATATTATTTTATTATTTCTTTTATTTTAATACATAGTATATTTATTCTTTAAATAGTTGTTGCTTTCTTGCAGTATAATTTGATGAATATATATAATTGGATAGCAGGCCCTACTATGTATATATTTTTTATAGTTTTTATTTTTACTAGTTTAACCTGTATATCTGTTTGTGTTCGAAATAAACAAAATAAATTTAAAATAAAATAAAATAAAATTTATGAGACGTAATGCCAAACAAACTTTGTTAAGGGTCGGTTTTATAAACATCTAATCAAACTTCAGCAAGTGTAACGAACCGTTGGTCGTTCGTTACGATAACCGACGGTTTTGTGTTCTATAAACCATTTTTGTTAACGGACGGTCACCGGTAAACATTTTCATAGAAATTGAAATTTTAGTCGCAGCTTCTATATTTTTTTGTCAATTGTCTATGGAAAAACTTTTTATCTAAGCTCTTTCTGTCAAATGCGAACGGTGCGCATTCGCATTGAATGAAAAAATATATCAAATGCAAATACTCGACAATTTTGAACGAAGTTTTTACACAAAAAAGACCTATGAATTGAGAGTACTATGAATTGAAATTAAAATGATTAAAAGCGAGCAGGTACGGTGGATAGTTTTTACTATTATCTGTTATTTTAGTATACATTTATATCAATAAACCATGTTTAAAATGTTTAAAATTAACGGCTGAATATATTTATCCATCAGATTAAAGTTGATTTTGTACCTCCACGCAGAATAAAAAACATATAAAACTGGTAATTCAACTAAATCCCAAAATAATGACTATCTGCATGTTAATTGGGCGGAGATTTGATCAAATAACAATGTGATAAAACAACTGTCATATCAAATACGGCAGCGGCGCTGAAGGTAAAGCTAGGGTTTCCTAGGACAGCGGTGCCCGTATTTTAACGGCCGTAGTGAACGGTGATGACTGCATCAGCTGGGACAGCCGTCGTAAAGATGACTAGAGTGTGGTTTTCTAGGAAAACGGTGTTATCAACACCATTTAACACCGTTTTTCTAGGAAACCACTCTCTAATCACCTTTACGATGGCTGTCCACTGCATCACCGTTCACTACGGCCGTTAAAATACGGGCACCGCTGTCCTAGGAAACCCTAGCTTAACGGATCGTTATGCATTTAACCGGCCAAAATCGGCCAGTAACCATTTTACCATAGATTTAACGGCTCGTAACGCTACGAACGTTTATAAAACGCAATAATCGGCCGGTATAACAAATATTAGTTAAAAATGGTATCAAGTTAACGAACGGATGTTTATAAAACCGGCCCTTAAAGACAAATAACTGGATCTTGTTGGGACTACTGCATTCTTGGGCATAAATTAATATTCTACACTTTAATGAGGTCCACATATAGCTAGTTTATCTAACAGACTTACTTTTGTAGCCCACGCTGTTAAAAAGATTCGACATCTTACTGATGAAGAAACAGCTAGTTGATCTATTGCAGTTACTTCCACAGCATTTTTTTATATTTTTTTTATTATATTGAAAACATATTATACATAATTATGTACAATATTCCCAAGGAGTTTTTAAAAAAAAAACTCATTTAGGGACATACAGATAATAATTTTTTTAGAGACGTTTTTAAATTAAAATTATGATATACTACAAATTAAAAAGGGTATGAAAAATACTTGAAAATAACAGAATAAACAGAATACTAGGCATGGAAATAAATTCAAAATAATGTTTACATTATGCAATCTGGGAAAGAAAATTGAAAAAGTTTAAAAATTACATGGATGTATATATACATACTGAACTAGTACAGAATAAAATCATTTTTTTTAATTAACAAAATATGCGCACACCCAATACAGGTTAATTTTTTTTATCAAAAACGTTGAAAAAATTGAAATTATGTAAACAAGCCAAAAAAAGTATATAAAAAGAAAAAAACACAAATAACATTTAAATAGTATTAAAAATTACATATACAAGCAAAAACGGTGAAATATTAAAAGGTATATGTTCAAGAATGCGCATTCTCTATAAACTAACATTATTTATTCAAAGTACTTCTGGAAAAAATAATTCTTCAATTCGCACGTCCTGTTTCTATATTTTGAAATAGGTACTTTAAATTTTTATGGTACACAACTTTGGAGAAATGCCGCAAATATTTATTCTGTTGCTGCAGAAGAAAGCTGTTTGAGCAATTTACAATATGAATCCCAGAAAATCAGAGATATGTTTAAAGGAATCTATTCATTCAATTTATTTAAGAAAACTGATCTATGTACGTTAAAATATTAATGATTTTGATAAGAACAGAAATTTCAATAGGTTCATCAAGAGAAATATAGATATGCTAGTTGTGCTTTTTACTAGACTGCAAAAAATCATTATTATTTTGCCTCAAACTGCATACGATTCTACAAAAAGGTACCTTTTAAAATTCTGGCTTTGACGACCAAAAAAATTTTCTTTAATTTTCAAGCACAGGCTGTTTGGAAAGAGGTACTAAAGAGTCAAAGAATATTTGCAGGACAAGACAGCGTGGCAGTTAATTGATTTTAGTCTATTGATTTAAATAGAGTTATTGATTTAAATTTATTCGTTTTTTTTTGTTTTTTTTTTACAGTAAAAGGTAAAACAGAGTATTAAAAAATAAAGGATAATTACATAGAAATGAAATTCATATTTTCATGAAAAAATAATAAACAAAAAAATGTTTATGAATTTTTGCTCCTTTAATAAATTGACAGTTTTAATATTTTTGTGTCACATAAAGAGAAAAGAAAAAAAAATTCTAAAAGATTTTAAGGGTTTTTTATAGTAATTAAAAAAAAAAATAATAATGTAAAAACATAAAATTAATAAGGGAAAAAAAAGAGTCTATATCTTTAGTTTGAATCCAGGATAGTGCGTGTTTTTTAAAAGAAGGAAAATTTTGAAAGTTTGGAATCAAGGAAATATTATCAGTAAAAAAAGGATTAAAAATATTTGGGCCCATAAAATATGCATGTCTCTGTGCTAGCCTAGTTTAACGATGTGGTATTTCTAACACACAATTCCTTCTTTGACTTGATATATTTGAATGACTTGTAAATAAATTGGTTTGTTAGGTTTGATTCGCTCATTGTTAAACTGTTATAAAGTAGTTATTTATTGACGTTTATTAGTGATTCAATGAATCGTATGTGAAAAATCTACTAAGTTAAACAAGTGAATCTGGATGGCCTTCAAAATTTAATGATTACATCTTAAAATCCCTGGTTGATTCAGATCCTCAATTGATTATTGAGGAATTGTCGCAGAAACTTAAAACGCTGCAGTCAACTTTTCAGCTACGTTTTCAATACGTTGTTAACACCAGTTGAACGGAAATTTGTACGAACAATCGCGATTTTTTTACTGTATCATTATTAATATGAACATAAGAAGATTTTTTTTTTCATGATATTATATTTTCATGATCATCAATTTTATATATTTTTATCAGCACTTAGTGATGTTAGAGCGCTGCATTTGAACACCAGAAGCCTAACTGGATATTTTTAGTACATGAAAGTACGACAAGTGATTAGTTAGATAGTAACATTGAGGTTACCCTAATTAAAAAATACAATTATTTGTTATTATTTTGTAATATATGGTTGGTATATCATCTTTATACTAGTACTTTTTATAAGTTATCTTTTATTTTGCCTAAAATCACTCTTAAAATTATTTATTTTTCTTTAGTATAATCCATAATAAGATATGGTATAAAGTCGTGGGGACATTCGACTAAAACTAATATTAAAATGATCCAGGGTCTACAGTACTCTATAGTTAAGCGAATTGTACCTGCAGAGATTTACGAACAAAGAAGTAATAATGATCTCCTGTACAAAACAATCAAAACTCTGCCTGTTCGAGGACTACTGTGGCTTTGCATCATTTTGGAACAATTTAATAGTAATACATTCAAGTTTCTTCTCAAACATAACCATAATACACGCTTCACGTCTAATGATGGCTTGGTAGTACCAAAAGTATGTAATAAATATGAAAATAGAACTCTCAAATATTTAGTACCTAAAATTTTTAATTTATTACCAAAAGAACTTAAATTTAACTCACATTGTAACAAGAGCAAAATAAGAGAGTGGCTACTCGATCAAGAGTTTATATATGAATAGTAGCTTAGGTGTAAATATTTTATTTTTTCATATATTTTCTTGTATTTAAAAAATAAATTTATATATTATTATTTGTATAAACATGTTTATTCTGATCTTTCCGGCTGTTAATTTTTATCTGTTATTCATTGTTTTTATAAATGTAAATAATATTATTAAGTCAGTATAAATATAATCTTCACCAACAAGCTACAAAAAGTGGCTTGGTGGGAATTTAGTTTTAGTAAAAATATAACAAGTGAATTATTTTTTTAAATTGTAAAAATGTATAATTATGCTATTAAATAAATAAAAATATATTCCTCTATACGTGTGATGTCACCGTACTCTTTATAAACGGCTTAACCGATTTACGTGCGGTTTTCAGAAAAATATAGATCTTTGCGCTGAGCGTGTTCGTAGATATTAAAATCTTTCATCGAATGTGTAAAAAAAAAGTTTGGAGCATAAATATTTTATTCATCGATCTACAAGGGTTGCATTCGAGGTGAATGCATTTGCAAAAAAATTAAAAGATGTTGTTTTTGAATGTTTACAAACAGCATTTGTTTTTTGTGGATCTCAATCAGATTCTTTCCATAAAATCTTTATAATTTAACCCATTTATTTATTTTTACTGGATTTTTGGTTACACTAAAATAACATTGAATTCACTACATTACTAAAAATTGTGTTCCTACATAAGTACGCCACTTTGTTAGTGAGACGATCAGAGTTTGACGTTTGCAAAAAGAATGCCATATTTGAAAAAATATTTGTTTTATGTTTTGGAATTCAACCATAAACAAGTACTAGATACTTACTTAAATTCATTATTAAAATATTAACAATCTTTAGCTTTGGAATTTAATTACAAACAAGTACATAGGTACCTACTTATTAATGAAAAGTATTTTTCCAAGCTAATGGTAAGAAAGCCAACGTTCGGGCACGACAACGTCTGCTGGGTCCGCCAGTACATAATAAAATAACGGAGATGAAAATCAATTTTATTCATATTTTACTTGTACAATTTTGTACTGAAAGAAAAAACAAACAATTTCATTTTAATGCGATTTGAATTAAATAAACTTCGTTCTAAGCCTGAAATTAATGCATTTTGTCACCCCAAGATGGAGCCCTTAATTTTATTAATATTTGACAAATTTAATATAACGTTAGCTTTATTACAATCTTTGGGATGAAATTTGCCAAGATTCAATTATCGTTCTCATAAAGAGGGGCTAAAAAGCCTCAGCGAGCGACAGGGTGACTTTGAATAAATCTTGACTCTATAAGACTACCTTATCATCTTAAACCGAAAGACTGGTACACATATGTACAAAGACAAGTCTCAAGATCAATATATACGATTATGTGTTGATTTTTTTACGAAACACAGATTTGTTTTAAATTTTCGGAGTTATTGTTTTTACATTACGTGATTACGCATTCCAACTCCCTGGGGCTGAAGTAGAAATTATTATAGACCCAAATATTTCTTTTTTTTCCATTTTCTGACGAATGTTATGGGAATCAAATTAGGTGGTTTAACCCTACGGGAAATCGAAGATAAAAATATATTCTTACGCGCGGTAAAAATTAGAGATTATGTTAAATTAGAAGTTTAGTTGATTTATTTTCTTTTATTTGTTAAAATACTATTAAACAACACAATTTCTTTTTTTTTTAAAATTTATTGTATTATCAGCGCTAAATTTTTTTAAAAGTTTTATTTCCGAAATACTCCGCGTTTGACGTTTTAAATTCTCTTCTGTTTCTTGTCGGTCAGTTCTGCTGATTGGTTCATTAACTTACCGTAAACTGGATATCTTTCACAATTCTCTTATCATTGGTTAATTCATTTGATCTAGTGACGTCGTTTAATGCAGTTTTTACTAGAATATTTTTAATCATTTTTTCATACATTTTCAAGAAATTTTTCCTGATAATTTAATGCTCTAATTTTTACCGCGCGTAAGAAATCATGTTTTATATAAGTTTCTTGGAAATGTACGAAAAAATAATAAATAAATTTAAATTGGGTTGTGGCCCTGTTGCAGACTCACGGATCAGACAGAGATCCGAGGTTCGAACCCCACTCTACCCCAACTTGATTCCCATTTTCTTATAGTGAGTTATTTACAACTCGTTGAAAATAATCGTAAAATTGAAATATTTGGGTAAATCATAAGAAAGCAAAAATTAAAAAATAGATAAATACATATTTTAATGATTTTAATGAAAACGAACTACTTTGAACGACGTCACTGGTCCTTCCAAATCAATCAATTATAAGAGGGTTGTGATAGATTTACGGTTAACGGTAAGCCAACCGACCAATCAGCAGAACTCACCGAGAAGAAGTGGAAGAGATTTTGAGTCGTCACACGCGGAGTAATTTCAAAAATACAAAACTTAAAAAAAAATCGCGCCGATAATACGAAACATGTTTTTTTTTATGTTGACTTAGTTTAATAGTCTATTAAAAAATATATAAGTGAAAAACGATGAACATCCTTCATGAGATTAAGCTGTATTCGAACCTTGGTCTACTGATCTGTCATTCCGCGATATAACCACACGATCACAAACCGGCTACATTCGGTATTTTTGTAAACATGATATTATTGATATTAGAACGTGTTTAATTTAATCGTGATAGAAAAAATAAAAAAGTTTACATTTTTAAAAAATGATACTTGACAAAAATTACGTCCGCAGACCGCGACTGACAGTTGCATAGGTCATTCTGTCAGTCCAATTTTGAGACACTTTTTTCAACAAATCCGGCGTCATTTTCAAAACAATGCTTAATGAATAAGCTAAAAAGCTTCCAATGTATCAAGGGTTGTTGGTTTGTTTTAATGGACAATGAACTCAATGCAGTTTCATAGTAAATAATCAAATGGCATTAAATCACAAGATCGTTGAGGCCAATTACAATACCATTGCGCAAAATAATGTTGTCGCCAAACTTGTCACACAGTAAATTATTCATAGTTTCACGAAGAGTCTTGTATGTACGAACTAAGTTAAATTAAGCGAACGGAAAACTGATTTTTGAGTCAGTTCTACAATTCGTAAGCGTTGCTCAAGTGTAAAGCATTTAATTATTAATCTAAGTGTGTTATAGAATACAAATGTAAAAAAAACAATCATTGGTTTGATGAAACAGAAAAATACTCGCGTTATATGTTTATTTTTTTACCAATTTTTTTTTTCTTATAAGTTTACACCAGGGGCAAATCGTGTAAAGAAGCAATTATGCGCAGCTTGCCATTATATTTGAGTATCTATAATAAAGTTTTACGGGAACTTTAATTACAGAAAAACATACACATAATTACTATTTCTTTTTAATTATTTCCACCGTTTGTATTTTTCCAAATATAAATAAAAATATTAATAAAGCGCGCTTACACCAGCAATGACCGAAAAAACTAACCGATTACTCCAGTTTATATTTTTATTTTTTATTTTATTAAAATCTTAAAGTAGGGCACACATATCATACATATTGTTATGTGTGTTCCAATAATAACATTTCAAATATATTTAATTTATAAATTGTTTATCACATATGTCTTGACCATTATTTTAAATTTTGATATGTTTTTTTCTTCATAAATATTTTTTTCCATTTCGTAATACTTTTTAATTGCTTTAAATAAAGTTGAATTTTGTGACTTTGCCTTTTTCCTAAATGGAAGTCTAATTTTGTTATTTTCTCTAGTATTGTGATCGTGTTCATGCTGGTTCCGATCATTTTTTTCCAAAATTCTGTTTTTTTTATTAGAGTTTATAATTTAATGAACAAATATCATTGTAAGGTAAAATATTATTTGTTTATATGTTGATAATTTCATTTCATTTACCATCGACTTTACCCTCGTGTATCTGTTTTTTTCAAAATGATTCCATAGGCTTTATTTTGTAATACAGTTAGTTTATCTATGTTTTCTTTGTTTGATAAAAATAAAATGCTACTACAGTAGTTAACGAGTGGTTCAATAATTGCTTTGTAAATAGTTTTGCAAGAGTCCTTATCAATAAATCTTCTGATCCTTCCCAAAATTGATATTTTTTTTGCAATCTTATTTATTACCATCTTAGCGTTTTGGTGAAATGTAAGTTTTGAATCTATCATTACACCTAAATATTTAATTTCAGTGACTTCATTAAGCTTTTCATTTTCTATTACAATTGATGGTGTAATTTCTATTTTTTTGTTTCCTATATTCAAAATACAAACAAGTGTACTATATTTTGAACACCAGTGGTGGGATTTTTCTCCTTGAGTAAACTTGCAGATTACACAAATTCTTTAAAGATTCTCGATTCGGAGAACAGTATTTCAAACATTTTTTCTTAAGGGCTATATTTGTTTGAGATGATACTTTTGACATATGATTTGCAACACATGTGGCGCTCGACGTGATCATTTTTGGCATTATTCTTTTCTAGAACAAATCGGCCAGTTGACCTTTCAATCGTAATGAGAAAACCTATAACTGACTGAATTTTTGTGTTTTTTTCAATAATTTTTTTAAAAGTTATGTGTTAAATTAATCAATACACTGCATCATGAAGTTACGTCACTTGAGTTTATTTCATAATGATTTTGATAAAATTATAAATAAAGTTATCAATGACACTTTACAGTTTAGTTTTACTTTTTTATTATTTTGACCAACGAGCGCTTTCGCCTTAGTAGGCATCTTCAAGACTGGTGAATTGTTTTCAACGTTTACAGTTTTTATACTAATCTTAACATAATATTTTGGAGATAAGAAGTTCAAATAAGTTTTTTAACAGGGGACAGAAAACATAAATATTTACAACTAGTTTGCTAAACAGTACATGTTTGGGAGTTTTCGAACCGAAATTGGGATCAAGCATTTATTATTTAAAAGGTATGAGGAGAACACATGAGTGAGAAAATGAGAGAGAGAAATGAGAAAAGGTATGAAGAGAACACAAGAAAGTGGGAAAAACACATTTCAACAGGTTAAGTTAGCACAATACTTTGATTTCTTGACAGGGAAGTTTACATACCTATAGATGAATGACGAAATATTTTAAGATACATACCGAGATAATACATTTGTTTATGGAATGTAATATATCATTTTTATAGTTAATTAAATGTTAATTATATTATTTAAGTAGTAAATAATTCAATCAAAAGTAGCGTAGTTAAATATTAAATTAATGGTTTAAGTAAAGGAAAGTTCGATAATTCCAATTGTTGGTTAATTATAACTGCATTAAGTTTCATTTTATTAATTTCTAATGATTCTAATTTATCTATTTTTTCCCCTTTGTTTTCAAAATGTAGTCATTATTTTATAGATGAGAGTTGTTGTATCATACAAAACCAGAGAAAAAATAGCAACTTAGAGTATATATCACTTACATTATATTGTGTACCTACTATGTAGGTACAAATGATTTTTTTTAACCCGTAAATAAAACTGCCGTTTGCCGCTGGTACAAACATAAGTTTACATAAAAAAATATGTTAAAGAAAATACGACAAAAGAAAAAATAAATAAAACATCACAGGTAGGCATCTGTGCGTATAACGATTTAATTAGTTTTACGTAGCAGCATGATTGTATGCACAGAATTACACATACATACAAACATATGCACATATGTATATTCATACACCGAATACACGTATATATATACATACACATACACATATATTCAAATACACAAGTATACAAAATATACCATTTAAATATTAAAGAATAAAAAACAGAAAACTGCTTCCTAGCAATTTAGCTGAAGTAATCAAGATCACCTCTTTTCATCGTCCACTTTTTTGCATGTTTTTAATGGTGTCATTGGTCAAGCTTTTCAAGTCTTCCATATTATTGTATTATCTAGGAGCGTAGAGGGATACACCGACTTTAAGGTAAGGTTAAGTTGAATGGTTCTATTTTGATTAGTTATAAATAAGTTTTGTCACGTGTGTATAATTTTTAAAACCTGTACCTTATACACTCACTCTTCTTATATCCATGATTTAAGCTGCTTGAAAACAATTATTGGAAGGATTAGAATTGGTAATGTTTTTTTGTGCTATTTTTTATGATTTTATGTGTTTTTCTAAGGTTCCACCCCATCCAATTACTCCGTATGAGAGACATGAAAGTAAAAAAAGCACAGTATATCAATTTTCTAATTTTTAAGGCTAACAATATAACTTAGTATTTTTAATATCTCGTCGGTATAAAATCATAAACCTAATGTTTTTTTGCACCATAACGTATAAATATATTTTTTAGCAACCCTGTGTCTCAGAGTAGGCTCGGTTTAATGCGGTCCTTGAGATTGGGTGGCCAGATTGTGTATCCAGAAGGATTTAAGGTTTACCGGTCGCCACTCCCTCGGTCCCTAATCAAGATCTTTTGTCCTTAAAATAATGTTTGAAGCCATCCTGGCAACAGATCCTTGATTCCCAACTTCTGACCTTCTAAAATCGATCAGATTAATGAATTTGAGAACTCATGTTGATGACTTTTAAAATTATTCGGTTTCGAACAAAAACTCAATTCTTATTGATTTAGTTATTTTTTCACATACATAATTTTTTTATCCAGCAGATTTTTTTTTTTTTAACATTAAAAAAAAAATTTGCGTTCTTATGATTTACCCAAATATTTCATTTTGAGGGCAATTTTCAACGAGTTGTAAATAACTCACTATTAGAAAATGGAATCAAGTTGGGGTAGAGTGGGATTCGAACCACAGACCTTTGGTCCGTGAGTTCGAGACACTAGCCACAGGACCACAACCCAATTCAAGTTTGATTGATGAATTGAACGTGTTTATGCAGAAAGCAGCCAGTCCACAATTTCGGAAAAATGATATATTGATGTTACCGGGTGCAGTAAGGTCGATTCTATGTTTTGTTAAAAACAGCCAGACCACTGCCATATAAAAAACTGTACTAATCACCTCCGGAAAAAGGTGTCGATCACAAAAAAGGCATTTCTCAATTTGCAGAAAACACCCACAAAACTAAAAATCTAATGATACTTAAAAAATCTTTTAAACTGGTCAAATACACAATAAGATTCTTGTTTGTAATATATTAAAAAACTTATGTATTTATAGTTTATCGTTTGTTAAAGTCAAAAACATTCAAACTATTGTGTAGATTTTATAATTCACTTTCTCACAAAATGGCTATTATCTCAGTTTCACTTTTCTATGACTGGCTGCTTTCTGTATAACTACGTTTAATTAGATGTTAACATAAATTGTGTCTGTTTTTTTTTATATTTAAAAATGAGTAAAAGTAAAACAAAATGGTAAAGGCAAAGAATTATAAAAGTCCCGAAACCGCGTACGCGCATCAAACTGAATCCGACGAAACCACCATTAGTTACTTTATAGACGTCGCTTAGTACGCAACTGCCGATTTAAATTCAATTATGCCGTGGTGTGTCGTTTGTAAGTGCAAAATACTACTTGGATAGGGTGGAATCACATTTCATGTGTAAGTAGCGAATTCAAAGATAATATTAATTAAGAATTCGATTATATTACCATCTCTTAGATTGTCAAATAAAACAAGGTAGACAATTTTTTAGTGTTGCCAGGGTAGTATTTTTTTTTACCCGGCTTTCTATCAATGAACCTTAGTACAATATTAAACGGTATTAATTTACTTAATTACTAGATGATTATTTAATTATTTTTTTTCCGTTTGTTTAATAGAAGTACCTGTATTTTGTCTGTAGTCCAGTCAGTAAAATATTTGTTGTGGTAAAACGTAATACAGCAATACACAAAATTCATTTATATTTGTGTTATGATAATAAATTGTTCGCAGTCTAGTAATATGACGCTGCCACTTCACGCATGCGCGCAGGCGGGATGTCAGATTTTCGGACACTGTGCGATGTATGTAAACATGATTCTATGCGCCTTCTGGTATACTATAATTATATGTTATACAAATATACAAATATTTTTAATGTCTTAAAACGGAAGCTATCCTTAGTTACAAAAAAAAAACAAAAAATATAAATTTATCTATACTTTCACTACTCATCAAATGTATATTTTATATTTGATAAATATTAAAAGTATACTAACCTAAATATATCTAACCAAATGCGCCGTGGCGCAGTTGGCTAACTGTAAAACTAGCATCGAGAGGGGGTTGATTCTTGCCAGTTGCAAGAAAAAAATCCAAAAAAGGTTTTTTTCTCAATTGGTCTGGGCGTTGTGGTGTATTTATCATTACCTCCTCCCATATCCCCTCTATCTCACCAGCTGACAAGCCTCAAAATAGAGGTTAAGCTTTAATTAAAAAATAATTAAAAAGTAATAATAATATTCAACTATTTTTTTTAATCTGTAATTAAGCTAAATCCTATAACGCTTGTCCTTTATGTTTTGTTTGTGTTTTTCATTTTATTGTTTAGTTTGAAGTTTTACGTTGCTGTGTTTTATGATCATATTTTTCCTTTTAATATACAGGGCGTCGCTAAATGAATGGATAACCTTATACCTATGGATAGAGGATATCATGATAGTTCAGAAAATCAAAAATTATGTTTAGTAAACGAGCTTTAATACGAGGGGTGTTTTAAAATTAAGTACCGTTTCAATACATAACATAGTTGATTCGCCGTATCTTTTACAAAATAATGGTTTCCGTTGTCCTCTTCGCTATACTAGATTAAATTCCCTTTTTTATGTACCAACTTGTAAAAGCAATTATACCTCGAATTCATTCATTAGACGTACCTGTAGAAATTATAACGGACTCAGTTTTGATGTAGACATTTTTAACTGCACGTTGCATTTGTACAGAAAATTTCTTCATGGGGTCGATTATTTGGGATAGTTGCTGAATGTACATCTTGAGTGGTTTATGCTATGTATATGTGCCGCATGTAATGTATATGTTTGTGTATGTTTTATATGTGCGTTCATGTGTGTGCGTGGATGGCTCGGAGTGTACATTCGGTATTTTTATTTATTTTAATTTATTACCTCCATGGAAAACGCAAATGTTAACAATTATCCTTTTCTCACTCAAAATTCTTATTTATTTTTTATTTTTTGTCACATTTAATGTTTATAACTTTTTAATTTATGAAAACTTAATTGGTCGTTTTATGTTAAAAAATTGTTGTTCTTAGTACTTATTTTGTACGACTTTATGTTTTCTAAATAAAATAAAATAAAAAATAAATAAAAATAAAATAAAATACTTTTTAAAAATAAGTTAACATTTTGTAACAATTTTATTTTTACATGAAATACCACTGTTTTTCTTGTCATATAGAACTACAAGTTTTTGGATTCTGTCATGATATAAGTTTGCCGCCAAATGCACCCAATCGTCAGTGATCACTAAGGTTTGCCTTCACCGATCCTTGTTATGAACATTCACTCAGCCATCTTTGAAAGCGCTCACCTTTTTGCGTATCATTCCATCACTCAAAATGTTTTTTACATAAACTTCACAAATTTGAGGTTAATGTCAACTGCATTCACGCTTTTAGCACTAAGAAAACGGATAACTGCGCGTATTTCACAGTTTGTGGCATTCTCTTTAGGCGGAGGCATTTTGAATACGCAAAAGCAATTGTGAACACGATCGACTGATGCCGCAATGGCGTCGGTGGCTTTTTGACATATGTAAGTACAGTGTGCGCATGCGCAGGACACTGACCTCAGTGCTACGGCGGCAGAATTTCAAAACGGTACTTACCTAAAAAACTCGCCTCGTATATGCTTTACGCCTTTTAATGAACTTGGCTTCACTTAAAATATCTGTACCTTCAGAGGATAAAACACGGGAATTCACTTTCTACGGTTTTGAAGTTAAAAATACAGTAATTATATATCTACTAATAACAGATTTCCACATAGTATACAAAGTTAGCAAAGAAAATATTACAAATCAAATAAATACATACAATTTATACATATAAAAATGTTATTTTCATGTACTCAATAATCAAAGATTTTTTAAATATTTATTTTAAGAAAATTAAGTTACTGTAAATTGTCAAAAATGCTTGAAGAGAGGATGAAGAGGGGAGGGGAGATGTACATATTTATTATTATAATGTCTACTAAGTTACATAATACATTTTTAGTGTAAATTTTAAATCTGACAGAGTGATGTTTGTGTAATCTTAATTTTTAAGTTTGGTATTGTACATTGAAAAAGTCCTACGAAAAAAAGCATTTTTAACATACGATGTTTTACTTATTGGTACATGAAACAGGTGGTACCGTCTACAAATCCTGGCTGGCACATGTATTGTTATTAAACCAAGCAGCTTAGTACAGTCAACCATTCCTGTCATAATTTTGTAAAGCAGTAGTTGGTCCGCACACACTCTGCGGTATTGTAGAGAAATGATTCCATGGAAGGTGGAGGCAGTGAGAGTAGATACATAAAAAATACCGGTTTTGTATTTAAGGTACTTTATAAATTTGTTTTGAATATTTTCTATTCTACTTATATATATATGGCATACTGGGGATTTCATATCTGAGAGGCGTATTCCAAATGGCTTCTGACAAATGTATAATATAATATATTCACTACACATTGCCACATAAATGCAATACTTACACACCCATACACATACACACACCGTCACCCACCCTAACATGTGCAATAATAACACTGATACACTAAAACAAGTACTTAGCATAAATTAATATTATTATGTTATAATAAAAGTTATCCTCATAATGTCAATGAGACATTTTCAAACATATATATTTCTACCGACATATTGAAACTATTGTATAAATTCTTTAATGTGTTTTTTTTTTTGAGAAAAATAAAGAAAAATCATTTAATATGACTCCCGTGGTTAATCCTTCAAGGTGCCGATATTTATTGTGCAGCCAATAGCTGCTCGTCCTGACACTTTGTAGAAAATTTCCTTTATTGATTTGCGATGTTGCCACCGAAAAGAGTGGCGAGGGGTGCAAATTTCTAAAAATGTCAAAAAATGAGTAATAACTTGAAAACTATGAGACTTTTACAAAACACAATTTTTGATTTTCTGAACCATGATGATGTCCCCTAGACGTGGGTATAAGGTCAACCGTTCATTACGCCACACCCCGTATGTTCAAAATGGACTCTGTATTTTTACTAAAATAAAATAAAGAAACATTTCACTATCGTTAGAGTAACTTTACAAATAAATGGTAAACACAGTTCGCTAATGAAGATATGTGCTGAACACGTTCATAAATAATGAACTAAAAAACTTATTTTGGCTTAAGCTAATTCTCTAAACCTATCTCTCCCACGGCTACGAATTTCACAGGTAAAAAACTCTTTGAATGTAAAGTTATAAAAAAACAACATCCTTCAGGATTGGTGGTCTTAGGAGACGAAAGAAACGTGTTTTATTTAATTAAACAATTTATAACGTTTACTAAAGTTTTTTTTTCTAGTAATTGCAATATACAGGCGATCGATAAGTTGAAACGATTGCAGAATGTTTGTATACAATTTATCTTTAACCTTTGCAGATTCGATCACATAACCTAATACTGCACGCAACTACACTGGCTCAGTATCAGGCATAGAAGAAACATTCACATTGTATCACTTCTTCAAAATATTTTAAATCATCTTACTTCACCTGTTTATCGGAGAGAGCTCTTCCAACCTCTATCACAACACGGACTATCTCTCCGTTCTGGCAACGAGAGAACCCTTTTAATACCCTTTCATCGTTCTAATTTTCTTGCCTCCTCTTCTACAGTAGTAGCTGCTCGATTATGGAATAAACTCACTAATGTTCGAGACGCTTCTTCTTCAACAATGTTTGATTATTTTAAAATGCTTGCAGACTGGCTGGAATAGTGAATGTTACACAATGTGTAAAGTGGCCACTTAAGCTAGCCAATGACAGGTCATAAGCCCTGTAAATGACTGGACTTCCATATTCCCTTCTCAAAAATGATTACCCTCTCTGTTGAAATAAATTTAAATACGCTTCTTCTTTATTAACATTCAAATCACGTATGAAATGTCACTTCCTGAATATTTAAGTTTTTCCTTTTTCTTCCCTCTTTCTTTCCCTTGTCACCCTCTCCTCTTTTCGTAGTATAGTGTAGATATTTAGTCAATTTTAACTTCTTAAAAAAAACATTTCCATCAATGTTTTGTTCAAGAAAGATATTATGAATAAACCGACAATATGTTTATATACCACTGATTTTCTTAAATTAAACAGATTGGGTAGGAAGGGAGAAATTGCCTAAAGGCAATATGTCCGCCCTTATGCACATGTATGTAAACTGTATATGTATATAAAGTGTTTAAATGAATAAATTCTCGGGAAGGTTGACCTTTAATATTTGTTTTCAAAAGTGTTTTCGACTAAATTATTTTTTTGTCCCTGGACTGGCACCTGAAGCGAAAGATTGATGATATTACCTTCCCGTAACAAATGATCGAGATACGCTGCATTTGATTTAACAATTCTGTGCTCTATGCACCACTGGGTGCGGATAATTGTTTTATGATGATGAATAATTATTTCCAATACCAATCGCCATTAATTCGTTTAGGACTATATGTAACACTGCAATATTTAATTTTCGAATAATGATATTTTTATTTATAAATAAAACATAAATATTTGAGTTTTTATGAATTACTTTTTCAAATATTTTCATTTTGTGTCTATTTTTAACAAGTCGGAAATACAAACGTGATAAAAAATGAATTCAATTATAGAGCGGGGTTTGAACTTGGAACTGCAGTGTCCTATGTACCATCAAGTAATGGTTTTTTTTTTAAAGAAAGATTTGCGTTTTTATGATTTAACCAAAAATTTCAATTTTGTAGCCATTTTAAATGAGTCGTAAATAACTCACTATTAGAAAATGAGAATTACGTTGTGGTAGGGTGTGAACCTTGTACCTTTGATCCACGAGTGCACGACACTAGCCACGGGACCACAACCCAATTCAATGAATTAAAGTATATTCAAAAACTAAAAAAAAAAACATTTTCGATTACAGGTTGCCGACATAGATACTTTAAATTTTTAAACAAATGTACAAATTTTCTATTTTACTCTATAGATAGTCAAAGATAACTGTTAACTTTTTATTGTAATCGGGGCTCAGGGCCCACACTACAGAGTTATATTCAAAAGTAAAAACGAACAAATTTCTTTGTGGAAAATTAAATGCATATTGACTTTTTTTTTAAACATGTTCAACTACTTGAAATATACAAATTTTCAAACAAATAAATACATTTTAGTACAGAAAATTAAATTTTACTTTAAAGACAAGTGTAGATAACTCTGTTAACCTACTATAGTACTTGTATTAGGTGCCTAGATGACTGAGTTTTTTTAGGGGTTTTTAAAAAAAATATCCTTAAGTTAACATTTTCGTTTTAGACAAGTAATACAATCTTTTTTGTGTGTAGAACTAACCTTCTGTTATGTTTAAAACACTTATATTTAACATGGCGATGTATGTTGAGTTTCTTATCTTAATTTTCTTGCTACAGATACGGGATATTCTCTTATAGAGCTTTGTCTATAGTCAAAAGGGCGTATATAAACAAATCGAACTGAACGAAGGCAATTGCGATCGTTTTAGCGAAAAACCATAAGTAGTTGGTGCAAACTCGAACACGCGTGCACGCGTTATTTGGATTTCAATTTCGTGCCGAACGAAAGTATATTTTTTCTCTATAGTTTAGCGAAGATTCGCTACATAAGCATGGCTAAATGCAATGAAATGCTTGTTGGAATCCTAACTTGAAATTTTATATTGTTTTAATGTTTGTAATTATTTATTCATTACTACCCAAACACAAGAATAAGAACATATTACAAAAAAATCTTACTTAAAATATTAAAAAGGTAAAAACGTAAAGCGCGCTGGCCAAAAAAAACGGGCGTATCGGTGGTGGGTCACATTGGACCCAATTTTAAAAGTCGCACTTTAGGCATGTTTTAACGATTTTTCAATGTGATTTTATAGTCAAATGTGCTCTAAAACAATATAAAGACGTGTGGTAATGTTTTGTTTACGATTTTTAATGATTTATTAAATTATAATTTAAAATATCTGAGCGTACCGAAATACTTTAGATTTAACAGAACGAAAGGACATATTAGGCAATTGTTATTAGTGGCCTTTTTCTGAAAGTAATTCGTTTCGTAGATTCATTTGTATCGTATGAGAAGGAATGAGAGCAAAATACGATTTCGATTGCGTTAGAAAAGTGGTCGGTAAACTCATTAGTCAAAAGAGCCAAAGATGAGCAGTTAGAAAATTAAGATTTCTTTTAAGAGCCAAATGTCTGTTTTAAACGGTTTCTTCAGTAATGCCAACGTACTTTTATAATCAAGTACTTGCATAAACAGCAGAAAATATGTGTATTTGCTCTACATTTTAACCAGAAATGCTTTAAATTGGCGATGATAAAAATATTTAGCTAAAATTGTGATGACAATATATACCATCAAAACATTTCTTCTGGAAATGTTCGAAATGTTGAAAAGCGGTTTTTGGTGAATGATGCAACGATTAAGAAGTATCTCGTGATTAATTTTTGACTTGAAAATACTTTTTAAAATACGTTTTGCCCTATCTGCATCATTGAAACAATTTTATCGAGTTTAAAATTATGTTCTTCCATGCATTTAATGACAGCATTTGCAATATTCTCGCCACGTGTGGCAATAATCCTGAAAGTTGTTCCTTAGAACCGATAAACGAAATAAATCGTATAAATGAGAAACTTGCGCTGTATGAGCCACGGTCAAGTGGTTTAAGAGCCGAATGTGGCTCGCGAGCCGCAGTTTGTCGACCTTTACATTAAAGTGAGATGGATATAAGACGAACGAACGAAATAGTTTCAGAATAAGCCTTCTGTATTCGCTTTCGTTTCGGCTCCGTACTAATAATTTCGAACGAAAACTCTAGTTGACGCTTGTGCTAAGCTAGCAGTTTGTGGAATCCGAAAATCCGCGAATATATAACATTTGCATAATGAGACTAGATAGACATGACTTGATATTATTTTGGTACGTGGCTGAAAAAGAGATAAATGAACAGATTTCAGACAACTTTACTTGAAGATCTGACTTTAAATTATTTCATTAAAGACATGCTCGGTAAAGACATAATGCGGTAAAAACAATAAACGCGTCGAACCCGTGATATGAAATTTTAAATTGCGTAATTTCAAACAGCCCTTAAGATTTTTTAATTCATACCTAAAACTATGCGTAGTGGTACACAAGAACTTCATTGGTACTTGAATTGCATCGTAACTTGATCATTTCCAAAATACTATCACGCCGTGTAGGTAGATGCTGACGTATGTCTTTGAATACTGGGTTTTGAGAAAAACAGATGACACGTTGTTCTGTGTCTATATTTAAGAGGAAAATACTAAAACATATATTTTAAGCTGTGCAATAAAACTACTACTACTACCATCACGCTATTTCACCGTAGGGGTAGACAAGAATGGGCTGCCACACACGTCTATCCTGGCATACATTTAAAGCTTTTTCCCATTCATACATCTTGTCATACATGCCTTTTGGTTCTGCCTGCTTTTGACATGACCAGCTTTAAAATTTTGGTTTATCTGATCATGTCACGTCCTTCTTAGTCATCCTCGTCTCACGTTACTGTTCATTTTTGCCACGTTATATACTTGCTAAACCATTCTTCCGTCATCTATTCGTTCTATATGACCACAACATCTCACAGAGTGTGTATATTGGATGGATAAAAGGCCACTGCGGAATTCAAGGCACTAAAAAAGCAGATGAAAAGGCTCGAGAAGCTACTTTCAAGAAAACGGCTCCTGATTTTGACAGATTTTCTTTAAGTTTTGCCAAAAAAAAATAAGAGTCAAAACTTTTAAGGTATTTACGCGAAACTACTGAACAGGTAACTAAAATATTTTTTCCAACAATCTTTCAGACTTTTGATTTAAAAAAAACGCAGCAAGTTGGCTACGAACTGACTCAAATCCTTACAGGCCACGGAGATTTTCTGAGCTATCTTCACCGTTTTAAGCTTTCAGAAATCAATAGATGTCCATGTGATGACGAGACACCCCAAGATGTCCCTCATTTGTTGATGCATTGTCCCATTTTCAGCTTAGAGCGAATGCAGCTGGAGGCGCGATGCAGAAGTCTGGATGAGGACCTAGAAGATATCGTAATAGTAATAAGTCATAAGAACGTATCGCATCAGGTAATATCATACATGGTAAAAATAGTAAAGGTGATTAGTGAAATAAATAAATAAAGCACACAAAATGCCAAACGCTCTCAAAGTGGAACGAAAGGCCTGTTGATGCCTTTCAATAGTCCAGCTTCTCCTGTATGAGTTTTCACCACCAGATTCTCACACTATAGTCGGAGAAATCATAAGGAACATACCTTTTGCAGTTAATATAAGCCTTGTACATAATAAGCAAGGCCAAAAATATGCAACTTCTTTTTAAAAAAAAAATACATATAAGAGACTCTTTCTTAATCTTATCAATCATACCTAACTCAGATTTACACTCTCGCCTGATTTCATCATTCGTAACCCTGTCATGCATTGATTTCCTACGCATTTGTCTAAGAGATCACATTTCAGCCGCGTTAAAAAAAAATTGAGTTTTTTTTTCATTCATTAGTAATTTTTTGAGGTATTTACATTCCCCTGTTTATATAGGAGGTTTCACCGACTACAAACAACAAAAGTATTTTTATGCCACGTTGTTTTAAGTTGTATCTTAGGGGGTAAAACTTCGTATTTATAAATTGAGCCATAAAAAAAATAATTTTAGTAATGCAGTCATTACGTTGGTGTACACGTAACGAACTAGTTTAAAATTCTATTTAGGGCAGGACTCCGTGGAAGTTTCAAAGTTGGCATACATTTAGAGGAGTTTTAACAAGTAAGGTTAACAACGACACAGCTACGCCAATCTAGGAGAAAATAACCAACTTCAGGCGCTATGTGAGATCAGACAGGCTCTTCAGATATTCTAACTTTCTAGATACAAAATCATTATTTGGAAAGAATTGTTTTCTTCAAATTCTTAAGGACAACATTCAGTTTAATTTTGTTTCGACGTCACGAAATGTAAGAGCAAATTGTCAGGGTGTTGTCAAGTTGAAGAATGTGTTAACTTCGTTGTTTCATGACATTGATCGTAGGGAGTTAGAGAGGTTGATGCATGCCGCGGATTGGAGATCCTTACTGGATGTTGAAAATGAAATATGAATAATGAAAAAAGTATAAAAGGCAATCATGAAGTTTCGCATATATGAATTAGATTTTGTATATTTTATGTTTGTGTGTATGCGGGTGCGCATGGGTGTGTGTATGTGTATTTATTTATTTATAAATTTATTGCAAAAAAATAAATATACATACTTAATAACAGGGAATCTACAAAAAACCAATTAATGTAAAATGAAAACGGAGTGTTCTCTGTTTATGATAGTCTCCATCTAACATGGTACAGCCTGTTCTAAGATGGAGATTTTTTATCTTTAGAGCGTAAGTAGTCCTATACTAATAAAACAATAACATAAGAAAGAAAAACTAAAACTACTTAATTATAAATGCCTAGCTAATCAAATGTAAGAAATTAAAAATCATTATTATACAAATATAAAGTATATATATGTATGTGCCAAGAATACATGTTACTTAAACATAAATAATATATGCTGAAATGCTGAATCAACTGCTCCACAACTGTATGGCTTATGTTAGGTTTTTGTTGTTTTCATTGTGTGTTTTGTAATATAAATAATATAGATGTATATAAATACCTTGTTTTTAAAACTGTCTGAATATTTGTTAATTATGTTTGTTTTTTAAGTGAGTCTTCTTTGTTTATTCTCGAATGTAATAAAAAAAAACTAAATTGTTAAGTGTCCTCGGCACGGGAAACCCCAGTGAGGTCACATTATTTTTATTATTAATTACAGTTTGTAAACGAAAAATATGAATAAATAAATAAATAAATAAATATGTGTATATGTTTATGTATGTGTGTATGTTTGTATGTATACGTATATATGTATGTTTATATATATATCAGAGACGAATGGTGATTTTATTTACAGGTAAGCTATAAAAAAAGATCATATATTAGTACCTACATAGAAGGTACATAATACAATGTAAGTAATATATACTATAAATTGATATTTTTCTGTGGTTCTGTGTGATACAACAACTCTCATTCATGAAATCAACTCAAACGATGTAACTTCGTGATATATTATATTGTTTAGATAAATGACCTATTACTTTAATACATAACTCATTGAAAAATAAATGAAAAATAGCACTATGAATTCAGTCGATATTAGGTATCCAATTGAAATGTCAACTGGCTGAATTGTTCTAGAAATTAATAGTGCTGAAAACGGCCGCGCCGCCCCGAGCGCCATATGTCCTGCAATACGACGCATGAAAGTAATTATGGTCTTATGTCAAAATTACCATCTCAAAGAAAAATAGCCCTTAAGAAACAATGTTTGAAGTACTGCTTTCCAAATCAAGAATCTTAAAATAATTTGCATGTTAAATCTAACCCGCACCGGGAAGACATTCAAGATATAGTATACTTATTTGTATGAAGAAATAAGCTGGAATAATCGGCTAGTTTCTTGGCTCACAGCAGGCGCTGGGCGCGCTTTATTGATATTAAAATTTATATAAGAATAAAAATACAAACGGGGAAATGATTTAAAATAAATGGTTATTATTTATTTGTTTTTCTGTAAGTAAAGTTACAGTAAAACATTATTATGGTGAGTCAAATATAATGGTAAGCTGCGCATAATCGCTTCTATACACGGTTCGCCCCTGATATATATGTATGTATGTGTGTATGTATATGTATAAACATAAGTGTATGTATCAAAATATGTAAACTAGTAAGTTTATATTTTAATTCTGTGTTCTTTCTTTTTATTGGTAAATTATTATGTATTAAAATATAATTGCCTAGCTTGGAACGGGGTATGTTCCCTTGTTAGCTTGGCAAAGTGTACAGAAAAATTAATATAATATTATAATATAAATGAATAAATCAAATTAAATTAAAAACAATTGCAATCGCAACGTTATACCACGGGCATATTTAAAAAACATAATGCTGTTTTTATAATTATTTTTCATATAGTGTTTATTTTGTAGAACTCCATATTATTATTTGAAAAATTAAATCAAACACTGATCTGAGACAACCGTCTGAATTTTTTTTTTGTGTTTAATAATAAAATAAACGATTTTTAGTAGATCTTAATTACAATATTTGAGTTTGTCCAAATGTTTGTAGACAAAAGACTGGATTTCACCCCCTCAGAAGTCATTGAGATTAACAAATTACAACAGGGATGGAGAATACCTTAAAGAAGGGAATATGGAAGTCTAGGCGTTTACAGGGCTTATGACTTGTCGTTAGCTGGTTTAAGTGGCCACTTTACACACATTGTGTAACATTCACCATTTTGCCTATGTTTAAACATCCATATTTCTTCGATTCTTCCATTTGTTGATTTGAGTAAAGTTAAAGAGCTGAAACCTTTATTGTTGTGAAGAGATTCATCTGACCACGACTGTATTATTTCATGTACTAGGCAACGCATAGGGAAATTTTCCAATTCTTAAACATCTTCTTGGATTAGTTGATTTAATTACAATCTTTGAGTTTGTCCAAATGTTTGTAGACAAAATACTTGTTTCCACCCCCTCGGGAGTCATTGAGATTAACAAATTACAAAAGGGATAAAGAATACCTTAAAGAAGGGAAAATGAAAGTCTAGGCCTTTACAGGGCTTATGACTTGTCGTTGGCTCGTTTAAGTGGCCATTTTACACTCTGTGTTACATTCACCATTTTGCCAATGTTTAAATATCCACATTTCCTCAACTCTTTCATCCGTAATACGTCACGATTTGCTTAGATTTCGAACTTTGCAACCAATTAAATTTCAATAGAACATCGTCATGAATTTTGACGTCACAATTGTCAAGGCCAAACTTGTCGCATTTTTGTAGACACGTTTTTAACAATTTTATTTTTTAAATTATGTATTAAATAATTTCTCCACAAAACCCTAATCGTTTTTTAAAATGCAGACGATTTTTCTAAGTTTATTTCAAGTGTTTTTATCGGAATTCGTAGTATGTGAAATTTCCCTTTTAATTTATAGCGCCGGTAGGCGATGTTTACTAATAAATTTGTATGTTAAAATCAATTATTTATTTTCAAAAATATATTTCATTTATTTATTCTTTTACATTGTTTGTATTCTTTTTTTGTACAGAATAATGTTCCCTCGCTGGGGTATCCCGTGCCGAGGGAAACATTTTACAAAATGTGAAACATGCCTAAGATTAGCTATTTAACAAAGTTAACATAATAATAATAATAAAAGAAACGTAAATAATCCAATTAACCTAATTATCATTAACATTATAAACAATAAAAAACTAAAATAATCATAAAAAAACATAACCGATTTATATACACCAATAGAACTATTTTCATAAACAGTACACACATTTTACCTATTTGGCTTGATCCACTCATCGATCCGTGCGCAACCCCCCTCCACTATCCATTTCTTAATCGCAATTTTATATTGTGAGAACTTACTAATTGTCCTTATGGATAATGAAGTAGATTGTACACTTTAACCGAGTAGTAGGCCAATCCTATTTGACCGAAGGTTGTATTTATTTTTTTGTTTTTTTGCAGCATCAGGGTGGAGTATCTAGTAACTCCTGTATTTGTAACGGAAGGTAGATAATAATGTTTACGTGCGTATATGAACAAAACTTTTAAGTAAAGTTGTTTTATAGATATACTCAATAGTCTTAAATTAAAGTTCTGCTGAGTTGCGTACATACAACTCGTCAGCAGGTTCTTGTAAATCGCTTCGATTATTTATACTAAACCTTTATCCATAATAATTTTTGCTTGAAAAATATTACATATTTTATAACATTATTCATAATTAAAAACTAATTTTTGATCAACCATAATTTAAGCATACTCGCACGTCTCACTCTTGTATTTAACTCAGTATTTTTAATATTATTTAATAAAATGTTAAATATTTTAGGTATACTGTATTGCAGTGTCCTTTTGTCATATTTATTGCAATATCTAGGAACAGCTAGCTCTAATACAGCCATACTAGTATAACTGGTTTCGTAATCATATACCGACTTGTGTTTATACTCGGAGTGCGACGCATGCTGACAAATTAATTTGTACCAAAGTAGAGCCCTAACTAATAATTTATTCGTCAATGATATAGAAATACTGTGTTTCTGGGGGTATACATCTTTATGTAGTAACAGTTTGATCATATAATTTTGCAAAGTTTGAATAAAATTCATATTAGTTTCACTCGATAACCCCCAAGAAGTTATAGCGTATCGTTAAATTGATTCAGAGATAGATAAATCAACAATTCGTTAAGTATTAACAGGGATGTAAAATTTTAACATACACATTATTCTACTTGTTGGTCTTAATTCCGACATCATTACGCCTATTTTTTTCTCCTTCGTGCATAAGACTGAACTCGAACGTTGCTGAATAATTAAGTTAACTAAACACCCTAATCCTTGGAACTGCAAGATCCTGCTTCACGGTCTCCTTAGGGAGAGAAGGCCGCCCTACCCCGAGAAGTTACCCCAAAGGTTTTAATTAAATTTGTCGCGTAAAGGAGATTTGTGATTGCAGATTGTACGCGAACGTTATTCCTAACTTTGCATTTAAATAATAAAGCGTTTATGGTTTGCAAAGGTTATTTAACTCTCTCTTCCCGGTGATATGTAGTTGGTACTCATTGCATCAAATAACTTTTATATCTCTATTTGACAAATTACAACAGGGATGGAGAATACCTTAAATGAGGGAATATGGAAGTCTAGGCATTTACAGGGCTTATGACCTGTCATTGGCTGGTTTAAGTGGCCATTTTACACACTGTGTAACATTCACCACTTTGCCTATGTTTGAACATCCATATTTCTTCAATTCTTCCATTTGTTGATTTTAGTGAAGTTAAAGTTACTAAATCATGATCTTAATAATGTATCACTGTGGCTAAAAATGAATAAATTAAAATTAAATGTTAACAAAACTAAATATATGAATAAAGGAAACAAAAGAATAGAAATTACACCATCAATTGTAATAGAAAATGAAAAACTTAATGAAGTCACTGAAATTAAATATTTAGGTGTAATGTTGGATTCAAAACTTACATTTCACCAAAACGCTAAGATGGTAATAAATAAGATTGCAAAAAAAATATCAATTTTGGGAAGGATCAGAAGATTTATTGATAAGGACTCTTGCAAAACTATTTACAAAGCAATTATTGAACCACACGTTAACTACTGTAGTAGCATTTTATTTTTATCAAACAAAGAAAACACGATCACAATACTAGAGAAAAGAACAAAATTAGTCTTCCATTTAGGAAAAAGGCAAAGTCACAAAATTCAATTTTATTTAAAGCAATTAAAAAGTATTACGAAATGGAAAAAAATGTTTATGAAGAATAAAACATATCATAATTTAAAATAATGGTCAAGACATATGTGATAAACAATGTATAAATTAAATATATTTGCAATGTTATTATCAGAACACACAACAATGTGTATGAAATGTGTGCCCTACTTTAAGATTTAATTAAAAAAAAGACCTGAAACCTTTATTGTTGTGAAGAGCTTCATCTGACTGAATTATTTTACATACTAGGCAACGCCTGAAAACAATTATTCAATTTTTAACTTCTTCTTGGACCAGTTGGTTTTAAAAGAATATTTGTTTAAATATAAGTATAATAAATAATATAAGTATAAATATAAGTATAAATAAATTGCAGAATCATCTGCAGGCGATTACTAGTACTTAATTTAACTCGGAAGAGTCTTAAATACATAAAATAAAGTAATATGCTAATTAAAAATAGTTAACCTCAATATCAATACATAGATGGTGCTCCAACACGCTAGTGAATGCTTTCTCATTTAATAAGATATATACAAGAATCAAAATGGTACCAGGGTCGATATTCGCTAATAAGCGGAATGGGGAATGTTGTAAAAAACGTAAAGTGGCCACTTAACCCAGCCAATGACAGGTCATAAGCCCTGTAAACGCTCGAATATCGATAATCCTGAATTTGAAAAAAAAATCTACCTCATCTCTGTAGGAATATTGATAAAAAAAAGAATATTTGTTTGTCCAAATGTTCGTAGATAAAAGATTAGATTTTACCCCCTCGGGAGTCATTAAGATTAACAAATTAAAACAGGGATGGAGAATACCTTAAATAAGGGAATATGGCAGTCTGGGCCTTTACAGGGTTTATGACCTGTCATTGGCTGGTTTAAGTGGACACTTTACTCTGTTAATGTAAAAAATACAGTAAAACTTCGTTTCTTCAAATAGTCATTTGGATTTCCAAATGTCAAAACCGTTTTCAGGAAATAAAAAATAAAGGAGATTTTAAAATTAAATTTGATTGTACAATTATCTTTGCTTGACACGTTTAAGTGAGTTTTTTATATGAATACAATTCGCTGTTTTATTGCAAAGGCAATAAAATCAGGTACCCATTTATGAAAATAAATAACATGATTTTAATTGTAACTGGGCTTAGATTTCAAGTATTCTTACGTTACATATTTATTTTATTTTATTTAATTTTTGTTCCATTATGAACAAAGATAAATAATAATAAAAAATTGACCCGTGCCGAGGACACTTATACTTAACAATATACTTTTTTTGAAATATTTTTACAAGTGAGAATAAACAAAGATCACTTAATAAACAGAGATATTTAACAAAATGTTTAGACAGTTTTAATCACTACGTATTTAAGGTTATATTTAATATATTTACATCTAGATTATTTAAATAATAAAACGCACATAAAGGAACAAAAACATTACATAAACTATACATTTGTTGAGCAGTTGATTCAATATTGGTTTGGGCGTATGAGACAGTTAATTTTACTTATAGCCAGCTCCACTATCCTTTTTTACAGCCTTTTTGAACATTTGATCATTTTCAATTGTTTTAATAGACAGTGGAAGTAGGTGATAGATTTACCTTCATCCAACAAAAATTATCACGACACGCTGCGATTGGTGTACCAATGAAGTGTCCTATGCAGTACCCTATGCACCATTAGGTGTCGAAAGGGAATGATGATGATGATGATACATTTTCGTATTTATTGAATTAGTTTATAACTAGGCAGAGAAAAGGGCATTTTATCAGAAATTTAAGATAAATCACCAATACAATGAAAAGCTTACAAATATGTCGCATTGTCGAGGCGACGAAATAAAAGAGTAACGAATATAATATGATTGTACCAAAAATTATTTACGTCTCACTCTCAATGCTAAAGAGATAGCCAATTTCATGCGTGACGTGTGACCAGTTGTTATCTGGGTTTCGTTAACGGTGACCCATTTGCTCTCGCTATGAGCTTTAATAAATGTTTTTTTCGTGTTATTAGCAACTATATTTCAAATAAAATCATTTTTTACTTTAAATTCGTAAGCGTGGAGGCAATTGGTTTCAAGCAGAGGGCCGATCGGCAAACCCTGGGTTTAGGCAGCGCTAGGATTTGACAAGTTTTCTTCTCCCTGAATCAAATGCAAAATGCATTTGGACGAGCTCAAAATATTGTAACATTCACAAGAGCTTTAGTTGCGTCTATGGGAATATTTATCCTCGTGGATTTTATTTATCGAAGATGGAAAAAACAGTGTCCCACAACACCGCATGACCGCACTGACTTGAAAATAAAAAGAAAGATCTGAATCTAAATGAACACCCAGTAGTTATACATTTATACTAGGGGTAAGATCACCACTTGTGATTGAAATTGGAGATCGGTCTAAAAGGTGTTGTCGGTTATCTGTACTCTATCTCTTTTATAAAGCCTTTCACCTGAGAATAGCCATTATGTCGAAAGCACTCGTCTAGGGTTCCGATTTTTTTCACACAATGACTTAATATACTTATCTTACACTAAAGTATTTCACATCTTTTTTTATATTTTTAATCTTTATATATATATAGTTCATCTGTACATGTGGTGTCACTGAACTCCTTTTACACGGCTTGACCGATTTACGTGCGGTTTTCAGCGAAACGTAGATCTTTGCGCTGCGCGTGTTCGTTGATATTAAAATTTTCAATCGAATCCTTAAATAAGAATCTTAAAAGTTAGAAGCATAAACATTCTTCACATCGACCTATTAAAGTTGCGTTCGACGAGGATGCATTTACAAAAAAATGGAAAGATGTTGTTTTTTTGTATTAAAAAAGGTTTGCTTTTGAATGTTTACAAACAACATTCGCTTTTTATGGATCACAATCAGATTCTTTCCTTACATTCCTTATAACTTCTTCCCATTTATTTCTTTTTACTAGATTTTTGGTAATACTAAAATAATATTAACTGACATTCAATTCATTTTGGAAAATTGCATTCATGAACAAAGCGCACCCTGTTGGTGAGAGGAGCCGAGTTTGACATTTGCAAAAAAAAATCCATATTTGAAAATTAATAACTTTTAGTTTTGGAATTCAATCATAAACAAGTAACTAGGTACCTGCTTATCAATGAAAAGTATTTTTCTAAGGTAATAGCAGGCAAGTCAACGTTCTGGCAGGACAACGTCTGTCGGGTCCGCTAGTAATAACATATTTAATGTTTTTTTTTCCTTGTAATTACATAGGTTTACAGTACATGTCAATTATAATAGAACAAAATGATAAAGAAAAAATCCCACATAGGCACAGCCTGCGCGAGGGATTACTGATTTAATAAGTTTAACGTTATATGAACAAAATTACGTAAACATACTGATACATACATGCGCACACACATATCCATACACAACTTACATGTGTATATACTATATACACACCTTGCATACATATATGTGCATACACATAAACAAAAAAGTAACAAAAAACCATTCAGTAACATATGTTGCTAGCAATTTAGCCAAAGAAATCAAGAACATCTATTTCCACGACCCTTTTTCAGCATATTTTTTAAATGTATACTAGCTTTACCCGCGTCGTGAGAAATTGGTTATTTAATTAGCTATGTCATTTCACAATGAAAATATTCCCGATGGAATGGATTGAAAGTAGCCTGTATCAATTACTGGTCCTCTAACTATTATAACGAAAAAAAACGACGTTCAGTTTGTTTATGTTGACGAAGCATCGTTATTCTGTTAATATTAGTCAATTTCCCACTAAAAAATCATTTTTCATTAAGAATTTTCCCCGGGGAACGTTTTTTCTTTGCAGAATAAAAAGTAACTTATTTCATTACTTAACTCTACAGCAATTTTTATGCAAAAAATCAAGTCGAATGGTAGCTGCGTTGCCACGTAAGGAAACACAAACAAACAGACAAACACGCTTTCGCATATTATGGATAAACTAGAAATTCATCTAAACGGTTAATTCCAAAATTTACAGCGAACATTTTTTTTTCTATTAAAAATATTTAACAGTTACAGTTTTCAAAACAGTCTCAGAGTTTTTAAACTTCGTTTGTCTCTTCATTGGTAATCTCATTTTTACTCTGCGTTCGTCTGGACACGGACAAGAATCACTCCAGTGCTTGTCTGCAAACATTTGGAAGTTCTAAAAATAAGTTTTTTTTCTCCGTCGTTAAGATGCATGAGGAGTTGATTACTCAATGACCTATTGTGTGTATTTCCAGAAACAATTTTAGTTTATTGCGCGAGTAGAATACTCCCTTTTCCAAAGCCTTTTAAGTTAACGTCGTCACGTATACATTTGAAAAGGAACCTAAACGTGACTTATTCGAAAAGAAAAACAACGTAAAACGCCACAACATACAAATGCTTTCGTTTTAAATTTATTTAGATTTATATACGAATCAGTAAAAAAATTAGCAACAATACGCCCAAATAAAGTATTTTTTGTCTTTATATGCTGTAGGATTTTTTAGGCTGTTAGCTGAGCTCCTACACCAGTTGGAAATGATAGGACTGAATTGTGTGAACAAAGAAACAAGTTCTCCTTCGAATAGGTTATCCTAGTGAGAAGGACTCTTGAACGAAGTTTAAATGGTACTTACTACTACTGCTACTACCGTCTTGTAATTTCCTCGTAGGGATAGGCAGAGAGAATAGATAGGCACATACGCCTATCCTCGCATACATTCTTACCTTTTTCCCATTCATACATCTTGTCATACATGCTCTTTGGTTCTGTCTGCTTTTGACAATACCAGACATAAGATTTTTGTTTAAGTGATCTTACTTAGACGTCATCGTCCCACGTTATCGTTCACTCTCACCACATATTGTAAATAATAAATTTGATTCCCCAGAACTAATTCATCTACTTGCTTATCGTATCCACTTCAGACCAACTAGACTGTCTGATATTTTCAATATTCGTAGTATTAAAACTAATCATCAGAAACATTCTACCTTCCCTCGTATATGTGAAGCATTTAACAAGAATTTAAATAATCTAGATATATTCGACACTCCATATAATAGGTACAAAAGAGAACTAATACACATGATTCAGAATAACAGAGAAAAGACGTTTTGTCTCTTTTCTTGCTCTTAATTATTAGATCAAATGCAATTTTTCACTCCCACTTTCCTTCAATCATCCTTCACCACTCCTTATCAATTTTCTTCCCCCTATTTTCTTGTTTTGTTGGCCATATTTTTTTTATTTTAATACATAGTATATTAAATATGTATATAGTTTAAACCGTCGTTGCTTTATTGCAGTAATGTTTATGCATTTGGAGTTTGCATCCGTTGTGTGGAGCCCACAATACATAACAAACAAAGAAAGGATTGAAAATGATCAACATAATTTGTTTAAATACCTAGATTATAAAAACAATAAAACGCTTTGTACTTACAGCAAATCTGCCAAACAAAATGGATTTTTTACTCTTGAAAATAGACGCACTGTATCTGAATTATGCTTTTTACATAAATTATTAAATAATAAAGTAGACTCTTTTAATCTACTTTCCAAAATTAATCTTAATATCCCTTCCACGTGACAAGAAATAAGTATTTATTCCATCTGCCAGTCTGTAGCACTAACTATGCACAACACTCTTTCCTCTATCGTTCTTGCTCTAACTATAATGTTTTTTTTCATCTATTGATATATTTTACATGTCCCTTAATTTATTTAAAAATAAATTAAAACTTATGCCACATTACACACTGTGTAACAATCACTGTGTAAGGCCACTTAAACCAGCCAATGACAGGTCCTAAGCCCTGTAAATGCCTAGACGTCCATATTCCCTTCTTTAAGGTATTTTCCATCACTGTTGTAATTTGTTAATCTTAATGACTCCCGAGGGGGTGAAATCCAGTCTTTTGTCTACGAACATTTGGACAAACTCAAATATTGTAATGAAACCAACTGGTCCCAGAAGAAGTTAAAAAATTTAAAAATTGAAAAATTGTTTTCAGGCGTTGCCTAGAATGTGAAATAATTCAGTCTGATGAATTTCTTTATAACAATAAAGGTTGCAGCTCTTTAACTTCACTTGAATCAACAAATGGAAGAACTGAGGAAAAATGGATGTTCAAACATAGGCAAAGTTGTGAATGTTACACAGTGTGTAAAGTGGCCACTATAAATGCCTAGACGTCCATATTCCCTTCTATAAAGTATTCTTCATCCCTGTTGTAATTTGTTAGTATATTTTTTAAAAAATATTTTGAGTTTGTCCAAATTTTTGTAGAAAAGGACTGCATTCAACTCCAGGCCAATCCAGTCATAAACCCGGTAGATGTCTAGACTTCTATATTACCTTCTCTTAAAAGTTCTTCATCTCTGTTGTAATATGTTAATATTTTTTAAACTAAACTTCATTCATGGATCCGGGTAAACTTACATTTTACAGTACAAACACGTTTTTCCTATTTTTTGACAAAGATTCCAAATCATAAAATATGATTTTTGAAACAAGACTGTCTTTTATAAATTTAATAACGTAAAGTTGTTTTTATATCACGACAGATAATTTGATTTTCTGGTTGGATGGTTGAGAGTTTTTCTTCCATTTTTTTACCTTTCCTGCAAAGCTGCAAATCAATACGCGAACAAATCACATTGCCAACATTTTATTTTATCCTGGCAAAAGTATTTTGGATTTCCGAATGTCGGAGATAATAATATCAGTTCTTAAAAAAAAAATGAAATAAACGTAGCAAAAAAGCATAGATAATTAAGTTAAAGAAACAAGGTGTATTGAAAATTGTGTAGATAAAATTTTCAAACTCAGACTTATGTGTGTTTAAATATGAAAAAAATATTTAAATGTAATTTATAATCACGTCTATCACATTTTCAATGAAGTTCATTTACTGAACTTACTTATATTTTCGATTTCTTATGATTTTTAATAAATATGTTTTTTTTTCAATTGTAAAATATAAAATATTACAATAATAATGATCTAATAAAATCAAAGTTTTTTATTACGAAAATAAAACTTTTTTATCAGTGTTACACAACTTTATTCTTTTACAAAAACACAACTTTAGTTTCGGGAAAGCACTCCTTCCATCGACGGGTGATATAAAACTAATATAGTAAATACAGAATTTTGTTCACAATGTTATAGAATCTAAACAAAAATAAACAAATTAATCAGTGAAACTTAGAGCAGGGGGGTGTTTTTCCCTTATCTAAGGTGTTAGCATATGAATGGATAGTTATCTTAAGTACAGATATGAAAGCATGATCAATGAGGGACAGGACGTTAATTCGAATTTATTTCTTAAAATTTAGCACATAAGTGGACGTTGCAATAATTAAGTCTAAGATTCAATGTGTGGGAAGACATCGTTCGGCAAAGAGAGTGTTAACAGACGCGGGTCTAAGAGGGTGAGTGAGGTGAGGGTAGTCGCAAAGGGAACATAGTCAATAACACTGATAACAAAGTTTTATATGAAGTGAAATAATTTATAATGAAGTGTTACGAAGTGAATGTCGATTCAATTAAAAATATCAAGGTTTTTTGTTTACTCAGTCTAAAAAATTTTTTTCGCCAGTCGATCTATACGGAGTAACCCCAGAACAGTCTTCCATCCTTTCTTCTTTCAAACAAAGATAAAAAAATGACAAAGTAAAAGTCTAAAAAAAATAAACTATGGAAAAAAAAACTTAATTATAATTATTATTTGCATTTACGGTTTTAGTTTCTTTATGGTTGTTTAGAGTGAAAAAAAGTGTATTGATTACAGAAAAAAAAAGTTATAATAATTAAGGATTCTGTGAAAACATGCATTCTTGTGCTTGAAATACCAAAATGAAATACTTGTTGCAGTCGAGTTGTACGTTGAGGGACACGAATTTCAATTTTCTCGAGCCGTTATGGGTAATCTAAGTTGTTATCGACTATTTTGTAAAGGAAGACCGTATCATGGACGGTTTTCCTAGATTGAACGTTAACGATTTTGTTAAATATTGGAGCTTCTTCATAGTTATTTATTTATTTAATCCAATATAGAATACAAATACATAGTTTACAAAAGAAAATATTCATACAATAGTTACATAAAACATAATTTCATTTTTATTTATGGATGTAGCCACTCCACGGCTCACAGGCACGTTCTGGAGTGTCAGTGTATTATTTATTTTATATGAAATAGTACATACTTTCACATCAATTGTTGGGTACAAAATCAAAAGAAATATGAAAAAATATTCTAAAACATACCTACATTAATAAAATGAGAAAAGACTTTCAAGAACTTCAAATTATATTCTGATACATGAAACATATTCCTCAGCTTCCTGTTTTAGTCTTTTTAGCAATCCATTTATGGACTGGTGTTTTGAAAACATTGTTCTTCATTTTACTTACCAATATGTCCATATTTAAAAAGTTGTATAGCTTAGAGGCCAGAAAATTATAGTGCCTTTGTCCGTAATTAGTTTTTTTCTTATTGGAACCGAAGTGTTGCTTTTTGTTTTTGCCTAGTGTCGTAAATTTGTTGTCCGTCATTATGTCTGTCAGGTTTTCCATAGACATTTCTTAAAATGGTCTTAATGTATACTTGCCTTTTGTTTAGTACTGAAAATTCTGTAAAAAGTCTGTCTGTAGAGTATTGGTAAGGCTTTTTGTTGATAATTCCGTAATTGATAATTGATTGTGCTAGAACAAAGTATACATTGATTACAGTAGTTTTGCTTAGAATGTTTTAAAATAAATACATCATGTTATTATAATGCACAATTTGTTAATTTGTCTTTAAAATTATTATCACAATCCTCTTAATTCTTAAAATATATTTAGAATATTAAGGAAAACAGATTGTGGAGTAATATTCAATAATAATGCGTACATGTACAAAATATAATGTGTTTAGCAAAGAATTAAGAATAGTCCAGAAGGAGCGTAGAATCATATTTGAATACATCGGACTGTGTCCAATAATTCCCCCACTTAGACACACTTTTGCCGCGCGCATACGTTAAGTCGTCGGATAATGTTGATTGATAAAAAAAAAAATCATAACACAAATATAAGGTAAAAAAAAGCAATCTGTTAATTTCTCAAACAATTTATTGTGCACGCGGAAACATTGATTGACACAACTAATTAGATAAATAAAGGGTCATTTAATATGAGTAATTGAATTTATGAACTTTGAACTTAAAATATAAAACAAATTATATTTGACACAAAACGGATATTTTTATATCATGCTAAATAATATTTGATGTTTTAAAGATAATGTCGTTCAAATGTCCCCCACGGCGTTGTTTTATCCGAGGTCTAATTCTCATTAGTTTTTTTATTTAATGAGCAAAGTAGGGTAAAAAAAAATCTACCCTGGTAACACTAACAAAATTTCCATTTTGTTTCTTCGACAATCTGACAGATGGAAAAAAAAATCATTTGCTACTTAAACATTTGTTGGTTAATTACACATGAAATGTGATGCCATCCTGTTTCTTTAAGATCCTAGCAGTATTTCTACACTTTAAAAGGACACAACACGGCATAATTGAATTCAAATCAGGAGTTGCGTACTGAGTGACGTCTTTAATGAAACTAATAAACGCAAAACGTAAACCTACTCATTTATGAGTAGTTGAGTCGCCTTCTGTTTGATATGCGTATGCGGTTTCTGGACTATTCTTAATTCTATGGTGATTAGTGTCTGTGGGTTTTTAAAAGGCTTACATACTTATTACAAAGCCCAGTTTTTTATAGCTTTACTTAATATCTTCTCAATAAATATTTACCATATGTTGTATGTGTAAAATATATTTTAAAATCCCTCATTTTATAATATTCCTTTGTTTTCAGACGCAGAGTATTTTGTTAATGATATATTTAGATCTTGTACATTATGATACGCTTCTTTGAACTACAAGCTTTTACAAATTTCTTTGTTAAACAATTAACGAAATTAACATGTACCAAATGTTTTCGAAATTTTTTGAGTTATCCTATCTTGTGCCAAGTAACCCGACGCTGATCTTCTCACCCAGTTTTAACCTATGTTTATTCGTATAGTGTAATCAAATGAAAAGTCCATTAATTTAAATTGTTTTAAATCTCGTCGCATTGCTTTAATCTTAGCTAACCAGATTACACAAATTGTAATTTATTACTGTTTAAGAGCATGGTAAAAAATATCTATGAAAAGCGTAATCCAGGTAATACTGGTATAACGCTGTCTGCCTCGTGTAGTGTAATGGTTAGCGCATTTGCCTACCATGCAAGACGTCTTGAGTGAATGGTTACGTAAAATATTTACATAAAAAAGGGTGTTTTTAAATATTAATATTTCAAATACCTGGGAACATATGTTACAAAAATAACAGCTTCAAGAAGAACTGGGAGTGCGGCTAGGAGTAGCAGGCGCCACATTCAACAGTATTGAGGATGTCTGGAGATCAGATATTCATCATCATCATCATTCTCTTTCCACACCTAATGGTGCATAGGGCACTGAATTAGTACACCGATCGCAGCACATCTTGATCAATTTTGTTACATGAAGGTACGGGGATCAGTCTCGCGCTTCAGGTACCAGTCCAGGGACTATGAAATATTTTAGAGAGAAGACATCTTTTTAAATAAAAAGACGAACTCATTTTCTATGATTTATTTTGTTGCCCTTTTATAATACGGAATATTTTTTTGTTTTTTTAAACATTTATTTTTTTCATTTTTATTAACTATAAAAAAAATTACCATATTCTCTTTTACAGAAAATCTTATTTTTTCTTTCTTATAATACATAAAAATATTATAACTGTCCATTATTTATTATGGAAAAAAATGTGAATTATGACTATTTATAACAACAGTTCAACCTAACAACACTTTCTGAAAGAAGAACTATTAATGATCTCACTGTGCTGTATAAAATTGAAAACTCTCTTTTTGACGCACCAAAAATACTTAAATTGATTAATTTTAGAGTACCTGCTGTCAACACTAGGAGTATTTTATTGTTTCATTGCTCCAGTACTTCTTCCAACCAACAAAACAATTCATTGATACCGAGATTGCATAGGTTAGGTAACACTTATGTAACGGCTGCAGACATTCTGTCCAATTCTTTACTATCTTATAAGTCCACAATATCAAGTTTATTAGTAGCTGCTCGTCAAACTATTATTGACAATTCATTTCCATAAATTAAAAAAATACTCACTTGTTTATTTTTATTACTATATATTTGATTTTTATTTTTTACTATTATATCAAATTGGATTGTAGTATTGGCAAATACGCATTTCATAGATACATATTTTTATTTCTTATTTTTTCGTGATAATATATGCTTGCTTGTTTATTAATTTAACTTAAAAATGTCTTTCTTGCTCACAGTAACACTTTATTTATTGTTTGCCTTACAGAATTTATTTCATAAGCTTATATCTTTGCATTTTTTGTTTATATGCTTACTGTTTTTTCTTGCATACCTTTGTTAATATTGTTTTTTTTTTTTTTTACTTTGTAAAACTTTTTATTTTATCCTTTTGAACTAATTTCACATATTTTTTCTGTATATTCTGTGTTTATTATTTAGTATGTTAGCATGAATTTAACATTTTAGCTAAGGCTTTTGACACTGTGTCCTACTCGATACTGTGTAGAAGACTATCAGAAATAGGAGTCAATGGAACTGCATTAAAATGGTTTGAAAATTATCTGACAGGGAGAACTCAAACTACAAAAATAACGGATGAGACGGGAAAAGAAACTAGAAGCATAAGTCAACCAGTCATAAACGGTGTGCCCCAAGGTAGTGTACTGGGTCCAATACTATTTCTTGTATACATTAATAATCTCTGTAACATGGAACTTGGCAAAGCCATTATTTCTTTCGCAGATGATACCGTAATCGTTTTCGATGGATGCTCATGGAACGATGTTTTTTGTAAGGCCACAGAAGGAATGGAAATGGTGAGAAAGTGGTTAGACATAAATTTACTTTCCCTCAATATTGATAAAACAAACTACATAACATTTAGCCTCAGTGGAGCTACCCAACCAGTCACATCTTTCAATGTTATGCTTCATATTTGTGGTTTAAACCAAATTCCTGGACAAGATAAAGTGCCGTGTACCTGCTCTCCCTTGAAAAGAGTTAATGAAATTAAATATTTGGGAATTATGATTGACAGCCATCTTAAATGGGAATCTCACATTTCTATGACTGTCAAAAAACTCCGAAAACTGATACATGTGTTCTACTCATTGAGAGGTGTTTTAGACTACGGAGCAGTTAAATCGGTATATTTTGCACTGTTCCAGTCGGTTGCGTCATATGGAATAATTGGATGGGGTGGTTGTTCGGAGGTCATACTTAATCCATTGGTCATTCTCCAAAAAACAATATTGAAAATAATGCTAAAACTGCCATCTACTTACCCCTCTCATACTCTATTTGAAACTACAAATTTACTAACTATCAGACAACTTTATGTTAGAGAAGTCCTTACAAATTTCTGGTCTTCAATAAAAAATAGAACACAACAAAATATTAAAACAAGATATGCAATGAGCATAAACTTTGGGGTACCTCTAAGTAGAACTGCCTTTTTTCAGAGGCATTTTGCAGTATTGGGCCCTAGGTTTTTTAACATGTTGGACCCTGACATAAAGACGTCTGTCAGTTACAATGTTTATAAGAAGAAGGTGAGCAAGTGGATTAGGGGTAGACCTTTTTATATCCTGTAATTATTTTCATGACTAAAAATTGTGTTGCTTTTAATTGAAAAAAATCTCTTATTGTTTTTATGTATATTTCATTTTTACTTTTTATGTTTATTCATTAACATATGTTTTTTTTTCTTTTTAAAACTAGTATTTTAACCGTACCTATCTTATTTTAAAAAAAAATTATAAATGGTATATTCTGTAATTTATTTTTGTTCTTCAATTTTTATTATTATCGGTATGTTTTCCAATTTATATTTTTGTTTAATTTCTTAATTACTCATTTTATATATTATAATGTGTATTTGTGGTTCAATTTTTATTATTATCGGTATGTTTTATAATTTATAATAATTGTGTCTCATTTATTTACTATTAATGGCATATTTTCTAATCTATTTTTATGATTCAATTTTTATTATTATTACTTGCATGTTTTCTAATTTAAATTTATATTGATTTTTTATATTGTTATTATTATTCTTTGAATTTGTTAAGCATCATTTAATGAAATTAAAAATAAAAAAAACACATGAATAAAATAAGGTCCTTCCTAAACACAGGAATTTCCTAGCTAGTCGGGACCTGAAACAAATAAACTCTGTACATATTAAAACTGTGAAATACTAAATAAATAAATAAATAAATAAATAAATAAATAAATAAATAAATAAATAAATAAATAAATAAATTTTCTTGTATACCCACGAACAGGCCATGCCTTTATGGGATTTTTTTGTTTACTATTCTTACTATAAATATGTATTTCATTGCTATGTAATTCTGCTTTATTTTTTTTAATACTCCGTTTTATCATTAATGTTTATTGTCAAAAAATAAATTTTTAAAAAAGATTTATAAAAAATAAAAAAAACTTCTTATCAACCATGGGAATCGAACCCGAGACTTCTTGTATGGTAGGCAAACGCCCTGACCATTGCACCCCGATGCCGATTTTCAAACGGATAATTACTCAGTGAAAACCAAATGCCGTATATATAACGCCTGCATATCACCTATTCTCCTCTATGGATGCAAATCGTGGCATCTTACTTGGGCCCAAAACAGCAAAATACTGAGTTTTGAGAATGGGTGTCTCAGAAGAATCTTGGGTGTGCGGTGGTTTGAATTTGTGAGGAATTAAGTTAAAAGAGAACGGACACAGCAAGCTCCGGTAAAAACTGTCACATCCGGAGGCGATACGCTTAGCTAGGCCATATACCGCTGATGCCTCCTGAGAGGCTTAACCCCGCTTGCCTACTTTACAAAGCTCGACGTCCTGGACGCCCACTGCTGACTATTCGTCGGCAGCTTATTTATTTATTTATTAATTTACACGCCCTACGGGCTTTTGCATTTATTAGAAATTACATTCAAGTGCAGCAGAGAGACAAAAGTATGTAAATTTAGTTAAAATTTAAAATTACATAAGAAAAACTTAAAGATACAATAATAAGTTAATATAAGGAAATGTGCCGACATAGGTATATGGGTACATAAAAAAGTATTTAATAAATTTACATATGAAAACATACACACAAACATACACATGCATATGCATACATACACACACACATATACATACATGCATGTACATATATATATACACATACACATACACATACACATACACATACACATACACATACACATACACATACACATACACATACACATACACATACACATACACATACACATACACATACACATACACATACACATACACATACACATACACATACACATACACATACATGCACATACATATACATACACATAAGTTTATACAATATTATAGAGATACATGAGAAAAAAATAAATTAATTAAGAACAATATTAATATTATGTCAGAACTACGAGACGTAAACCTGACTTGGAAGGATGCTGACTCGCTGTTCTGTGGCCGGCGTTTGTGTATTCAATGGGTGGCAGTGAGCGGGGGTGCACGCATGTATAATGACGCGTATTAATTTTTATTATTTTTTACCTTTTTATTATTTTTTTTCTATTGAATATGTTCTGTAACTTGAATTATAAAAATAAAACTTTTATTTTATTGGTTGGATGGAAGAAATTGCCACTTGGCAATAAGCCCGCCAATGTACAAATAACATTATGTACAAAAAGTCAAATAAATAATTAAAAAAATAAATATTTTTATTCAGATTTTTAATTACAAGATTAATTTAAAGTGTTAAATGCAGAAACCAAAAATTATTTACTCCTTACTTGTTTACTCCTAATTGAACGCCAAAAGCAAAATGTGTCTAAAATACTCACATTTGTCTTCTTGGCATTTAATTTTGAAGGCTTGTTATTGAATAAAGTAATAAATGTAACGTAAAAGCAAATATGGTATCTTGTTGAGCGAAAACTTTCTGTGGATTTAATTAATTTATTGAATTTTATGTTGATTTTTGGTTGGAATCTTAAATCACATCTATCCTATTTATCTGGTTCGTAGAACGAATAAATATATAACTTATCACACCAATCACTAAAAAAGTAAATGAAATTTCCTGGAAAGTTTGAATTATTAATATAATAAATATTCCCCTGAAATTCTGGTAATTTTCAGGTCCTGAGATTTATTGCCTTAGTTTAACGGGTAATGTTATTCTTCGAGGCAATTTTTCAACCCAATACGAAATATTTTCAGGCTAACACGTGTATGTATATATAATAACATATTTTAATTTAATTTTTATGACATTGTTGTAATATATAGTTTAATACTACGCTGTAAATTCAAAATTCGTTATTATTTATCACAGATAAAATAAAACGTTTTATAAAATTCTTATAGCGACTTAACTAAGTTCTCATTGTTCCCAAATTGTCGACAGATGGCGTTTTCTTTACTTTAAAACATCGGGCAATACTACAGCCAACTTCATCATGAAGTTCCACCACTTGAGTTAAAATTACATTATATGTTATTCCGCTGAAGTGTAAACTACATATTTTTTCAGAGTATTTAACATGTTGAATTTCGTGCCAATAAAATAGTATTTTGGGGAGTTTTACTGCATTATTTTTTTCATAAATGATGAAATAAATTATTTTTTTTAAATTTTAAAAAATCGTACACCCGATAAAGCTTTCAATTTTTTCTCGCATAATGCACGGATCTAAAAATGAATGCACCTGTCGACCTTTATTACTATGATAAACACGTAAGTTTGTAAGTGAAAATTATTGATGGAAGTTAATTGTAATTTATTATATAAATAAAAGACGAGTGATACTTTAATTCACAAATTTGGAATAGGATCGGGCACTAAAAATAAAATACTTAAATTCATTAAAATAACATTGTATCAACTCATTTGTTAACCCGAAATTTTTTTGATAATGATCCTTAAGATAAAAACAACTTTATTTAATTTACTTTCATATAATTTTGAATTATCTATTCTTACCTCTGTTTCGTATAAATACATTGAACTCCTTAATAAAAATACCAGTCTCTAAGATGTCGCGAAAGCGATGAAACCGGTCACTGGATAATTAAAATTTGTGGATTAACGTATCACTCGTCTTTTATTTATATGTTTAATCAATTGTTTTGTATGTTATTATAAATAATATTTAAACTAGTTATTTTATTTGTTTTCAGATTTAACTTAAAATGGAGCCGTTTGATGACCCCCTCATACATTATTTAGAAAACAAGAGAATCGAGTGTGAAGAATTTAACAATAAAACCGAACCACCTGAAGGTAAGTGTTTTTATATTAAGAACAAGCTGAACCCGGCAATGCTTTGCTATAGCTAAATTTGAGTACATACTCGTGTATAAATTAAATAAACCCATCGAAAGTTTGATATCAATTTTTGAATTTAGTCCAAATTAGATATGTACGTACACATTATAATTTGAGTGTTTTGGTTTACAAAAATTGTCAGGACAGAGAATTTTGATATAAATGTATTTAAACATTGTTTTCAAAGGACAACTGCATGTCAGACCTTTTATTAGAAAATACTAAATCGACGTTTTGCTGTCGCGTTTTTTGTACCTAAAAACTAAACTGATTTTGTAATTTTTTAGATGGAGAAAAAATTTTTTTTTTCTGTATCGGTACGTTTTGCGTTTAATATATAAATATATTTACATTTGTATACCGTGCACACGAAGATAGCAGATAATACTGTGCTTTTTTTCAGGTTTTGACGGTTTTAGATCCAATAATAAACTTTTTTATAAAAACGAAACAAAACGGACACGCCAATGGTAAATATCTATATTAGAAAATACGGGAATTTGTTTGTATTAATAAAAATCTTAAGAAAAAACATTATAAAGTATACTTACAAAAAAATATTTAGTAAAAACTGTTCGGGTAAACGTTAAAGAGACGGTGTAACTTTTCATTGGTAAGTAGGTACCTAGGTACTTGTTTATGATTAAATTCCAAAATATAAAATAATTCGTTTTCAAATATTCATTTTAAGTTGGTACCTACGTACTTGTTTACGGTTGAATTTCAAAACATTAAATCTTGTTATTTTCAAACACAGAATTTTTTTGCAAATGTTAAACTCCGCCTTTCTCACCAACAGGGGTGTACTGTATTTAGGAATGCGATTTTAAAAAATGTGTCGAATGTCAGTTGATATTATTTTAATATTACTAAAAAAACATAAAAAATAAATCAATTAGAAATTATCAGAAACTTAAGGAAATAATCTGATTGGGATCCATCAAAAACGAATTTTGTTTAAAAATAAAAAATAAAATTTTTATACACTAAAACATAACATCTTCACATTTTTTATTATAATATGCATTCTGGTCTAATACAGCCCAGGCGATGGATAAAAAAAACATTTACGCTCCCTTTTTTTTCTACTGAGTAAATTGAAGATTTTATGAGTTATAAATATGCGTGTGGCAAAGATCTACATTTCGCTGAAAACCGCAAGTAAATCAGCCTAGTCTTTCGAGGACACACATTCGATCATAGCCTTTCATGTATATAGATAACAAAGTGTTGTGATCTAAAAACCGAAATTTGCAAATTATTACCTAAGAAGGCCACCTAATAATATAAAAATAATAGTAATAACAAATTTTGATTTTTATACTGTTTTAGCCACGTAAAAAATAATTATTTTCTTTTAAGAATTTTCCCGAAGAACCGGAAATTTTTATCAGAATAAAAAGTAGCTTATGATGCATCACAGCTGTCTGGCTATCCTTATACAAAAAATCACGTTGATCTGTTTTTCCGTTGCTACGTGAAGGAAACAAATAGACAAACACACTTTTACATTTATAGTATAAGTAAAGATTTACTTATATAAATATCAGAAAGCGGAATTTGAAAAAGCTTACCGTTTGATAATTATTATTTATGTAAGCATTATTGAAATTCTTCCTTGGTTACAAATTCTCGAGATTACACAAAGGCATTGTATCATGTAAATGTAATTATTCTATTTATCTGGAAAAGTAAGCTGGAATTAAATAATATATTTGTTATCATTCCTTTGATCTAAAAGGAAACAATATAATATTATTCTGTATGATACAGGGGCTGTAAAAGGTTTTAGTTCTAATTCGGTTATTTTGTTCAACCCCTTGAACTGAGAACCACATCAAACAATTTTAAAAATTTATTGATATTTTTGTGAAAAAATTGTTGATTTAACTCCACAGCATAAATAGGCATCTTCAGTACTCACTTATTTATTTTATTTTATTTTATTTGGGAAATCAACAGTTCTACATACATATTTATAGTAAACAAACAGATATAGTGTATAAACTCAGAACTAATAACAGATTTCCACAAAGTTAGTAAGGAAAATATATCACATATTAAATAAACACATATAAGTTTAAACATATAATAATGTTATTTTCATGCACTCGTAAATATTTTTCAATAATCAAAGAATTTTTAAATATTTTTTTAAGAACAGTAAGTTATTGTAAATTGGGCGGGATTATGACAAATATGCTTGAAGAGAGGATAAGGAGGGGAAGGGAGATGTAAATATTGATTATTGTAATGTCTACTAAGTTACATAATGCATTTTTAGTGTAAATTTTAAATTTGACAGAGTGACGTTTGTGTAATCTATATCTATACTAAAAAATTAAGGCAATTTCTTCCGACCTACCCAGACCGTTTAGTTAGTAAAAATTACAAGTACCTACATGGACATAATCTTATAAGTGTATTTAACAATTTAAAACAATGATGACTTTAAAAAAATACACTTTACCATGAAAAGAGGAGAAGAGATGTGATAGGATCGAAATAAAAAGGAAAAAGGAAAACTCAAACATTTGGATTGTGCAATTTCAATCTTGATTTAAATATTTACTCCTTAAAGACTGTGGTAAATAATCCCTTTGCGCGCGGTGATGTAATATCGTGTTACCACAACCAAAAGATGAAATATTTTAAAGCTCAGACATTTGAAAAAAAACATGGAGACAAACAGTTTGATAATTCGTTTTCCATAATTTATAAAAATATACATATAATTTAGCACTGTTATAGCAAACAAACAAAAAAAAAACATAAATTCGCCGCTCGTAATTCATGCGTGCGCCTCCTATCACTGTCAGCATCTAACTAAAATTATTTCACATAACACCGGCTATAGCGGCTACAAAACAACGTCTTTACCTTTCTTGTTTTGTGATCCCTCTAATACAGATATATTGCTGTATTTGCGGATATGATTTTTATGAGTAATTCAAATTTTACTTGCCAAATCGGGTGTGAAAATGTCCATTTGAAGATAATAAAAAATACAAATTCAACATTTCAAAAAATAATAGAGATATATCAAGTATTGTATCGTATGTCGACTAGTGTGACATCACAGCCACACAAAAGTTAAATATGAGTGGTTAGATGATTCACAATTGAGTAGCTACTACTGCGACAGAGGAGGCAAGAAAATTAGAGCGGTGAAGAGGTATTAAAAGGGTTTTCTCGATACATGAAATAAAAATAAACACTGAGCAAAGTAAATAATTTGTCAAGTGCCCATGCTTAAATGTAAACAATAAAAAAATTAACTAAAAAAGCACTGTTTCAACATTATGATTTACAAAATAAAGAAAGATATCCGAAGGGTGGCTTTTGTCGATTGTAGATATCATAATTAATGCTGAACATGTGGCTAACAGACTGCTCGCTGATACTTGGAAGACGGTAGATAGATGCACATATCGCTAAATATGGGCTTTCTAAATATTTTACTAAATGTTATTAAATATTTGTACATAACTATTTACCGAATTTTATATATCTACCGGATTCAAGATGTACCCGTCTCTTCATCAGGACACCAACGAAACCAACATGCAAACCAACATACATTAGGAAGGCCTTAAAAAATAATGTTTCTTTGATCCATAATTAATCAACTTTTCAATATAGCCCATTATATGATATTCCATTGTAATAGTTATCTTATACCTATTAAACTCACACCCCTTCCTTCATCTCCTCTCTCTGTTTTCAACTATTTTTCCTACAACATCGAACATTTTTATAACCTAATTAGTGCATGTAAGGGTTGCCTACTGAAAAGCACGGCATGTTGGATTTATATTTTTGTGCAACAACTATAGTGAAGGTGTATGGTGGGTTTTGCATGTTGGTTTAGTTAGTGTCCTGACAAAGAGACGGTACGTCTCAAAATCGGTAGACAAAGAAAAGTCGGCAAGTGGTTGTTTTACAAATATTTAATAACATTCAATGAAATTTAGATAAAAATCTTAATCAACTATTTCTCCTTCAACATAAAATATTTTCATAATAATCAATGCATGTAAGAGTTGCCTTTTAAAATGGATGGCATGTGGGTTTTATATTTTTTTCCAACAACTATGCTAAAGGTGTTTCGCACGTTGTTTCAATTGGTGTCCTGATGTAGAGACCGGTACGTCTCGAATCCGGTAGACATAGAAAAGTCAGTAAGGGGTTATATTCGAATATTTAATAACATTAAGTAAAATTACAACAGAGATGAAGAACATTTAAGAAAAGGTAATATAGAAGTCTAGGTATCTACAGGGCTTATGACCTGTCAATGGCTGGTTTAAGTGGCCACTTTACACACTGTGTAACATTCACCATTTTGCCCATATTTGAACATTTATATTCCTTCAATTCTTTCATCCGTTGATGTTTGTGAAGTTAAAGAGCTGAAACCTTTATTTATGCGGGTACGATTCATCTAATTGAATTATTTCACCTACATACTAGGCAACGCCTAAAAATGATATATTTTCAATTTTAATACTTCTTCATGGACCAGGTGGATTTATTAACAATATTTTAAGTTTGTCCAAATTTTTGTAAACAAGGACTGGATTCAACTCCCTGGGGAGCTGTTAATATTAACATATTACAACAGAGATGAGGAACATTTAAGAGAAGGTAATATAGAAGTCTAGGCATCTACAGGGCTTATGACCTGTCAATGGCTGGTTTAAGTGGCCACTTTACACACTGTGTAACATTCACCATTTTGCCCATATTTGAACATCTATATTCCTTCAATTCTTTCATCCGTTGATGTTTGTGAAGTTAAAGAGCTGAAATCTTTATTTATGCGGGTTTGATTCATCTAATTGAATTATTTCACCTACATACTAGGCAAAGCCTTTGGGTAGGTAGGAAGAAATTGCCTTAAGGCAATATGCCCGCCTTTATATGTATATATATATATTGTATATGTATATAAAGTGTCAAATAAATAAACGCCTAAAATGTTGTTTTCAATTTCTATACTTCTTCATGGACCAGGTTCTTCATCTCTGTTGTAATATGTTTATATAAACAGCTCCCCAGGGAGTTGAATCCAGTCCTTGCCTACAAAAATCGGCCTCCATGGTGTAGTGGTCAAAACCCTTGACTCACGCACGGAAGGTTCCGGGTTCGATTCCCGGTGAGAACACAAAAATTAAAATGTGATTTTTCTCAAGCCTGGGTGCTCTGTAATGTAATTCACCACTGTAATTAGGCCTCCTGGCCTGTTGTGGTGCTAAAAAAAAAAAGTAAAAATTTGGACAAACTCAAAATATTATTTAGTAAAATGTTTGACAAACAAATTAATTGCTTTAAATATTAATAATGTTTTCTTATATAAATTATCTTCTTTAAGTGGAAAGGGTTGACAGCTGACAACTACTTATGTATGTAAAACGTGTTTTGGTAATACAATTATTACAATTTCTAGATTTGTTAATTGATATGCCTGTAAAATAACATTATTTGCTAACGGAATAAGCGCCTACCTTGACATCCACATCAATCCAATTATTCTGAGAAAACGGATAAACAAAGACATTTAAAACACATGAAAATACGTATTTAATCTATATGTTGTGTTTATAATGTACATCGACGGTAAAAGATTAAAATTACTGAAGCGCAATAAAGAGAGTTTAGCAGAATAGTAACTTAAAAGAATTTTATTAATGTTACTTACTGGCTTTTTATATCTACCAGTTTTGAGACGCACCAATCTCTTTATCAGGATACATACTACACCAGTGTTTCCCAGCCTTATTTATGCCATGCCCCACCGTAGTCTTTTCAAAAGTCAGATGCCCCACCGGCATCTTTTTAAGTAAACAGCAGGTTAATTTTCAAATCATTTTTTAATATGTTTGTTAACATATAAACCCCTAATGAAATCAAATAAAACCTATTCTCATACATATATTATAACTGAAATGATTACAAAACTCTAATTGAAAATGTAATTAAGTAGAATAAAATAAAAATGAAAACAATAATAAAACACGAGTGACAATTGAAATTGAGTACAAACACACACATATCTTGACGCCTAATTTATGATTTAATTCAGTTACGCTTGCTACAAAGAAATTTTATGTCTGGGTCTAACATAATTAATTTCAGTCTTAGGTCCCCTTTATACCTCTATTAGTTATATCCAATCGATTTTATTTTTTAATAAGTAAATCGCTTACGGCGCTAAAACCACATTCCACCAAATAAGATGAGGGAAAGAGTAATAATAATTATCTGGCATGCAAAGTAATATAAGGATATTTTGAGTAAGCTTCTTAGCAAATCCATGCCATTATTCCAACACCCTGCACATTTTCTGTGTTTTCAGATAGTTATTGAAATTGTAACGGATTTTATTCTATTTTAAGTACAATTTGGCGTATATTTCAAGTTTGTACATATCAGACAATTTTTTGTATGACCGATGTGTATCCCCATCTTTATGTGGAATGCCAACGTGTCTCATGTCTGTAGCGTGGCGCTCCACCTCTGAGGCGTTATGCCCCACCGGTGGGCGTACGCCCCACCGTGGGAAACACTGTACTACACCAACAAATACTCAATAGATTTAAAATATTCTTTCCAATGTACTCGTATATACAAAATGATACGTCAATCCTCAAACCACTCTTATACGCACGTTTGTCTAATAATAATGTAAAAAATAAATAGAATTTTATATTCATTATAAAACGAAATAATACAGACTAAAATGGATACAAAGTCATTGGAACAATAGGCTTCTTTCCCTTCTCCGGCAACTACACGTGGACCGGCCATCTCCTAAGAATTAAGCAAACAACATGTGTTTGCACTTGTGCGACAGTGACCAGTAACTACCCAAAATCTACGAAAGCTACCCTTCGGATATTTTCATCAGTTATTTTTATGATATTATTATCCATGGTGTTGAATTGCTTTGTCTGTTTAGTTTTTTATTGTTTACTTTTTAGCACGAACACTTTACAAATTTACTATTATGCTCAATGTTTGTTTTTATAAATTTATTGATAATTTTTAGTTACCAGAATTTCACTCGTCCATGCACTTTGTAGCTGCAAGACGATTAGTAATCTAGCTTCAATAGGTAAATATAATCAACTATCAAATATCTAAATTAAGTAAATGAGGTCTAGAATTCCAACCATCCATGCGCTCAGTAGCTGCAAGACTTGTTGTAATCTAACTTCTTTTATGTAAATTTGTTTTTTATTTAATTTTTTTATATATCACTGAATCTCTAAACTTTATTGTCAAATAAAAAATGTAAATAGGGGCTAGATTTCTTACTGTCTATGCGCTCTGTAGCTGCAAGACGTGCTGTAATCTAGCTCCTGTATATCATAATTGGAGACGAGGAACAATAATCCCTACCATCCATGCGCTCTGTAGCCGTAAGACGTGCTGGGATATTTATTTACTGTACAGCGCCCTTGCGGTGATTTTCACAAAAACGGCGCTATATAAATTATCCAAATATATTTATATATTATCCAAATATATATATATATATATATGTAAATATGTCTCAGAATGTTTTTTGTTTTTTTTTTTATTGTAACGTGCAAAACATGGAGACTGGTGCAAGGAGAGTAGCGTAAGACGCTTAGCCTCGGTGGGCTTGTTTAGTTTAGTAGTCATGGATTGCAGCGCGCATTTTTCGTGCGTGCATTTTATAAAAACGACGATTCTTACACTGTTGCTTGTCGTCTTTACAGTAGCTAAATCACAAATAACTATTTTCCCGTTGCACTGAACTTTCTTATTCAGAAAAAAACAAATAAAAAATCATAACAGATTTCTATCACGTTTTTATACGAGGGTTTTTCATAATAAAATAAAAAACTGAAAAAAATAAGTAATGCGCATTCAAAGTAAGAAAATATTTTAAATAAGTTCGGGGATTTCTTTTACTTTTCTATTACCAGTACCAATATTTGAGTATCAGATTTTGTTTACCAACTTACCCCGCTATTCCAATATCATAGTTTTATTATAATGAAACCCAACAAAGAAAATATTATAAGTTTTGCATGCTTTTGAATATTGTTTAAAATGCAAAACTCTAGAAACAGACTACACTTAAAATAGGTACTCCATTTTTTTATTTATATTTTTGCAGAGCGGTAGGCTTTTTATTATGATATTTAGTTTCTAATTTTAAATATTTTTTCAACAAAGATAAAACTTAATAGGTGCGAAGGTTTTTACGGTCACGAGTCGTGAGTCAATCGTCTTGACCACTACACCACGGAGGCCGCCTTCATGCATTGTAAGTGCCCCGGAGCAACACTTTCCCAACATTTCAACAATTTTCTAGCGAGTCGGGGCAAGTTCACAGACAAGGTTCGTTCCGGGTTGTGTCAATAAGCTGAGTCTGAAAAGGGATATTCAGATTACAATTCTGCGAAAAGAATTGGGTATCACAAATCCTAACATCTTGAAAGCTGAACAACTTACATTGACAATGTGAATATGAAACGTCAATGAAGTGTTAAAGTTTGACCATGAGGTTAACAGTTAATAAACGTTTTAATTTCTACAAGACAAAATAACTTTTCATAGAACAAAACAACCAATTTCCTTCGAGTACCTATTAGAAAACTCCAAAATTGATGTAGTCAAGTCCATCAGAGATTTAGGAGCTGTTTTGGACTATAAACTGACATACAACGAGCATATAGATAATACAGTAAATAAATCAGTGAAATTACTTGTCTTCATTAACAGAATATCCTCTGATTTTACTAATGTCCGCACAATCAAAACTCTTTATTGCTCAACTGTTCGCCCTCTTCTTGAATATGCCTCAGTGGTCTGGTCTCCATTCTATGTCAATCGCATAAATCACATTGAATCAGTCCAACATCGCTTGCTGCGAAAAATAGCGTGGATGCTTGGACTAGAGAGAGATAATTATTCTTATGCTGAAATAGAGTCAATGTTAAATATTTCTAGTCTACAAAAACGTAGAACTAATATTGACTCCATATATATGTTTGGTATACTAAATGGTATAATCGATGTTCCATCATTACTGGGACAAGTAAAATTCAATATTCCGACTCGTAGATTGAGAAACAATGAAGTTCTGTTCATCGATCAGCATAGAACAAACTATGGCCTAAATTCTCCAATGACCCGCCTTTGTCGTATTGTTAACTCAAGACAGCATCTGGACTTTTTTGGTTTAAGTTTACAACGATTTAAACGAGCACTAAATAAATAGTCCAGATCTTGTCTCGATGTCCCTTATGTTTGTCAATGCTTCTTTCTTTTTTCTTTAAATGTTTTAAACTACTCTTTTATTGTAATATTTAAACCTTATAAATTGTATACATGGACAATGTCCGTTAACAAATAAATAAATAAATAAATTAATAAGACTATTTATGATAATTTGGTTGAATAAACCAAATCTATTGTTAATTAAAAACATTAACTCGAAACATATTAGTATGGATTTTCAGCGCGGTATACTGCAGAACTCAAACCCAGGGTTATCAGAAATATCGTTTTCCCACGGGACCTCGTCAGAGTTGATGAATATCTGGCTCTATCCACACTAAGCAAGTATATTGGTAGATTGGATTTTTGCAACCCTTAGGGGTTTCCTCTCAACAAATAAAGTACTAAATTACATTAGTTTTCTGTAGTGTTGACCACCATAATAATAATTGTATATTTTTATCCGAAAACATTAAAAATAATACATTATCATTTAAAGCACCACCTTAATGATCCAATCCCAATTTTTCCAGTGCAAAAGTATTAAAATAATCTATCTGGTTAATCGTCCTTTGTGTATTATGTATATTTTTATATCGAAATGAATCTAATGCATATCCTTTGTTAGTTTAACAAAAAAACATTATTAAAATTATAATTAAAAAGCCAAGAATACACCCATCTAATTTAATATTCCATATTCCAGTTTTGTGTAAATAAAGTAGAAGGCATTTTAAAAAAAATGATTTTATATAACATGTTTTTAAAGAGAAAAAGTCACGATTGTACCAGATTTAAGAAGAAAACAATCATTTTACTACTTATTACAAATTACTACTCTTTCTCGGGAAAAAATATTTTGATCCAATAAAAGTATATACAATTTAAAATGACACAAATCCAAATTAAATACTCATATAAAACCCACTTCATCCTAATTTACATCTGTATTAATTGATTTTTGTAATTTCATATATTTGTACAAATATTTTTATAAATATTTTAATATAAATATTTTTTAAACGTGTGTAATTGTAAAACGAGAACCCTCTCTTAACACTAGGATCTTACTCCATTAGTGAGGTAGAAGCGTGAAACATAAAATTATGACATTTAACATAAAAACGTTAAAAAGTTTATGAACATTTTTATACAAGTAACTAAATTTAAGTTTTTATGTAAATTAACAATCTTAAAAAATAACTAAATTATTACATTTTGTATGTTTAAAAATTAAAATAAGACATAAAAAAAACAATCGTCAACTTTATTCAATGTTATTAAATAATCATGTATAACCACTTACCAACGTTTTTTTGCTTATCGGTTTCGAAATGTGTTCGTCTCTTCGTCAGGACATTAATTACACTACCATGCAAATCCCACTATACACCTTCATCACTGAAGTAGTTGCACAAAAATATAACTCAAAAACTGAACAAATGTAGGTGGCTTCAGCCAGACGACAGAATTTGATCCAGGATACGGCTCTACCCAATGTAGGGAGTACCGCTTTACCCACCGTTAAACTACTGGGAGTTTTACTCAATTCTGACCTATCTCTTGACGCTCAAATTAGTAGAACGATAAGTTCATGCTTCTACCAGCTGAGACAAATTAAATGCATACGCGAAAATTTGCCGGTTGATGCCGCCCGTCAATTAATAAATGTGTCTGTACAAAAATAAAACCTTCCGTTATAAGTTCGTAGGTAAAATATAAAACAAACCTAAAACCAATAGAAACACTTTGCTAGAATGAACCCTTCCCAAACTTTCTGGTGTAGGTTCTGCAGTGCAGATGAGAAAACACCAATACACAATCTATGTGAACGGGATGCTTTGCATTATAAAGGGGTTTCATCCTCGTGGGACCACTGGTTAAACTTGAAGATGTTAAGAGCTTGCCCCCTACCTAACAGCCCGATACTTTACGGATTTGGGCTTGGAGGGAGAGATTAAGCAAAATGAGAACTGTCGCTTCCACACAGTAGCCAGTCTCTTCATAGACCAGGAGGTATCGACGTGCTTAAAAAGTACTGAGCATTTGAGCGATCACAATGAACAATAATGAACATGCTTAAGTTATCGCGGTCATCAATCAACGCGTGTGTAATCTCTAAGTCAACGCTCGTGTCGGTTTGTTTTTTTTTCTCCTCGTAAATAAATACAGTTCACTAGCAAAAAATCGGCGTTCACTTTAAAAAATAATACAATATATTGCATTTTCAAAATAGTTTGGAGTATCTAATACAAAAAAGTGAAAATTAAAGTAAAATTACTATGGCGACTGCTTTTCTTGACATTTGGCTTGCCAACCGACGCGCCGGCTAAATGCAATAAATAGCATGATAAACATATATTTTATAATACAATCTTTACCATAATTATACCGGTGAAATTCAAATATGTGATTGCGCATCAGAATTAAACGTCGCGAACCGTAAATATTTTGATATTTTATATTATGTTCCCGGATGTTGCATCGTGATCGTGAATATGATAAACAACCATGGTGAGAAATTGTTATTACGTCGCTTATTAGCACGTTGATAGTTAATTTTGATTGAGCTACTGGGCTTGGAAGGCGAGAACTATTCACGGTAACCTGTCACAATAGATCTTCACTGGTTGAAGTGACGTCAGGAGCTTGCTTAGCACTGACCTCCACCTCTAAGAATAAGAATAAAAGCCAAACCAAAAAATTGGAACGCTTTCATTCTATACAATAGAGTTTAAGGGTTTCTCTAGCGAATTATTACTTTGAGTTATTCACCCTTATTTCTTCAAAAAGATACAAAACTGTCCTAATAAAAACCAGTTTGATAGTATACAATATTACGTAACAAACATGTGTTATATGACATAATGTCAACGAGTATTCCAGTTGAAGGAAATGTACGACGGAAAAGAGTAATGAAGAATTTATATCAAAGTTATTTTTCAAATCATTTTCGAGGTAAATATTAAAAATTCCAGAAATGTTTGCCAACATTCAACGACATTATTATTTGTTGAATATAATTTAACTTATTGGCTCCCAAATCTTGGATTTGTGAAGTAAAAAAGAATTGGTATCACCAAAAACGTTAAATATTTCAATCATGAAGTTCTGTGTTTTATTTTTATATTTATTAATAGAATCTAATTTGACGGAAATGTTTAGGGAGTGTAATATAGACACCAAAGATCAAATGTTCATTTAAAATATATACTGGTACCAAACAGCTGAAATCAGACGCGGAAACAAAATATCAGATGCAATACCCATTCAACGGGGAGTGCGTCAAGGTTGTATCCTGTCCCCCTTGCTTTTCAACTTGTATTCTGACTATGTTTTTAAGAAAGCGTTGAACAACAATGAAAGAGGCCTGAAAGTCAATGGAGTTGTAATCAACAATATCAGGTAGGCCAACGACACTGTTTTGCGGGCGGATACCATTACCGATCTTTGGGAACTGTTAAATAGTGTGGATGCATTTGGTGAACAACTGGGTATAACAATTAATGTTGGCATAATAGAATGTATAACATTTGGCCGACTTGATTCCCCTGCATTTTCTCTCAAATAAAAGATAAGTGACAATGAAAAAATGGACAACTTTAAGTACCTCGGCAGCATTTTAACGGAAACTCTCGACCCAGATATATAAATTAATTGCAGAATTGAGGCAGCAAGAGCTGCTTTAAATAAAGTGAAATCCCTCTTCTACAATGCTTATCTCAGCTTGAAAATATGTCAAATATTAGTAAAATGTTATGTGTGGTCTGTATAGTTGTATGGCTGCGAGACTTTGACTCTGAAGGTGAACACTATGAACAAGCTGGAGGCTTTTAAGATGTGGTTGCATCGCAGAATGCTTAGGATATCTTGGACAGACCTGATAACGAACTCAAAAGTCTTAAGTCAAGCTAGAACGAACAGAGGACTCTTAACCACCATAAAAGTTCGTAAATTTTCGTATCGGGGGCATATAATGCATGGAGAAATTTACCACTTGCTTCATTTAATTTTGAAAGGCAAGATTGAGGGTCATAGAGGGGCTGGAAGAAGACAGATGTCTTGGCTGCGAAATATGCGAGACTGGACTGGCTTCAGGAATGTAGAGCAGATTTTTCGGGTAGCACAGGACAGAGAGACTTTTGCCAGAGTGATTGCCAACGTTGGGGATACCTGACAGGGCACTTAGAGAAGAATATACTTAAAGTAAAAAAAATGATTGTCATAATTTGTATATATCGTTTAATATAGAAATAAATGATGACTGATACTTTAATCCACAAATTTTGAATATTCAGAGACCGGTTTCATCACTTTCGCAACATTCCATCCCAGTCTCGAAGATGTCACGAAAGCGATTAAACCGGTCACCGAATATTCCAAATTCGTTGATCAAAGTATCACTCGTCTTTTATTTCCATAATAAATGAAAATGAAATTCCATCAATAATTTTCACTAACAAAATCAAATGTTTATATATCGTATTATCAGAGCAATGAACTTTTCAAGTTTTGTATTTCTGAAATTACTTTACATGTGACGTCAGAGGTTCTCTTCCGCTAACTCTTAGTCAGTTTTGCCGATTGGTCCGATCACGGTAAGTAAACCGGGTATCTTTCACAGCTCTCTTATCATTGGCGGATCCATATGAACTTGCGACGTCGTTTAACGCAGTTCGTTTTTATTAAAATACAAGCTGAACCCGGCAATGCTTTGCTATTGCTAGATTTTAGTACATCCTCGTATGTTTACGTTTATTATTTGTAAGTTTATTAATATCATTTGTTTTATCTTTCTAGAATTCCACTCGTCCATGCGCTTTGTAGCTGCACGATGATTGGTTATCTAGCTTCCATATATCAACTATAAAATACCTAAATTTTGTAAATGGGGTCTAGAATCCCAATCATCCATGCGCTTTGTAGCTGCAAGACGTGTTGTAATCTTACATAAATTTATTTTCAAATTTTTAAAATGTGTAAATAGGGGCTAGATTTCTTACCGCCCATACGCTCTGTAGCTGCAAGACGTGCTGTAATCTAGCTTCTATCTGTTTTCTTTCAATTAGTCTGAATTGGAAACAAGAAACTAGAACCCTAACCGTCCATGCACTCTGTAGCTGCCTGACGTGCTGAGATATTTATTTATTGTACATCGCCCTTGAGGTGATTTTCACAAAAACGACGCTATATAAATTATTCGTACATATATATGGATTAAATTAACACAATCAAAAGTTTGATATCAATGATCGTATTAAGTTCAAATTAAATATGTACGTATGAATTATTATTTTCGTTTAAATTTATGTCAACAGGGAGGGAAAATATTTTTGAGAAGGGAATACGGAAGTCTAGGCATTTACAGGGCTTATGACCTGTCATTGGCTGGTTTAAGTGGCCACTTTACACACTGTGTAACATTCACCATTCTGCCCACGTTTGAACATCCACATTTCCTCAACTCTTCCATCTGTTGACTTTTGTGAAGTAAAATTTAAAACTTACATTTAATCATGAAATTCACAACTATAATACACGACATGCAAAAAATCTTCACATTTCTAAATTTTGTTCCACGAAGTTCGGCAAAAGGTCTCTGGAATACATTGGTCGTATACAATTTAATAAACTGCCTGATGACCTTAAAAATGAAATGTCGAGTGGTAAATCTCAAAGACCAGAAATGAAGACCTATTTCTTGAATCTTTTTGAAAGTGATAGTTTTTAGCTCAGTTTCTGTGAATAGTCTATATATTGTGTTTTAGGTTTAAATGTTTTTCTTTTCTTTTTTTAATATTAAGTTCACAGAATGTTTAAATGTTTTTATTTTCTTTTTTAATATTAATTTCACAGAATGTTTAAATGTTTTTCTTTTCTTTTTTAATATTAAGTTCACAGATTGTTTGAATGTTTTTATTTTCTTCTTTAATATTAAGTTCACAGATTGTTTAAATGTTTTCTTTCCTTTTTTAATATTAAGTTCATAGATTGTTAAAATTTGTTAAAATTTTTATTGTTTAAATGTATACTATGTATTGTTACAAGAAATGTACTATTTTTTTTATGTACCGTCCCAAATGAGTTTTCTCGTACAACTCCTGGGAATATAATATCATGATATTCATGTCTTATATGTTTTATTAATAAATAAAAAAAAATAAAAAATAAATATTTTCCCCTTTCTGTTGAAATAAATTTAAATATGAATAACTCCCTAGGGAGGAAATCCAGCCAGTCTGCAAGCATTTGGACATACTCAAACATTGTTATTATTTTTGTGTATCAAACAAACAAACAAACAAACAAACCATCACGCCGTTTCCCCGTAAGGGTAGGCACAGAGGATAGAACGCCACAACACTCTATCTTCAGATCTCGCTTCCTCTACATTCATACATCTTCTCATGCACGCGCGCCGATTATTTCGACTTTTGACATGTCCTTCTTTAAGTATTTGTTGGATTTGGTCATGCCATGTCTTTCTCGGTCTTCCTCTATTTCTGCATCCATCAACATTCGCATTGTAAATATTCTTAACCGTTCTCTCGCTGTCCATTCGTTCTACATGTCCAAACCAGCGCAGAGCTCCTTTCTTGATTTTGTCGACAATGCTTGTCTCAGCCTTACACAATGTACGGATCTCAACATTTGTGCATCTATCGTGCATAGTTTTATCACACATTCGCCTGAGAGATCGCATTTTGACAGCATTCAGCCTACTTTCATCCCTGTTTTTCCAAGTCCATACTTTGCTCCCGTACATCAGGGACGGGACCAGGACTCCGTTTTGAACTGCCAATTTTGCCTCTTGTGACAAGCATTTATTTGCCAAGGTCGATTTAAGTGCACCGTTCACTCTGTTCCCGGCACTCACCCTCCTTTCAATATCTTTCTTAGTCATTCCATCCCTAGTGAACATACTTCCCAGATAGATAAATTCCTCTACTTGTTTTAGTATAACTCCATTCACAGTGATTTCACATTTAGTCATACTTTCATTTCTTTCAAAAACCATCACATTCGATTTATCGACATTCATCAGCAAATCGTTTCTCTTGCATACATTTTGTGTTTCGGTTTTCATAAATTGTAAAGATACAGAACCTATATAATACAACAGAGAAGCTTTTACGCTATGGACACACATGTTCATTCGCCGCGAGGCCACAATGCATTTAATAGAATCTTAAATTTCCCTAATGCCATGGGGCTGTGTTCCTGTTCACACACACATACGGCATTATTAATGTGATTTCTCTAAATCCCTTATAATTTAATTATTATATTTTGTATATCATCGTGTAGATATTCAACAAGGAAGACAATAATAATTTGTAAATTTGTACCAACGAAATTCGTAGGAAAGCCGGAAACGAAAATTTACTCGCGAAATTCTCCAATATTATTATTTATCTCTGCTGGATTATAAGGCTTCAGAAATGTATTATATTGAGACATGAATAAATCTAATGTACACCGTACTGTACGAAAGGGGAACTTTGCACCATCGGCGATACATTGCATTAAAAAAAAAACTTTTGAAAGACACCAGTTAACGTTGCTATAACTCTTTGTTTCTACAAATATTCGATAGATGTCATTTTTTACTTTTTGCCGCGGTGATTTTCAATTCAATGTTGTATTTTAGCACTGAGTTTTTATTGGTCTTTTTTAATTGGTATTTGTCGGCCTCGTGGTGTAATGATCAGCGCGTTTGCCCACCATGCAAGAGGTTTCGGGTTCGATTCCCGACGTGGTTGTTGTGAAAATTTTATTTAAAAGGGTATTTTCACACTAGAATATTTCATGGTCCCTGGACTGGTACCTGAAGCGTTAGACTGATTATCTTACATTTTTGTAAATAAAACGATCCAGATACGCTGCGATTGGTGTACCAATGCCGCAGTGGCGAATGGTAATTTTATTTACCGGTAAGCAATAAAAAAATATCATTTATTTGTACCTACATAGAAGGTACATAATATTATAATATTAATGGATATATTTCTGTGGTTCTGTGTGATACGTGATACAACAACTCTCATCCGTGAAATCAACTCAAACGATGTAACTTTGTTATATATTATATTATAAAGATATATTATCCGTTATTTTAATACATACTCGTAACTCATTAAAAAATAAATAAAAAATATCCCGATGAATTCAGTCGATATTAGGCGTTCAGTTGAAATGTCAACTGGCTGAATTGTTTTAGAAATTAATAGTGTGAAAAACGGCCGCGTCGTGCGCCATATATCCTGCAATATGGTGCATGAAAGTAATTATGGTCTTATGTCAAAAGTACCATCTCAAAGAAAAATAGCCCTTAAGAAAAAAAATATTAAAATACTGTTTTCCAAATCAACATTCTTCAAATAATTTGTGTAATCTGCAAGTTTAATCTAGGAGAATAAATCCGCATTGGGGTTAAGACATTCAAAATATAGTGTACTTATTTGTATGAAAAAATAAGCTGGAAAAATCGGCTAGTTTCTTGGCTCACCGCAGGTGCTGGGCGCGTTTTATTTAAATTAATATTTATATTCGGATAAAAATACTAATGGTAGAAACGATATAAATAAATCGTAACTATTTATTTGTTTTTCTGTAAATAAAGTAACAGTAAAACATTATTATTGTTATTAAAATATGAAGGTAAGCTGCGCATAATCGTTTCTATACATGGTTTGCCCCTGCAATGCAGTGCCCTATGCACCATTAGGTGCGAAAAAGGAATGGTGGTTTCATTGGTCTGGGTAGGTCGTACAGCTTTTTTGATAATTTGAAAGTTTTCTTTTAAAAAATCTGTTCAGTTATTCGTCAGTGTACACCATTCTAAGGTGAGTAGAATGGTTAAATATCATCGATGATGCAAAACCACGTAACATATTTTTTTTGACGAAAATGTCTTACTGAAATAATTTTTTTGTTTACACTAAGAGCCGTTAGTTTTTAATAATTCATATTTTAAATCTAAATAATGATATTTTTCTTACACTCCAGCGGTATTTTTGGTTTATTAAATTTGTATGTAATATATTAACCGAACGTTTTTTAAGATTCCCTGCCAAATACATCAAATTGGTAGTTACGCGATATCGCAGAACCACCGACTATATGTCGAATTCGATTATCTAAAAATGGATTAGGAATACGTCATAAACGTTTTGATGGAGTCACTTTACATGTTAATGTGGCATATATTAAGAAACTGAATAAATAAAAAAAAGCGAAATCAACGCCCATTGGAACTTACTTTAAAAAATTGTATCTAGCATAGAAAACATTTGACTACAAAAAAAAGTATACGTATTACAATATTTTAGTTTGTTCAAATGTTTGTAGTCGAAAGACTGGATTTCACCCCCTCGGGAGTCATTAAGATTAACAAATTACAACAGGGATGGAGATACCTTAAATAAGGGAATATGGAAGTCTAGGAATTTACAGGGCTTATGACCTGTCATTGGCTGGTTTAAATGGCCACTTTACACACTGTGTAAAGTGGCACTTTACAAATTCACTAAAATCAACAGAGGAATTTCAGAATTATGGATGTTCAAACATAGGCAAAATAGTGAGTGTAACACTGACAGGTCATAAGCCCTGTAAATGCCCAGACTTCCATATTCCTTTATTTAAGGTATTCTCCATCCCTGTTGTAATTTGTATACGTATTATATGAAATCATTTTATTTATTATCTAAAACAATACTTATCTTCTCAAAAATAGTCTAGGTTAATGAAAAGTTATTAAAAAGAGATGCAATTTAACCCCAGTTTACGGTTCATCCATATTATTTATTCCCGTAATCGCGTTTAATTGAAAAACATTAAAATCATAATCGAACGAGTCATTTGTTGAGGCAATAATTTCACACCCGAATGAAGTTAATTGTATATATTTTATATTTGAATCACTTACTTTATGTATAATCAATATAATAAAATTAATAAAAGCAACTTTGTTTTTAACCACTTATTTTTTTTTCCACCGATCGGTTTCAAAGCTATACAAGCTTGATTGATTGATTTGGTGTTTATTTTGTAGAACTCCATATTTAAACTATTAATAGTGTTTTTTTTTTCATAGAGTCTTTATTCAATAAAATATACACATTATTACAATAAAAATACATTATAAAGAAAACAAAGTATTAAAATATATTTTGTCCCCCTAAACTATTTATTAATAGTTTGTCATCGGGTGCTCAGATATTAGTTTTAATTAATAATCAAATAAAAAGAATACAGGCATAATACTGTATATGTATAAAATAATTATCATATATAATTTTGTTTAGATGCTTAGAAATATCTTTTTTTTTTAAATAAAAAAATAAACAAAATTAAAATATTCAAATCAAACTCTAATTTGAGTCTACTGAACACTTTATTTTATTTTTAGAAATAAAAATATATATAAGTTAAATTAAGTGTTAAGTAGATTCAAATCAGTGTTTGATTTCTAAAATAAAAAGTTTTTCTATACAAGCTCTTTTATCCAGGTATACTTAACTAATGAACAATGTCCTATTTTATTTTATCAGTGCTGCGTTTGGAGCTAATAAATCAATTATTTTTGTCTTATAAGGGTGGTAAGCTTAATGTGAGATTGGTACGATATTTAAAACTAGATAGGAGTGGACTAAAGGGAATGAGCCCTGTAAATGCCTAGACTTTTATATTTCCTTCTCAAAAAAGCTTTTCTTCTCTGCTGCAACAAATTCAAATCAAAGCAATGAATAATATTCCAGATAATGGTGAGTATAAAATTCAATAACACAGAAATTAATCATTTAAAATCACCTAAATATCATAATTATCATCATCATTCTCTTTCCGCACCTAATGGTGCATAGGGCACTGCATTGGTATACTAATCGCAGCATATTTTGATAATTTCTATTTTATGAAGGAAAAGTGATCAGTCTTACGCTTCAGGTAGCAGTCTAGGGACTATGAAATATTGTGGTGTAAAAATACCTTTTTAAATAAATATTTCACATCAACCATGTCAGGAATCGAACCCGAGACCTCATGTATGGTAGGCAAACGCGCTGATCAAAACACCACGAGGCGACATATAAAGATACCTACTTACCTAAAAAATTATGAAAATGAAGTAGATAAATAAATAAGTAAACATTTAAAAAAATCATAAAACGATACATTGTTTTGTATTTTGAACGAATCTATGTGAGGCGTTTTTGAGTTCTTAAAGTTATGGCCTTAGTTAATTATGTGTTCCGAGGATAATAAATACAGTTTTGAGTGTGAAAAAGAGCCTGAACCCTGGACGAGCGTTTTTTACTCGATACCTCTGATAAAATCCCTGAAAAGGGTAATCTAGTGGAAATAAATCCGTCTCATAGCGTAGTGGTTGCCGCGATCGTTCACCATGTTTGAGGTTCTAGGTTTACTTACTGGCAGGTTGGACGTGAAATATTGATTCAAAAAGTGGTTCTTCACTGCAATATTTCAATGCTGCTGGACCGGCAACTAGAGCGTAAGACTGATCACCTTAACTTTTGTGTAACAAAAATCATCAGATCCAGCGCAATTGGAGTGCCTATGCAGTGCCCTATGCACCGTTAGGTTCTTAAATATTTATTTAAAACTCAAAGAACAAATAATAATTACTTTTGCGGACTTATTGTTAAAAGCAATATCTTCCAGTCAACCACTCGGCCAACCAAAAAACAGACTGTTCAAAATGAGAGATTGGTCAAAATTTTGTACCAAAAAACTAAAAATATATATCAAAAGATACATACATATGTTAAAATAAAATAAAAAAGAATTAAATTAATAAGAAATAACCGCTGTTTTTTTTATTTGAGAGACATGGCTTGCACATATTCACATTAATAAAAATATTTTTAAAAGTACGTTATGTTATACCTACATATTAAATTATCGGGAAATAGTATTGGTAATGAACGTTGTGGCCAGTGGGAACATTTGTTTTGATAACTGGTTCGTTACTTTTTGTTTTCTTCTTCACATGTCATGTTGGGTCCCCCCGACGTTGACGATCATTCGGGAGAAAGCTTCCCTATCCTGAGCAGTGCGAAACAGCTCCTCCACAGTTCTATGTCGAGCCGGGAGATTCTTCGCACCCCTGGTCCATTTAAGGACCGCCAGGGACTCGTGGCCATTGTTTGGTTTCTCTTCATAGTGATATCCTGGGAATTATTGACCGAAGTGGTTTCCCGTTGCCTTCTTCGGTGGAATTTTCTGTCGGGGTTACCTACCCTTAGCTGGAGGGGTCCCGTTTTATAGCGCCGAACTCGCCATTCATTGGTGTTAATGCCAGTGTCCACGTTGCCCAGGGCTCGCGGGGCCAAAGAGACAACTCATGGACGCTAGGGAGTAGAACTATTGGTAGTGTTGCTGATGGAATGCAACTGCGGCATTACACGGCATTTTATAGGCACATATTTTCCATCAAAATATGCACCACCGCGGCCCTACCAAAATTTGACCCCCTACCATTTTTTTTTGTTTTGTCAAAGTTTAACTAGAAAAACTCATAAATTCAAAAAATTGTGTGCTTAAAAAATATTTTTTTTTTTAATCGAAGAAGATATATTAGTGTTTTTACAATTAACCAAAATATTTAAATTTGGGTGGCCGTTTTCAACGGGTTGTAAGTAACTCACTATTAGAAAACCCACGAACAGGCCCTGCATTTGAGGATTTTTTTGTTTACTATTTTTACTGTTATTATGTATTTCATTGCTTTGTAATTATATTTTATTTTTGAATCTTTTGTTTTACCTCTTATGTGTATTGTAAAAAAAAACTAATAATAATAACTTGCTCGTTATTTTTTTCTATTATCAAAGTTAAACTGGAAAAACTCATAAATTAAGAAAATTGCTCTTTGAGAAATTTTTACTTTTGTCGCTTAAATATTCTTTACATTCAAAGATCTGCTTTATTCACCACCAAATTAATCATAATAAATTGCTGGATAGACCGTGATTTATATTCCTAAAAACAAAACTGTTAAGCTCCTCCCAATCGCGGAGAATTTGACACCCTAATATTAAAGCCCTTTCTGTGATTACTAAGTGCGATTTCGTAGTGCGTTAAGTATCGCTGTCCACAAAATACCTCCAATATTTAAGACTTGACCTTTTAAACCCGTGTTTCCACCCCTCCCGCTGGAATTCTGGAACTTTGGAAATAAGCAGGAGAATTCCAGAGCTGAAAACATTGGAAATAATAATGTAGGAGTTGAAGCCGAGTACTTCAAATTACACGTGTATTTTTATGTAACACAATAAAGGTGTCTAAGGAACTTGTTTAAGATTTGAAAATAGGGGTCCAAGATGCATTATGATTTTTTTTCTTCGGTTGCCCGTCAACAGAGGCAGTTTCTTAGTTTTGTGCATACGTGCAGCGCATTATCGAGTAAAAATATATATATGTAAATTAATAATTGATGGTCAAAATACGTAATACAAAAAAACAATCGTATACTAATGTCCGTACGTCAAAACCCTTTATTGCACAACTGTTCGCCCTCTTCTAGAATATGCCTCCGTGGTCTGGTCTCCATTCTATGTCAATCGCACAAATCACATAAAATGAGTCCAACATCGCTCGCTTCGAAAAGCAGCGTGGATGCTTGGACTAGAGAGAGATAATTATTCTTATGCTGATGTAGAGTCAATGTTAAATATTTCTAGTCTACAAAAACGTAGAACTTATATTGATTCCATATATATGTTCGGCATACTGAATAGTAAAATCGATGTTCAATCATTACTGAGACAAGTAAAATTCAATATTCCGACTCGTAGGTTGAGAAACAATGAAGTACCATTCATCGATCAGAATAGAACAAACTATTCTCCAATAATCCGTCTTTGTCGTATTGTAAACTCAAGACAAAATCTGGACTTTTTTGGTTAAGTTTACAGCAATTTAACCAAGAACTCAATAAATAGTCCAGATCTTGTCTTAGTGTCCGTTATGTTTGTCGACGCTTCTTTTCTTTTATATCAAAATGTTTCAAACTATTTTTTTAGATAAAGATATGTAAAGAAATATATATATTTTTTTAAAAATGCTTCGTGCAAATTAATTATGTACACACTTCTGTTTTAAATTTTCGTATTCCAGTTTTGTATTTATTTTTTATCTTATAATTGCGATATCATAAACTTATTTTCTGCTTTTTTTGCATTTTTCTAAATATAACTTGAAAACATAAATTACGTGTATTTTTTTTCGATCCTTATATATAAGTTAGTAGTAATTATTATACAACTTTGTAGTGTTATCATATGTTTTCATGTAAAGGATCTTTACCGACAAGCCATATTAATTAGCTTGGTGAGTCCTGTAAAAAAAATAAAATGTTTTTAAAAATAATAAAAATGTTAATATTGTATGTAAATAAAAAAAATAAATTGTCATATTTAAACCGTTTAAATGGACAAGGTCAGTTTATGAATAAATAAATAAAAAAGGGATTGCTTTATTGTACTCGTACAACATTATGTTTAGTACAAGCTACAAAGATTTAGCGAGATCGACCCCAGCGCACGATTATCTTATTTTGTCAATGCATGCGCAATCGTCACGCAATTGTCTAGTAAAATATGAATAAACAAATAAATATTTGATTTTAAATATATGTTATACAAAGGAACAGGATATTGCAACATTATACTCGTACATCATCCAGGGTTTCCCCGCCTACTTGGTATCCTTTACAACTCCTTGGTGCGAAGTACACTCGAGAGTGGCTCGATGATTTGGGTGCCACATGAACTGAACTACTTTCGTATGATAAAGATAATCCAAAAGACGTTTCTGAGATATATCTACATGAGAGAGTGCGGGTATTATCCTTGGCTCTACCCGACCGAGTTTCTCCAGGGTATGCTTGGCTACAACAGTTTACAGACTAGAAGGAATGTGTGTTTGACTACACATTTTTATCGATTGTTGCGCGGTATGGTCGATAATATTGAGACTATGGCGAGCATTGGTTTGTATGTTCCGGATAATTACCTAAGACAGCGCCCGCATAAATTGTTTCATATTCCGATATACAGGAATAACCTGCCGATGATTATGCCTGTTAGAAGGGCGCTCACGCTATTTTATTTATTTATTTATAAATTTATTGCAAAAAAATAATATACATACTTAATAACAGGGAATCTATATAAGACCAATAAATGTAAAATGAAAACGGAGTCTTCTCTGTTTATGATAGTCTCCATCTAACATGGCACTGCCTGTTCTAAGATGGAGATGGCTGAACAACATCCCTCTGGTTGATTATCTGTTCTGAATCTGAAGAGGTTTTCCGGAGCAGGATTTTTCTACTACTTTGACAAGAGTCTCTTTATGTATTTTTGTCTTTTCATAATATATGCGTCATGAATTTTAGTTTTTAATGTACATGTTATTTTAAATAATTGAATTTAATTCAATTTAAAATTAAAAATTTCCTTTTTGCACCTAATGGTGCATAAGACACTGTATTGGCACACCAATCGCAGTGGATTTTGATCATTTTTGTTACCTGAAGAACATATGATGAATTTTTCGCCACAGCTACTAGTCCAGATAATATGAGATAGCCTTGTGTAAACACCTTTTTAAATACATCGGGAATCGAACCCGAGACCTCTTGCATAGTAGGCAAACGCGCTGACCTTTACACCACAAGGCACTTGTAGAGCAGATAATTGCCCTCCGAACGACGTTTAACGTTTACCATTTTGTTGTATTTTTTATGCTCAATTTTAAATTTGGAAAAAACGGACAAAACTTATGTTAACACCTAATAATATAATCTAGTAATCCACCCTTATCAACCACCAAGTTCACGTACAACCCTTGCTCCTTCCTGACCGGATCTTAAGCCTTCCGCCCCTGCCCTACATTCCTGAGTCCACGAAATGAATTAGGATTCTGCAAGCACATCCATACTACGGCTATTATTCATGCACATCCCTTACTATGTCACGCTTGTGAAACATTAAATAAGCTTTGCGACTCTGACGTGTATATTATTTCATTTTATATTAAGCATACAACCACTTACCGACATTTTAATGGCTGCCGGATTTGAGAAGTACCTGTCTCATTGTCGGGATATTATTGTTTTTTTAAGTTTCAAGATTTTTATAAGATTTTCATATTTTAAAATATTTTTTTCATTTTTATAAGATTTTCATTATAAATATAATTTCTCCGTACGTATGATGTCACCGCACTCCTCCTAAACGGCTTAATCGATTTACGTGCGGTTTTCAGATAAATATAGATCTTTGCGTTGTGCGTGTTGGTAGATATTAAAATCTTTAATCAAATATGTAAAAAAGAAGTTAGGAGCATAAATGCTTTATTCATCGATCTACCAGGGTTGCATTCGAGGAGAATGCATTTACAAAAAAATGGAAAGATGTTGTTTTTTTGTGCATAAAAAAGTTTGTTTTTGATTTTTTACAAACATCATTTGTTTTTTGTGGACCTCAATCAGATTCTTTCCTTAAATTCCTAATAATTTTCACCCGTTTATTTCTTTTTATTGGATTTTTGGAAATACTAAAATAATATTAAATTCAACACATTTTTTAAAATCGTATTCCTACATAAGTACACCCCGTTGTTGGTGAGACGACCGGAGTTTGACGTTTGCAAAAAGAATTCTATGTTAATTATATAATTAAAATAAATTTTTATTTTCACTAAAAACAATCAAGCACTGATTTGAGTCAACCGAAAATCGCTTATTTTGCCCCTGGACTCCAATGAGGGCCGTTTTAACAAAGCGAAATATCTACAAATGTAAATTTTTCAGGAGAAGGATTTTTTCATGTTAAAAATAAAACTATGACGATTTAAAATAAAATAAAAAATAGGTTTTACAGATATATAAAACCGTTACACATGTACTAAAAATCAACAATGTAGAACCATTAAAATAATTTCTAAAAATGTTCTAAATTTACGAATTTTCACAAAAAAGAAATATTTATATATTGTGATAGGAATGTATGGAAAATTGATTTATGTTGAGAATTAAATAAGTTTTCTTTTGCGTGAAATCATTTTAAACTGATTTTCTATAAAATAATTTATCTACTGACATATTTAAGTAGTTAAGTACTTGTATATGTTAAACATACATAATAGCACAAATAAAGTGAAAACAAAATATATTTCAAATAATATTATTAGTTTACTTCTTTTTTTTGGCCGAAATCATGTTTTGTTTGTGATTTTTTTCGATTTTGAAAAACTTAACACCCCAAAAAAATATGTAGATATTTCGCTTTGTGAAAATTCAATCTAGTGTAGTTATTTCGTTTTGTAAAAATTCCCGATATTTAAACCGCTACAACTTCGCATATATATCGTTTTGTTAAAGTTTTATTTAGTCGATAGAACTCACATGGAAGAACTCATTTCAATAAAAAAACGCATTTGTTTTTTTTTTGTAGAAATTTCACTTTGTGAAAACGATCCTTTATTATGAACGGCTATCTTCATAGATATATACTGAGACGGTATAAACTAATATCTATATTTATGTACGAAAGTGTGTATATTTGTATAAGAATTCAAAGTATCTTCGTCGGTAACCGATAATTGAACATGTTTAGAAAAAAAATTGCACGCAAATTATATTTTTCATTCAAAAAACTTAATTTTAATTTGCAGATAAACTTGAAGATAAATTTTACCCTTTTCATCATAATCGAGGCCCTGGTGCTACAGAAATAACATGGACAAATGGAGACAAAATTTTAGTCTTCCTCGTACAGATCTCTTAATCGCCATATAGAAAAGAGTAAATTGCTTCAGTTTATTTGGTTTTTCGTACTTTACAGTTCTTCCAGACCTATTTAAATGCGGACCTTGCTCAGAGAAAAGTTGAAATCTGTAAAAATAAAAGGGTGTATTTATGATACCGGGAGGAGTTATTATTAAGGTTTGCTCAGAAGCAGGTATGTTAAAATCATGGCCCGCGTACCTAATGTATTTTTATTACGGACGTTTTTCTTTTATCTTACGACTTGTGTTTTAAAATTTTTCGATCATAACATACTTCTACGGAATAAAACTAATTTACATATTCTCCCGTATTTGACCCCTAGGACTGAACTGTGATAAAAAACACGCCGGTTTCACATAAAATACTTACGAAAATTGAGACGGTAAAAATTTAATTAAGAAATGTTAATAAAGATTACATATCAGTAACCGGAAATGCTCATATACACAAATACAATCACAGACAGCAACAGGACAACCACGTTTATAAAAAATGATAAATTATGCATACCAACTTATTTGAAATTAACAGTTGAAACACATAATAACTTTGCTAACCGGACGATAAAAAAATGTAAAAAAAGCTATAAGCCAACATATTTGAAAATAATGCATTAAAAAAATGTTTTTACGAGTTACGCAACAAATTAAATATAATGTTGAAGTTTTCATCTATAAAATAAAAAGAGGGTTAAATGAAATAAATAAAATTAAAAAATATATTAATATGTTTCATTTTTGGGTGATACCGTGTGTGTTGGATTTGTTCCGACGTTTCGGTTTCCATTGCAGGAGCCATCTTCAGAGTGAACTGATTGTTTTGTATAAAAAAGTGTGTGTTTAATTACTAGTAATTTGTACCGTGTCGCAGTCGGCAGTAGGAACATTTCTATTCATTTTTGTAGTATGTAGTACTGGGAACCATGTTGAATTTAATTTAAGCCCGCCGTCTTTGTTTATGTTATTTGGGTGTCTGTGTATTTCAATTGGCTTTTTTTTATTCGTGCACTGTAATTACTGGGTTTATACAAAATTTTCGGTTTAAAAGAGAAAAAATGTCCGGATTCTATAAAGTGTTCCGCTATTGCAGATTTGTCAGGATGCCCAAGTTTACACGCTCTTTTGTGTTCGTCAATCCTTTTCTTTGCTGTGCGCCCTGTTCATCCTTTATACACTTTATCACATATTTGGCAACTTAGTTTATAAACAACTTCCCTTTCCCGGGGATTCTTATCTTTTGGGCTTAATAAATGGTTCTTTATTTTCCCACAGCCCCAAAAGTTGTTCCCGTATTATGTTTCTTCAGCACTTTGGCAATCCGGTCAGTAACATTCTGTACATATGGTAGGTATGCAGTTTATCTGGTAATATCTTGTTCCTTGTTAATTACTTGTACTTAAACATACACTTTTTTCTACAAAACACTCAGTTTACCCTGAAAATGGCTCCTGCAATGGTAGCTGAAACGTAGAAACAAATTCAACACACACCGTATCACCCAAAAAGTGATTGATAACAGTGACCGTGAGAACCTTCGCACCTATTTAAAAAAAAAAACTATTGTTGAAACACAGTGTTTGTTGTTATAAGTAAATGAAAACTTGGGTTATTTAATTATTTTTTTATCGTTTTTTTTAAAAAATAAATAACGTTGAGGCCAAAAATCGATGAAGGACTTTATTTGCATTGCGTACTATTTTTATTTGATCAACAAATGCGAACTATTAAAAGGACTTTTATAATTGAAAATTCAAAGAGTTTTACAAATAGGTTACTGCAGAAATTATCCAAAAGGTAGGAAAGGGTTGTAGAAAGCATTTTTTTGTAAAATATATTTTTTATATTTTAAAACAAAAAAATCCTTACTAACCTTAATTACACGTGTTAGAAAAATTAAATTTTTTGAATGTAACAAGAAATATATAAAGTTATTTTTATAGAATTTATCCTGATTATTCTAAATTTCCTTTCCAATAATAGTTTGCAAAAATGTTTTTGTTCCATTTTTTTCCTTGAAAGGCGTTTTAACGCTTTGTATCCCGGAGCCGTGTAAACACGTGATTATATAACCACGCGTTGTGTCCTGGACCCGTGTTTTCACGTGGTTTACCAGCGGTCTTTAAAAGTGCATTTAATTGACATATAGTGACTTTTATTAGTACTTTTCGGTGCTGGTAAACCACGTGAAAACACGGGACCGGGACACAACGCGTGGTTATTATAATCACGTGTTTACACGGCTCCGGGATGCAAAGCACAAAAAAAGAATGAGACCCTATATATGAGCGAACATTGCAATATGGCTCCCCATAAAGGCCAATGTTAGCAAACTATCGTACAAAAATGACTAATTTAATTGTTTTGAATAAATATGAGAAGTTTCGATTAATTTAATTTGGTATTTTCGTAATTATGACACTTTAAGAAACCCTTCACAAAGCATGAAATTTCAAGCCGGGCATAGGGTAAATTGTATGTGTATTCGGCCGGTGCTAAAAGTGTTAATATGGCTGATATTTAGGTAAAATCTCTTAACACAAAGTAACCTGCCCACGTGGGGCCCAAACTTTATAATTATTTCCACCTTTACACCTGAAGTTCATCATTATACTTTTTTAGTTTCTTTTTTGAGATTTAAATCACTTCACCTCACACTTGACAAAAGTTGTCAGGACTATGCACACGATGGCGCGGCATTGTACCGTTAAACAATATGTTGCGCATAGTTTAAGTGGTTCACGAATTCCATTATTCAATGTGTGATACTTATTAAAATAAAGAATTGATATTCACTTTTCTAAGAGCCAGAATTACCATAATCCTCAAGTCATCCAATTATTACCCAAAATACGATTTAACAAGACTAATACAATGTTAAGTGTTTAAAAATAAATTATTAAGCAATATTTTTTAAAACGGTTACAAAAATTAGAAATTTAAAAAATTAAATATTAAAGGCAAACTGTATGGCAATTTGGTAGAAAATACATAATAACTAAAAGACACGAAGTGATAGACACATCGCTGATGAAATTCAAAAGAGCCACAAATCAAAAATGAGATTTAAATCGGTCATATTTTTCTATAAGAAAACGACTCCCATGGATTTTGCGTTAAAAATCACCCAAATCCTGCAACAGCCCTTTTGATATTTGTGTTCTGGTGGCTAACCTCAGAGTGAAACCGCCATTACCGCCTATCTTTGGGTGAAAGTTAACACAAATCTCCATAATAAGATAGATACAGCTTTTAAAAACGCATCTGATGATATTAAAAACATTAAAAAAACAAAAGCTAATTCATGTTAAAAACTTTGACTGGGTCTAATGAAAAAAGTTCGATTTCGGTTTGTGGCCCTTTGAATTTGAGATGGATATATCTGCGGCATATTTGAATTCAACATGCAAAATTACATAAAAATCAGCAAGAAAAGTTTTTAAAACAAAATCATTGTCGATCAATGTTATTGTCACGCGTTCTTAAATATGTTCAACATCCCTGAATAGATATTCATATTGAATCTATCAATTATTCATTAAATCATATTAGTTACAATAAAACATTGATCAAGTCATAAAACTTTTTAACAAAATTTATGACAGAGGAAAAATTCCATCAGAATGACTTCAGTCAGTATTTATTTTCATCATTATAAACGTGCTAGGGTACCGCATTAGTACACCAACTGCAGCGTATTATTTTTGCTAAAAGAAAGGTTAGATGATCAGTCTAACGCTTCAGGTGCCAGTCCAGGAACTGTGAAATATTTTAGCGTAAAAACACCCTCTAAAATAAATACTTCATGTCTACTGTGTCGGAAATTGAACCCGAGACCTCTTGCATGGTAAACAAATGCGCTGACCACTGCACGACGAGGCTGACTAAATAAACATTTATCACACCACCTAAAAAACAACTCATTAGTATTATGAGTAAAGTCAATCGACTACTCACTCGGCGGCCTCCGTGGTGTAGTGGTCAAGACGCTTGACTCACGCACGGAAGGTTCCGGGTTCGATTCCCGGTGAGAACACAAAAATTAAAATGTGATTTTTCTTAAGCCTGGGTTCTCTGTGATGTAATTCACCACTGTAATTAGGCCTCCTGGCCTGTTGTGGTGCAATAAAAAAATGTAAAAAAAAAAAAAAAGACTCATTTGTCTTATGACCCATATGCTCTCAATTCTCCTGAAAATTATCCATGCGCGAATAGGCAAATGTGAACAGGATTCGAACAATGCGCAGTTTGGATTTAGGAAGGCTTTTGTGCACGTGAAGCACTATTTGGAATAAATGTCCTTCTACAAAAATATAACAAAAAAAGATCAAGATACGCTGCGATTGGTGTACCAATGCAGTGCCCTATGCACCATAAAGTGCGGAAAGGGAATAATGATGACTACCCATCTGGTATTCCATGCAAAGCTATGTATGGAATTCTAGTGAAATTAAAGTTTTTTGAAATGTTTGATTAAAAATGAGAACATTGGTATTTTTTATTTCGTCAAAATATTTTCTAGTTAATATTTTTATATTGTTCCTTTTTAAAAACCAATTAAGATATTCCAGTTTTTTTCTGTGGGGAAGCTATTGAACTGAGTATTTTAAAAGCACTAACATTTTTTTAAATTACACATTTTTATTATGACATAGGTATTTTTTATTCATTGTCCCGTTTGCTAGGAAAATCTATGTTCAGTGGGGACTTTTTAATACATTCATTTAGATCAAAATCACAAATACATGTATGTTATAATGTTACGACAGACATCAATTTAAAATTAATAGTAAAAAATTAAACATAATATCAAAATAAAAAAAACGAGTAAGTAATTTGTGAGCAATGTTAAGACCACGTACCTCGGTAAAATTTCATTTCATTAATTGATTTTATTTATTTATTTATACATAAAAACATACATTTTACGAAAAAATTATGACATATCCCTTACTCCATGAAACCAAGAACTCTGTGTTGAGTTGGGATACAAGATAATGAAATTGAAATTAATCATTAAAATGCTTCGTTATGAAACTATTTCAGTTTATTTGAAGCGCAATGTTTATAGATTTAGAAAGCACAGATCCTTTATGTACATAAATAAATATAAATTGCATTTTAAAGATCCTCATTACTTTTTACTGTGTCTTTTTTTTTCACTGTGTTTTTTAATAAGTCTTTTACCATGTGTTTTGGATTCTTTTTTTAAACTATGTTTTTTACTATGTTTTACTTACCATGTTTTTACAATATTTTGCCATGTTTTTATTTGGTTCACTAACTTATTTTTTTTCAAATCATGTTTTTCATTTGTTTTTTTTTTCGAATTGATTATTATTTTTTATTTTTTGACTTTCTAAGAATCCTAATTAGACAGTCTAAACAACTTTGTATAAATCTAATTTTGTAAAAATGATATTTATATATTTACATTTACGCTGAATGGGCATTTTTAAGGACATATTTATTCATTGAAAATGATTTTAAAAGAATGTAGAAAGACATAATGGCATAGACTTGGGGGGAGTGGAAGTGGGATGAAGGTGTTTATAATTTAATTTGATTCAGTGATCGTATGAAAGAAGACAACTTGATATGATAATAAATAAATTTAAAATGATATGTCCGTTTTTTAAAAACTACAAATAATAAGGGTCAAAATAGTAGGAAATTCCTGCTCCGGAAAACTTCTTCGGATACATGGAACAGATTAACAACCAAAGCGATGTTTTTCACCATAGTGGTAGTTCTTCCAACGGCAGGGTGGTCCTGTATATCGGAATGTGAAACAATCTATGCTGACGCCGTCTTTGGTTATTATCAGGAACAAACAAACCGATGCTCATCATTATCTCAGGATTATCGACCATACCGCGTAACAATGAATAAAAATGTGTAGTCAAATACACATTCCTTCTTCTCTCTTAACTGTTGCAGCCAAGCATACCCTGGAGAAACTTGGTCGGGTAGAGCCAAGGATAATACCCGCTGTCTTTTATGTAGAGATATCTAATAAACTTCTTTTAGATTTTCTCTATCAATAGTTGAATGCACTAAACATTATTCTTCTAGTGCCTTGCCGGGTCCCCCCTACATTGGCGATCACTACCCTGAAAGCACGTGTATCTTTTCTGCGCTACTTTGTTATTTCGCAGCCAGGACGACTGCTTATTGATGTATTCGCCGTAGTGATTCCTAGGAGAAGATGACCAGAGTGGTTTTCCATTGCCTTCTCTGGTAGATTTTTCTGTCAGAGTTACCTTCCCTTGGCTGGTTAATTTTGGTTTTAAGGCGCCAAAAACTCGCATTTCATCCTCTTGTTATCTGCTGTGATCACACCGTTATGAGTGTGATCACATTGCCCGGAGTTCGCGACGTGGACGCTAACGAGTGGGACTAGTCAGTAGTGCTGCCGATGGAATGCAACTGGGCATTTGCAGCATTTTATAAAATGGCATCCCCCAGCAAGATGTGACTCACTGCGACCCTACTGACAGTTCGAACACCAAAATATGCATTTTTCTGCAATTCCTAAGTATTATTATCTGTTTACTCTACTAATATAATTCAATGACTCCGAGCGTTTGATATCCCCTGTGTAAGGATCGGAGGTCGGAGGACCCAGGAGCGAAAACGTGACCACAATATTTCTATTCAGGAACAGCCGGACAATTTAAGTTTAGCCTTTTTTGGAAATTTATCCTTTCAAACTTTACTCCAGAAAATGGCGGATCTTTTGAACTTAGCCACAAATTGAGTCGGCTGAAAATAAATCGGTTCTGACACTGTTTTGAAAGAGGGTAAAATTAGGTTAAATATGAATGAACTTTTTTAAAATATATTAATTATGAGTTGCAAGAATTAACAAAAGGGGAAAATACGTTTTCAAGGGAAAATAAATGGGAAGAAATTATCAGAAAATTAGAGGAAAGCATCTGATTGGGATCCATAAATAACTAATGTTATTTGTAAACATTAGCATTGAAACTTTTTTACACACAAAAACATAACATCCTCCTTATTTGTTAGGATATGCACTATCGTCAAATGCAACCCTGGTTTGGTATTCTGAACGGAACTGCGCGCGAAGAGATTGCTCTGTTAACGTGTATTTACTACGTAAATACGTGTTAAAAATGCATTTTCTACGCGCGATTTCGCGATTTAAAATACCACCTGTGAACGAATTATTACAAAAAACATTTGCACTCCTAACTTTTTTCTGTTTAATAGATTAAAGATTAAGAGCTTTAAAAATGAACAGGCCAAAGCACATCATTAAAGAAATCTGTTTATCACTTTAATCGGTCCAGTAACTATTTGATATGTCAAGAACGCTCATACGAACATTGCCTATGAAAATAGCTCTTTTGTCTATAGAAACTACTACTTCATACAAAGTAACTATTAAGTAAGTATTTTATTAGATATAATTAAGCCCTGTTCCACCAGTTGATTTTTTATACAACTGTTATTAAACTTTCATTTTATTAAAACACAAATGTATAATAAAACATGCTTTACAACTCAAAAAATCTCTTATTATTGGCATATAAAAATGCATAAATGTGGAAGATTGAGATTTCACAGTGTTCCACCAGTTACTTTCAACCAAATAATTGTTACTCAGAACATTTTTAATTATTATCATTAGTATACACGGCTCAAATGCCTTTTATAAACATAAACACAAACACAAATACATTTAACAAAACAGCGTTCTATTATAAATTTACGAAATAATATAATAACAAAAAATCTTTACATTTTACACAGTTGTTTTATACATTGTACAATATAATAACTTTGCGATTTTTATAAATAACATACTTAGGAAAAAAAATAATCATAAAAATTAAGATAACGCGGTATATTTGAAATAGCAAAAATTATAGATTTTTTGGTATTGTTGCAATGTATATTGAACGCCCTAGGTATTATACTAACTGTTACCTGCTAAGAACTCAGGGGTTCTCAACCATTTTAATAAAAAAAGAAGAAAAAAGGAAAAAGCTTTTTGAAAAAATTTAAATTGTAAAAAAAAATCATTTAAAAACTATAAACAACAAATATCTAGTTTATTTATTTATTACATTTGTATATATTTGACGTGTATTTATTTATCCATTTCTTTTACTCTTTTTACAAATAACAATAAATACTTAAACAGCAGTCAGAATCATAAACTATTTTTTTAATCGCAAGTTTAAACTTCATTTGGCTAATGTGAAAAATGTTGACACAGCTGATCTGGTTTTTTAGACTGTGCAATCTTGGAAAAGGTGCATGATTGGATAATTAGTAGCAGTAATATCTATATGAAATGGAATACTATGTCTTTATCGACTGTTTGGTCTTGTACTTGAAAGCAGTATAATAAAAATGTTATTTATCTTGTTTCAAAAAAATATTTTACACTTCTATGAGTTCTGATGACAAAGTTACACCTAAAAGTTGTTCAAATTCTGAAATCAAATGTCCCACCAGTCACAATGGAACACCCCTGGTGTGAAAATGTCAATGCAACTGATCCAGTTCTCTAGACTATAAAATCTTGGAATAGGCGAATCGATAGCACCTTGGAATAAAGCGCTAAATACTTCGAAAGCTGCCAGCAAAATGATAGCGTGCATTAATTACAAACTTCAACCCAACCAAAAGGCAGCTCTGCACGCTGTCCAATCTGTACGCCGGCCTGCGTATTGGTAACAAAATCGCTACACTGTCCACGCGATCGCGAGTCGTTCAGCGTTCTGTGTCTCTCGATGTGGGCTAATGTGCGGACGTGTATAGTATCTGGTACAAACGTCTAAAGCGCACAAAAAATACATGGCTCAGGCATCGAGCTGGACATAAAAACTGTTACTCCTGCTACGTTTTATTCAATTTTGTTTACTTTTTTTATTTTTCTTCTAGCCATCCAAAAAACTGGCTCGTAAAAAATCGAACAAAAAATTGACATGATTTCAAATTACGGGTGCTATTAATTTATTTGTTGAAATAATACAACATTACAACAGCCAATTACAATACATTATATACGAATGAACTAAAATCAAGTGCCAATTATTTAATTAGTGGGCAGATACAGGTAGTATATCTATAAGTAGATTTATTTGTCAAATGAATTTTTATATTCTCAATTAAACTAAGAATAGAGGATTGGTTGAGAAATTTGAAAAGAGACAGGAAGAGAATTGAGAAAAAAATATACGTAATCATTTTTCAGTAGTTTACTTATATTTAATAGTCCTTGGACTGGTACCTGAAGTATAAGACTGATAATCTTACCTTCATGTAACAAAAATGATCAAGATACGCTGCGTTTGGTGTACGAATGCAGTGTCCTATGGACTATTAGGTGCAAAAACGGAATTATGATGATGATGATGATGATGAGTTGATTTATCAAATGATTTATAAAGTGCACATTGAAATAAAAGGTTTCTAGTTTTTTTTTTCAACGTGTATTTTATATATTATTTTTTCAATGGTATAACTCGATAAATTTAAAGGTTTCTTAATTTCTCATATTTAACTCATATCCAAATTCTTAAAAACTAAAAAAAAAACAACTGAATATTACACGCGCGCTTTCTCATGCAATTCGTAGCGTACTGAAATCTGGGCAAACGTGATCGCGTTTACCAGCGTTCAGCCAGCATCCTGTGATCTGTGTTGAATATCCGACAAAATCGAGGTCGCGCGCCCGCGCATGTGCCGGCGCGTGTGTGAACGTATTGGCCAACGTGGAGAGCCACTTCAATGGGTGTGTGAATAATACTCAAAGACCAAGATACCAAGAAACCAATTAAAACTTGGATTCAACTACAAACTTTTAAAGGGATTTGCCAGTTAGTACTGAAATTGCTCTACTTATGTCCTCTTCAAACGGATACAGATAACAAGTTATATTTTTTGTTTATTGATAGTAAAACTTTGAAGTTTATTTGTAAAAATTCTTGGTAGAAATTTGTTTAGTACTGAATTAGTTTTTTTATATACTGGCAACTCAAATAAGACTTTAAACATTCCGTTCCTACCTGCATCGTTCCTTTTTCGAATTGTTTTTGTTCTACCATCCTGTGGGCAAGTCACAATCTGAAAAGTGTTTCTTTTTTCTAAATCCTTATTATATCCATTGAGGTTTATAACAAGAGTAAACATAAATGTTTAAAATATGTTCCCTCAACCTACGGCCAATTAGTCTATATTTGTTAGAACGGACTTTATTCTTTTTCGTTTCTTCCACCCACTCTTCATATGATAAACAATATGGGCTCTAGCACTGAGCCTTGGGGTACTCCTAAATTATTTTTATGCATTGATAATTATACTTAAATACAGAAATTGAAGATAAATCTTCAACAGAACCAATGTGTGGCAAGTTGCGGCGTATGAAGTAAAAAATACCCAATATACCATTGCCCACACACTATTTTAGGATTTTTACAAGAGAAAACTAACTTAACGTTAACTACTGTAGTAGCATTTTATTTTTATCAAACAAAGAAAACATAGATTAACTAACTGTATTACAAAATAAAGCCTTTAGAATCATTTTGAAAAAAAACAGATATACGAGGGTAAAGTCGATGGTAAATGAAATGAAATTATTAACATATAAACAAAGAATATTTTACAATACAATGATATTTGTTCATAAAATTATAAACTCTAATAAAAAAACAGAATTTTGGAAAAAAATTGATCGGAACCAGCATGAACACGATCACAATACTAGAGAAAAGAACAAAATTAGACTTCCATTTAGGAAAAAGGCAAAGTCACAAAATTCAATTTTATTTAAAGCAATTAAAAAGTATTACGAAATGGAAAAAAATATTTATGAAGAAAAAAACATATCGAAATTTAAAATAATGGTCAAGACATATGTGATAAACAATTTATAAATTAAATATATTTTCAATGTTATTATTAGAACACACATAACAATATGTATTATATGTGTGCCCTACTTTAAGATTTAAATAAAAAAAAATTAAAAAAAAACCTTCGAGTCGAAAACTCTCGTCCAGGGTTTTGGTTTTATTTCACATATAGATTTGTTTTCTTCATCTGCCTAAACACAGACAGAAATTTGTAAAAGTGGTATCAAAAAAAAATCCTCATCTGAATTTGTATTGGGCACTGTACGTATGCGTACTGTAGTTTTTTGCCTCGGGTAGCAGTTTAACGAAATACTTAAAATCAAACAAGGCATTTGTCTCAAATCGAACCCAGGGGCATATGTATGGTGATTTAATACCCAAACTCCTTCACCACAAACATTTTATCGTCGGAATTTCTCACCGAAACAAAAACTTAACTGTACTTTAACTTAAAAACAAATTACGTTTCTACCCCATTTCAACCCCCAAATTAAAACATCGTTTCTTCTATATTACGTTATTTGGAACATATCGCTAATGTCGGAGTCTAAACTTAGATTACAATATGACGATAATAAATTTAGCTACGTTTGTCGATTTATTTATTTATTTACATACATAAGGTTATTGTACATTATTTGAGACCATAAGTCCCAACTCCATGGGACTAAAAATCCTGTGTTGAGATGGGACGAGCAATTATATGACACAGACACATGAGTATATCACCGCAAATATAGGATTAGAAACATAAAAAATAATTATAAAAAAGATTTTTTTAAAACATGTTGCGCCTTGAATCCGCAGCCAATAATATGCAGGTTATGTGCAGTTCTGTATGTAGGCACATAATAAATGAACACTGTATGGTCAACTATAGTTGTATTATAAATTGTAATGTGCAACTGTGTGACCAATATTCATTTACATTTCTAGTAATATTATAAGTTTTGTATGATTAGTTATTTTATGTGACAACATTTACAATAACAATATTATGTGGAAGCCTCTAATTGGACTTTATGATATGTATTTATGGTATAATTGATTCTTATAAATGTATAAATGTCTGTTGGCTTTCCAATGAAATAAAATAAAATAAAATAAAACATATATTTGGCAAATCAATATGGTAAACAGTAAACTCAAGCATTTGGAAAATCATCAAGGAGTGTCCTACTCAAATCCCTCCCACTTAGGAAAATCCAGTCCTTAACTCTTTTCTTGAAAATATTTTTTGTCTTTGAGCAGCTTGAAAATGGAAACCGCACAACCCCCCCGGCCAGCTATTCCATAGGTTGCCGTGGATCGAAACAGAGCAAATTTTTCTTTATGAACCCATAACCCATGTCGAGGCATTCATTTACATTATTTTTATATTATGTTCTAGTACCTACATAATAAATAAATATAATTGAATACATAATGGATATAAACAAAATTTAAAAATGCAAACATACAACAATAATTCTGAGTTCAAATATACTACTGTTTTGGCGGAGTGACAGTTTTCAGGACCCAAATCCATAAACCATTTTTTAACAAATAATATCAATCTCTGTTTACATTTATTTAATTTTGAATCAAGAGGTATCGTGTTGTAATTTTTTGGAGCAAGGTACATGTGACTCCTCTGACTAAACGATGTTGCCATTTTAGGTGACACGAATAGTTGTCTCTTTTTTTATCTTGTTTCAATACGCGTAACTCAGGGAATCTTCATGTATCTAAGTTTCACTCACGAAGTTTGGTAAAAGGTCTCTGAAAAATAGAAGACACTCCGAATTTATGCTCATTGGCTAAATATAATTTATATATATGGTGTAAAGTACTGTGTTTTATATTACGTTTTTTTTACTTTTCGGATGTATTAATTATGTATGACATAAAATTATGTACTGTAAAAAAATGTTTTCTTCTTATGTACAGTCCCAAATAAGTTTTTTTTTAGAACTCTTAAGATTATTATATCTACTACATGTATTATATATTTTATAATTGATAATAAAAAAAAATATATAATAAAAATATTTAAACCTTTATAGAAGGGAATATAGAAGTTTTGTCATTTGCAGGGCTTACGACCTGTCATTGGCTGGTTTAAGTGGCCACTTTACATACTGTCTTATATTTATCATTCTGACTTTGTTTGAAGTTCTATATTCCATCTGTTGATCTTTGTAAAGCTAAAAAGCTGAAAACCTTTATTGGTGCGGGTGACATTCTCATTCATATTCAGGTTGAATCCAGTTATTGTTTACAAAAATTTGAATAGACTTAAAACATTGTTGATTAAAATATTTTTTAAAGATTTTCCACAGAAATTAACGATAAAATTTCTTCTATAATTATTACTATTTCCTGCCAGGGAAACTTGATTTAATGTTAACGACAAAGGTCGGTAAATCTCTTTCCGTAGCTTTGTAATCTGGCGCCTGGTACCCATAATGTACCGTAGCATTATATTCAAATAAAGCTGAGTTGTGTAATCAAAAAATTGATGACTCCAATACTAATGTTCATAGTGAAATATTGACGAAGCGTGATAGTGCTGCATAAACATTATATTTAGTCAAAAAAACGCAATAATATTTGATCAATTTAGGAAAACCTAACGATACGGAAAAAACATTGTTAATTTTAATGGTAAACGATATTTAAAAAATATTTGAAGCACTAACTGTGATTTTTAATGTCTAATAATCTATGTTTTTTTTTATTTATTTATCCATTTTATCATATAACATGCATTTTTCAGTACACTTTGCCCAGCTTACAAGGGTACCTTCGCCGTTTGAAGCTAGGTAATTACATATTGATACATAAAAATAATTGACAAGTTGAAAGAAAGAACAGACAAATAAAATATGAACTAACTAGTGTACAGTGTACACGTATTGATACATGCACGGTGCACGTATATACCCCGGGAAAAATAAATAGCCGAACCCGTAAAAAATAAACTTAAATATTTATTTATTTTTCCCGTTCCTCGTATACCTATATGTTTACTTTACATCAATGAAACACTAATTTTGAAATTAAAAAAAAAAATTGAGAGTTTTTTCATTCTAGACAAAAAGAATATTTTCATTCTAGACTTAAGATGTTATGAACTAACTTAATAAAGCATAAATAAATCAAATAAAATAAATGAATAAATATACCCATGCAGATACACATAAATTAATACATAAAATATACAAAATTTAATTAATTTATGCGAGACTTCATGATTGCCTTTTGTATTTTTTTCATTGTTCATTATGTTTATATTTTATTTTAAAAATCCAGTAAGAATCTCCAATCCGCGGCATGCATCAACATCTGACTCCCTACAACAAATGTCATGAAAAAGCGAGGTCAACATCATTCTTCAACTTGACAACACTTCCGCTTTTCCATAATTCTGGCAAGAAAATATTCACCTTTTTGCCAACATAAATCCTTATCATATCCTGCATCGGCATACTTCGGACAAAGTGCAAAGAGTGTTACATAAATAGTCTCAAATAAACGTCTCATCATCCCAAAAGAGTTTGGGAACCACTAATGTAGATGCTTGCACACGGACCTTGAGTAAAAAACTACATAAATGCATAATAGAAAAATAACAAATTTAACTTTGATGTCTTGAATTGTAAATAGTTACGTAAAAATAAAATATCAGTAAAACGTTTTGCTGAAAAAGTATTTATCGAAATTATTACTTTTGTTTTAAAACACAAAAAATAAAGACTTGTATGAACTTGATGGGATGTTACGAGTGTATTTTTTACACCTTTTTATTTATTCATTTTATCATAAAACATACATTTTTTTGTACACTGCCCAGCTAACATGGGTACATACCCCGTTCCAAGCTAGGTAATTACATTTTAATAAATAATAATTATTTACAAGATAAAAGAAAGAACAGACAATTAAATTATAACCCTACTAGTATACACATATTGATACATACACACACACACACACACACACACACACATACATAATACATACATATATATATATATATATACATACATATACACACATACATAAACCCATGCGCATACACATACAAACATGAATAAAAGTTACAAAATGTAATTAATATATGCGAAATTTCATGATTGTCTTTGGTATTTTTTTCATTGTTCTTTTTTTTAATATTTTGTTTTCAAAATTCAGTAAGAATCTCCAATCCGCGGCATGCATCAACCTCTCTAACTCCCTACGACCAATGTCATGAAAGAGCAAGGCTAACACCATTTTTCAACTTGACAACACTCCCGCTTTTCCACAATTCAGGCAAAAAATTATGCACCTTTTTGCCAACGTAATTATTCCAACCAGCTTCATAAAACTATAACAATAGTTTAATATTTAACATGGTTAAATAATTGGTTATGCATTCTGGCGAATTAAAAATACAGAAGGAGCTCTAAAAGTGCGCTTTTTTTGGTTATGTATCTATATGTAGAAATAAAAAAAATAAATGAAGGTTTTTTTACTTTAAGATAGAATCACCTACACTCTGGAAAATACTAGAAGCATATGGGATGCCTATAAAATTAATCGAACTTATTAAAGTCCTTCATTCAAGAAGCGAATGCCGAACTAGAATTAACGATGTCCTCACAGATTGGTTTGAGGTCACTACCGGAGTTCGTCAAAGTTCCCGTTCCTTTTTATACTCCTTATGGACTTCATCCTAAGGAAGTCAATTCCACTAGATTGAGGAATTTCCGTCTCCCCCTCCCAAAAACTCTGCGACCTTTATTATGCCGATGGTAGCGTTATAATAATTGATGATTCTGTCGGGGGTCGACATGTCACTGTAGATAAGCTAAATGGGTACTCCGAATGCATGGGTTTAAAAATAAATATTTTAAAAACCCATGTACTGTGTAACACTTCATGCCTTGATGTTCTAGGTCCCCTGACTCTCTCAAATGAAATCATCAAAAGGGTCGAGAGTTTCAAATACCTGGGAGCACATGTTACAGAAAATGGCAACTTTCAAAAAGAATTAGGAGTGCGGCTAGAGTAGAGGAGTAGCAGGCACCACATTCAACAGTATGCAGACTAATAGATAAAGTAAAATTATAATCCAATAAACTTGTTTTATTTTGGATACATTACCAAATTAAATATGGAATTCTACCAATTGTCTGCATACACAATAAAAAAGTATGAAGACGGTCTGGAGATCGGATATTTACTCAGTGAAAACCGAATACCGCCCATGTAACTTTATTTTTCATATAGACTCACATGAATAAAAAAGTCGCACACGTACAATTTTGAAAATTATTTTGGTATAATTTTTTTTTTTTTTTTTTAAATAAACATTAGCGCTCTTACAATTTGCCCAAATATTTTAATTTTGGTGGCCAATTTCAACGAGTTGTAATTAACTCACTATTAGAAAATGTAAATCAAGTTGGGGTAGAGTGGGGCTCGAACCTCGGACCTCTGGTCCGTAAGCCCGCAACGCTAGCCACGGGACCACAACCCGACAACATACAACAGTGGATTATTTTAATCGGCTCTAGTATTGTTAATATATTCCTAATTATTAACAAAAGGCCCTACCAATTCTCTACACTCAGACTTTTTACAGCATTTCCAGTACTAGTCATAAGGCAAATATACATAAAGACAATTTTAAGACACTTTCATCAAAAATCTGACAGACATAATGACGGACAACAAATTTGCGACATTTATTTCTGCTACCAAAGAAAAAAACAACTTACGGTCAAGGACCTGTAATTTTCTGGCCCTTAAGTTGTACAACTTTTTAAGTATGGATATATCAATAAGCAAAATGAATAAATGTTTACAAAACTCTAGTTCATAAATAGATTACTTAAAGAACTAGACAGGAAGCTGAGGAATGTGCTTCATCTATCAGAATATAAATTTTAATTTCTTGAAAGTCCTCTCTCACTTTATTATTTTTTTATTTATTTATTTAATTTTACAATACGCCTAAAGGACATTTACAAAAAATATACAGGTGCATAAAAAATATACAAATATATTAAGTAATACACTTATTTGTTTATAAATTTGTATAAACCACTTATTTTTTTTAAATTACACTTCGACCGGTTTCGAGGTTACTACCTCATCGTCAGGAATTTAACTAACGTATAATTACACGCGTTGCTATTTATATAATAAAATATTGTATGAAAGAGACAGAAAATTGAAAGAAAGAGAGAGAAAGAAGATAAAATAAATCATAACGGGAATAGTTTTAAACGAAACTGACGATGAGGTAGTAACCTCGAAACCGGTCGAAGTGTAATTTAAAAAAAAAAAAAATTAAGTGGTTTATACAAATTTATAAACAAATAAGTGTAAAATGTCATACCACAAAGTGAAAAATGTTTTTGATAACAATAATATATTAAGTAATAATTTAAAAAATAAACAATGTTTTTTTGTATACATGTAGAACCAATAAAAAGCATACTGCCATGCAAAATAAAAAGTAACACTTCACATAGTAATTTAGAAAAAAATATGTGGATATTAGAAAACTAATTAAATTAAAAAGCAAATTGTAAATAACTTGTAAAGATCTTGAACAAAAAAAAATATTTACCTATACTTGTATAAAAAAATGGTATTTACAAATTATTCTTAAAAACAAATAATGAAAATTAGTTTACAGTAAGTATGTATAAGATACTAATATACTATCTGGTACACAACAATATTTGATACATTAATTTCAGAATGTAGGTACCAATGTCCATATTTTTTTTTTTAATGTTTTTAATTTTTCACCTATAATATTTTGATGTGACTCGACAATTGATGTGAAAGTATGTTCTATTATGTATAAAATAAATAATACACTGACACTCCGGAAGGTGCCTGTGGGCCAGTGGAGTGGCTATATCCATAAGTAAAAAGCAAATGTTATTGAATGTATCTATCGTATAAACATATTTTTGATAAACTATTTATTTGTTTTATATATTGAATAAATTTTATTTTCTTTATGTTATAGCTGTAAAAATTCCAAATAAATAAATTAAATATATTATCTTTTTTTTTTTGTATCTCTGTTGTAATATAAATCTTAATAACTCCCTAGGGGGGTGAAATCCAGTAGTTGTCAGCAAACATTAAGATGAACTCAAGATATTGTTGATTACTGGTCCAAAAAGAAGTATAAAATTGAAAAAAATGATTTTAGGTAATTCAATCAAATAAATAACACCCAAATTATTAAAGGTTTCAGTTATTTCACCTCAATAATCAACTGAAAAAATATAGGTTTTCGAACAATGGCAAAATGATGAATGTTGCAGCGTATAAAATGGCCACTGAAAAGTCATAAGCCTTGTTAATGCCTAGACTATCATATTTCCTTCTCGAAGATGTTATTTATCTCTATTATAGTACATTAAGCGAACAAAGTTGGTTTTTTTTATTCTAACGGATGAAAAGGTATTCTTAGACGCAGAAGTCAGTAGGGAATTGTTTTGATTTGACTACATACAGACACTGTCACAAATAGCTTGAAGGATAAATGAAAGAAAGAAAAAAATGAGAAAAGTGTAGGCGTAGAATGTTAAAAGTTAAAAGTCAAACAATAAAAAAATTAAACGATATTTGTTTGTACAAATAGGATGTAACAAGAGTATTATAATAACGGGTGTTTTTTTGTACTAATAGAACTCTCGATTGGTAACATTATCTATTGTCTAACTAATAAGTTCAGTTTTTTAACATTTATTCACTATCACAATACTTAAATTGGTATTGTAACGCCTTAAGGCTGTGCTACAAAAATCCTTTACACGCGGTGACGTAACATCATTGTATCTCAATCAAAAGACAGAATACTGTGAAGAAAAAAAATCAAAGACATGGCCAACAATGTTTTGAGTATGTCGAAATGTTTGTAATTTTTCTGTTTCATCTATTTATTGATTAAACTAACTGGTATAAGGCGTACAGACTTCTAGGGTTTATCTTACGAATCTCCAAGCCATTCTCATCACCAAATACATTAAAACTTCTTTACTATACTTATGTGCGAAGTCAACTCGAATTCGCTTCATTAGTATGGTCCCCTCAATATAATGTATATATTAATCAAATTGAAAACATTCAAAAGAAATTTATAAGGAGCCTGGAATATCGTTTTGGTAACATTGAAAATGATTACGGCGCATCTTTGATCAATTTTAATATAGAATCACTACAAAAAAGGCGCCTTAGATATGATTTAATTTTTCTTTTCAAAATTCTCAATAACATAGTTGATTCGCCGTATCTTTTACAAAATATTGGTTTCCGTTGTCCTCTTCGCTATACTAGATTAAATTCCCTTTTTTATGTACCAACTTGTAAAAACAATTATACCTCGAATTCATTCATTAGACGTACCTGTAGAAATTATAACGGACTCAGTATTGATGTAGACATTTTTAACTGCACGTTGCATTTGTACAGAAAATTTCTTCATGGGGTCGATTATTTGGGATAGTTGCTGAATGTACATCTTGAGTGGTTTATGCTATGTATATGTGCCGCATGTAATGTATATGTTTGTGTATGTTTTATATGTGCGTTCATGTGTGTGCGTGGATGGCTCGGAGTGTGCATTCGGTATTTTTATTTATTTTAATTTATTACCTCCATGGAAAACGCAAATGTCAACAATTATCCTTTTTTCACTTAAAATTCTTATTTATTTTTTATTTTTTGTCACATTTAATGTTTATATCTTTTTAATTTATGAAAACTTAATTGGTCTTTTTATGTTAAAAAATTGTTGTTTTTAGTACTTATTTTGTATGACTTTATGTTTTCTAAATAAAATAAAATAAAAAAAAAAAAAATAAAATAAGAAGTGTGAAAATTAATAAAATATTCTGAAATGGTTTAGCCGGATAAGTCGTATCCACATAATAAAGATTTAAGCTCTTTTACTTCACAAAAATCATCAAATGGAAGAGTTAGGAAATGTGAATGTTTAAACATAGGTAGAATGGTGAATCTTACAGTGTGTTGAGGAGTAGACGAGATGTGAAGAATACCTCGCCCTAAGAGGAGGAAAATTTAGTAAGTGGACTGTATTGTTAGGGAAGGAAGGTGGCGCAACTTCACTAATCTGCTGATGGATGAGGCGTGATTAGTGCTGGAACCCTGGTAAAACTAGCGGTCAGAAGACGCTGGAACAGCTTGTCTGAATGGATCTGGTGGTCTCAAATGACGCAGGCACAGCTCGCTTGTGGAAATATTAATAAAGCACTTCACTCGTTAATGTTAGATTTTGTCATGATTTTTAATGTTGTTACCGGCATTCATTCACACGTAGTATTATTGTTACATGGAGTGAACTAGAAAATGGGAAGGACGGGTAGGTAGGTATAGATTTGGTCCAAAGACAGTGCCTAAAGTGTCCTCTTAAACCAGCCAATGACATGTCAGAAGCTCTGTTAATGTCTAAACTTCCATATTCTCGTTTTAAAAAATAAATCTGATTCCCCGAGAAACAGTTAAAACTTTTAGGCTCGTAGAAAAAAATAATCCGCTGATCTACTTGAAGGACTTCCATTTCGTGTGCCATCTTGACATACAAGACAAAACTACAAGAAAAAATAATTTGTTAAATGTATGTAATCCGTAAGGGTTTGCAAACATAAAAAACTAAATAAAAAAAGTATATTTATTCATTCCGCTTTTTTGGTAGTAAAATACATATTTTTGAGTGTCTTAGAACAGGGTTACATAATATGTACCCTAGTTAGACAGTCAAAGCAACTTTATATTGATATTATAATTTTATGTTTATATAATTTAATAAATAAATGAATTAATGTTTACTATTATGAAGTAAGTACTGTTTTTATTAATATTTGTTTTATTGATTTATTAACAGGAATTATCTATTTACACAATTTATAGGGTTTTCATAAAATAATAAAAGAATAGTTCAAAACATTTCATAAAAAAGAAAAAAGCATTCACGTAAGGGATATTAAAACAAGATCAGGAATATTTATTGAGTGCTCGTTTAAATCACTGTAAACTTAAACCAAAAAAGTCCAGATCTTGTCTTGAATTAACGATAAAGAATGGTCATTAGAAAATTGAGGCCATTGTTTGTTCTATGCTGATTGATGAACAGTACTTCATTGTTTCTCAACCTACGAGTCGGAATATAGAATTCGACTTGTCCGAGTAATAATTGAACATAGGATTGTTTCTACTGTTGGTATTAGGAAAATGGTTTTTGCGAGGAATTCAGTACTATGACGAAAAGTAATTTCGCCTGAGTTCGATAGGGATCATGTTAGGATCTGTGTTAGGATTTTGCCGGTAGTGTCTTGATGATTTGATGTTCCACTGTGATTTGTTATAGATACGTATTGTTTTTCTTCTGTTGATTGAGTGCATGTTGTATAGGGCAAATTATTCTAATGTTTCCCATATGTATTTGGGTTTCGTGTCGTTTGATTTATTTGTTTGTATTACTACGTTCTTCTTCCTTTCCGATGCGGGATCTGGAGCGTGCGGCCGCGGTCTCAATTTGGAACTAACACTGTATTCCTCCACTGTAATACTGGGAAATTAGAAAGGGGTGATTGTGCTGACCATGTGTATTTGATTGATCACAAACTGACAATACCGCAGTGAGGGGTACAATGAAAGTTTTTAAAGTTTATTTGTTTTGTTATTTTCGCGGTTTGATTGTAAAGAAATATTACATTTTCGCTTAATTAGTTTTAAAAAAAAAAATTGATATTGATATGCGAAACTGAAGAAAGACTCAAGTCTTTATGAACAGTTTCGGGAAAGGGGTGGATGCTTTCATTGTAATAATTGAACATCGATTATACTCATTATTATATATCTGTAATTATACCATTTAGTATGCCGAACATATATATGGAATCAATATTGGGTGTACGTTTTTGTAGAATAGAAATATTTAACATGTGCTCTATATCAGCATAAAAATAATTACCTCTCTCTAGTCCAAGCATCCACGCTACTTTTCGAAGCAAGCGATGTTGGACTTATTCAATTTGATTATTGCGATTCGCATAGAATGGATACGAGAAGGGCGAACAGTCGAGCAATAAAGAGTTTTGATAGAGCGGACATTAGTAAAATTAGAGGATATTCTATTAATGAAGCCAAGTAATTTCAGTGATTTGTTTACTCTATTATCTATATTGTCGTTGTATGTCAGTTTATAGTCCAAAACAACTTCCAAATCTCTGATGGACTTAACTACACAAGTGTTGTAATTTAGTTTATGTTTTCAATCTCTACGTTGTTATATTAAAATTAAATATGTTTTGTTTTTTACGGTAGATTGGACTTTGCACTCTTAAGCCATTTTACTGAGATAAAAAACATAGAAAAAGTATTACGCAGAATGAAAAATAAAAATGAAAATAAACTTATAAAGTTTATATTTGAAGCACTAACTTTGTGGTTATTTATTATAATAAAATAAATAAAACAACTTTGTTTTTAACCTCAAGTGGTAAATTAGTGGTTAAAAACAAAGGAAATTAACTTATTTATTTATTTATTTTTACATAAACGGCATAAATTGCCTTAAACATACATTGAACAAAAATATAGAAAAAAATACATGTATAAATGCATAACAAAAAATTATAAAACTGCATATATAAAACAAAAGTAACAAGTAGGTAAATACACATAAGCAACAAAGAATATTAACGAAATTAATACAGAAATTTGAAAAAAGGAAAAACATTTTTAAATATAAAGAAAAGTTTAAGAATAATATTGCTAGTGATAAAAAGAAATCAGACTCGTATATTTATATTTAGATTTTATTTTTATTTTTTATTTTATTTATTAAGGAAAGGCAACAGTTGTTATATAAGAATACAAAATATCAAAAAATAGTACATACATCCAGTTAAAGTTTTTCACAAATATAATGAGAGAACAAGAGAAAAATAATATATTATATAAGAAATGAGAAAAAAAAGAGCACGTAAGAAGGTTATGGGATGAGGAAATAGAGTGGAGGAGTGGAGGAGAGGGATTTTCATAATATAGTTGACCAATTGAAAATGTTGATATTATAATAAAATAAACATAATTAAAGGAACATAAACTCATATTGTTAACTTTGTTGGGAAATGAGACTTCGCGTATAATAAACAAACGCGCTAACCTCCTGATAAAAGTATTAATAATAAAGAAGAATAAGAAAATAAATAAAAGTGTAGTTTGGAGGCGGCATTTGATTTGGAAATAAATTCTTTCAATTTCATATACAAGTTTTATAAGTTGAAGTTTATCTTGAAAATGAACTGTTATGACATTTGCTTTTCAGCGGCTTAAAATATCTGGGAATAATTTTTCTTTGGTAATATTTCATTTTCAGAGCTGTCATGGCGATGCGATGGCGATGGGAATAAAGTACCAGAGAAAAATATCGAAATTTAATGGCTTTCTTAATTTTGAAATGTATAATCGCATTACAGACACGTAGTGTTAAAGGGGGATAAGTTTATTTACGAAATGAATCAAACGTAAGAAAATATTAATTTATTTATTTTACACTTTATATTTTATTTTATTTTTTATTTTATTATTTTTTCACGCCCATAAGGCTTTTACATACATGAAAGTTTTACAAAATGTAAGTATAAAAACAACATTAAATTTAAAAAATACAATATAAAGCAACAAAAGATAGAACAGTGTTAAGAAGTAAAGTTGGTATAAAAAAGAAGATGAGTATATAAACAACATAGATTTAAAAAAAAAACACAATATAAAGAAATAAAATGTAGGAACAGTGTTAAAAAGTATAGTTGGTATAAAAATAAAAAGATGAGTGTATTAACAACATAAATTTAAAAAAAATACAATATAAAGTAATAAAATATAGAACTGTGTTTAAAAGTTAAGTTGGTTTTAAAAAAATTAAAGCAATAAATATAAATATTTCTATTTTTTTAATAAGCTAAAGAATTACAATTAAAGGTTTAAAGCAGCTAGGTTCATAATGTTATAAAATACAATATGAACAGAATATTAAGTTCTATTTGATAAGGAACATATACATTGATATTTAAAATGTATATGTTCCTTATTATACGTATACATCTTACATATGTATAAGGGCGAGCGTATTGCATTGGGGCAATTTCTTCCTACCTACCCAAACACATCTCTTCAATCCATGCCTCATATCTGAGGATGGTGATTACGCCTGACTTTAGGCATGGTTCGTCTGTGGATAGTCTCCCCCCATCTGGAACGGTCTTGTGCCCTTCTATAGGCATTCGTCAGTGACGATTCTGTTAATTCAGTGACTGTGCCGCTCCATCTCGTCGGTTGACGTCCACGCGACCATGTCCCTTCGACACTTCCCAGGGGAATAGTTTTCTCCAAACCATCAGAGTTCCCTCTGGAAATATGCCCAAAAAGCTGCAGGATTATTTTCTCGCACATGGATGTTAGTCTCTCTTCTATGTCCAGTCCAGTCCACGGAATCCGCAGCATTCGCCGCCAACATCACATTTCGAAAGCTTCAATTTTTTTATTTTCAGATTTCCTCAGTGTCCAACACTCTACATCATACATGAACACTGAGAAAACAACGGCCTTCGCCAGTTTTTTTTTGGTGTTATTGGTTATACTGCGATTTTTCCAAATCTTATGGATATATATATACATATTCTAGGTAAAAAATGTTTGTAATTTCATACAAAATTTAAGACTAATATAAAGTAAACGCCTACACTAAACTATGAAGAGAGGGAAGGAATGAAGAAAGAGACAGAAAAACTCAAATATTTAGTTTGCGATACTTCAATATTTATTTAAATGTAAGGGGAGTCTCTGACATAAGTGGGTAGATTTAATCAGCAGTTTTATTTTTAAGTATGTCCAAATGTTTGTAACCAAGCGGATTTCTTCCCAGGGGAGTTATTTAGATAAAAATTTGTTGCAACATCGAAGGAAAGCATTTTGAAAAGGAAATATGGAGATCTTGGCATTAACAGGGCTTATGACCAGTCATTGGCTGGTTTAAGCAGCCACTTTATACACTGCGTTACATTCCTCATTCTGCCTCAAACTAACTGGTATAAAAATTAGAAGGTTGTTTTCAGTCGTTGCCTAGTAAGTGAATTGGTTCAGCTGGATGAATCTCACCCACAAAGTAAAGATTTAAGCTCTTTTACTTCACAGAAGTCAACAGATGAGAGAATTGAGGAAACATGGATGTTTAACATAAAAAAATAGTGAATGTTACACCGTGTGTAAAGTGGCCACATAAACCAGCCAATTACAAGTTATCAGCTCTTTAAATGCCCAGACTTCCATATTCCATTCTTAAAACGTTTTTCTTCTCTGTTATCACAAATTTCCAGATTTGATCCATATTAAATATTACGTCATCATCATTTTTTATCTATATTTATTTGTGAAGGACTCACTCAGTATGTTGTAGAGCGGGTTGCAAACCTCAGACCTTTGATCCGTGAGTCCACGATACGAGCCGTGGAACCACAAGTCGATTTTTTTTTTCAACCAGCTTCCGTTGGTTAGATACGAAGTTATACATTGACATAATATTTGAGACCCCACTAATCTTATTATCTTAATATTTTATTGTAAATAAAATTGTTCTTATTATTTAACTTGTTCCTCTTTTTAACGCGAGTCATTGAGAGGAGATTTACAATCTAATTCTTGTACGCATTTGTAACTGTCCGATTCAATGGCTGCCTTTAACGTAGTATCATTAATACATGTTTACATATTCGTAGTTTAATAAACATTAATACGCGTATTTTTAGATTTGATATTTAGTAGACACTGTTAAAATGAAATGGGATAAGATCCATTAGTTAATTGTTGGAGGCATTCGAGATGTGGCTTCACAGAAAAATGCTTCGTGTACCGTGGACAGATTTGGTGAGCCATGTAGAGATCCTGAAGAGAGCTAATTATAACTGACAATTGTTAAAATGTATAAAGGTCCGCGAAATCTCCTATCTGGGTCATATTCTGTGTAAAGACAAGTATAAAATCCTCCAACTTTTTAATATTTTTTTTCATTAATAAATTTCATAAAAAGTTCATGTTTTTGTAAAATTCTAAACATATCTACCTTCACACATCTAGTAAATGTTATCATTGTAACTTTCTAAAAAAAGAGACTAACTCTTGTGCTTGGAGAGTGACTTACACTGTTTTAGTTGTTTATTGATAGGAGTTTACATAATTTTAAATACGAGTACATGAAAAAAAAAAAAACATAGGATATATAAAGAAAAAACATAAAACAATAATACATTCATACAAATTAAAATTTAATGTTCTTTTTACACGTGTTCAAAAAAATTCTTCAGATTAACTTTAAATTTATTCATTGATATATTATTTTTAATAGTTTTAAGTTCATTGGTAAGATAATTATAATTTTTAACGCCTTTGAAGACAAAGCTATTTTGACCATGACTTGTATGGAATTTAGGAATTTTAAAATTATTAACTTATACTAACGAGTAAGAAAATTGTTTCGTTATTATCTGTTATATTACAAAACATATTATTTATCGAAAAGTAGAGACGTTTATTACTTTGTCGGCTTTGTGGTGTAATGGTCAGCGCATTTGCCTACCATGCAAGAGGTCTTGAGTTTGACTCACGACATGTTTGATATGAAATATTTTTTAAAGGGGTGTTTTTACACTAAAATATTTCATAGTCCCTAGCGTAAGACCTAGCGTAAGGCTGATAATCTTACCTTGATGGTGCAATTGGTGTACCAATGCAGTGTCCTATGCACTATTAGGTGCGGAAAGGGAATAATGATGAATAGAATCAAACTTAGAAATCTCCACCAAAAACCATCTTGATTTCAAAATAAACTATACATAAAAACCTACCTACCTAAATAATAGCGTAATTCAAAACCATCTCCTAACCTTGCAAAAAAAGATTTCAATTTTTCTCGTTGACATCGCAAACTTATCATTCTCAATTGAGTTAGTGAAGCATACAAATAATATTTTATTTTGTTTATTTATTTATTTTATTTTATTAGGAAAATCAACAGTTCTACATACATATTTTTAGTAAACAAACAGATATAGTGTATAAACTCAGAACTAATAACAGATTTCCACATAGTATACAAAGTTAGTAAAGAAAATATATATTACATATCAAATAAACACATACAATTTATACATATAAAAATGTTATTTTCATGTACTCAATAATCAAAGATTTTTTAAATATTAATTTTAAGAACATTGAGTTACTGTAAATTGGGCGGGATAAGGACAAAAATGCTTGAAGAGAGGATAAGGAGGGGGGGGGGGATATTTACATATTTATTATTATAATGTCTACTAAGTTACAAAATACATTTTTAGTGTAAATTTTAAATCTGACAGAGTGATGTTTGTATAATCTATATTTTTAAATTTTGTATTGTACATTGAAAAAGTCCTACGAAAAAAAGCATTTTTAACATACGATGTTTTACTTATTGGTACATGAAACAGGTGGTAACGTCTACAAATCCTGGCTGGCACATGTATTGTTATTATATAATCACTAAATCCTCAACACAAAGACAACTTAAACAAATACAAACTAATACCACTTTCGGACAAAAGGATTTTGAGTATTGTTCAATTAAAATCTATAACCTACTTCCACAATCTATTAAAACAATAAGTAACGAGAAAATGTTTTAAAAGGCTATAAAAAATGGATAGTGGAGCTAGGTAAGATGGATTGTCTCATTCGCCCAAACCAATATTGAATCAACTGCTCCACAAGTGTATAGCTAATGTTAGGTTTTTGTTTTTTCATTGTGCGTTTTGTATTATAAGTAATATAGATGTACATGTACATTCATAGATTATAAACATAAATACGTAGTGTTTAAAACTGTCTGAACATTTTGTTAATTATTTCTGTTTATTAAGTGAGTCTTCTTTGTTTATTCTCAAATGTAAAAATATTTTAAAAAAGTATATTGTAAAAGTAAGTGTCCTCGGCACGAGTAACCCCAGTGAGGTCACGTTATTTTTATTATTAATTATAGTTTGTAAGAGAAAAAATATGAATAAATAACAATTAATTGCACAATTATTTTGTCAAAGTTTTTCGCAAATATCTCAGTAACGCTTTCAATGGAGATTTCTAAGTTTGCTTTTAATACCCTCATACGTTATAGTAAACATAGTTTTAGAAAAGGTATTTTTGTATCTAATAAGGCTGCAAGTAATATTTTCCTACAATATTTGTATGTCAAACACTTATTTCGTTTTTGTTTTGTAACGGAAGTATGTATATAATTTTTTTTGACAATAAACGTCATATTTCGGCTCTGAACTGAAATGAAACTAACCGATGACAGGTTATGACCCCGGAAATGCCTATACTTCTTATATGTTCTAAAAATAGTAATCCGATTTAAAATTCAGCGAAATATTTTATTTTTTAAAAGTAATAAAACCGGTGAATATAGAATCCTCGTTTATATTTACAATTACCCGAATAAACGGGGTCCTGGGCCCTCCCTTATTGACAAAAAACCCAACCACGAAATGTTTGCTATGTTAAATGTTAAATTTTGTCTCTGTCACGTCTTGTTGTCACGGAGGGGATGCTTTCTGGGGAATTAAACCCATCTCTGTTTAAATATCCGGACGGACGTATGAATATACGAGAAAAAAATATACTGAATCCCTCAAAACTTGTGTATTAGAAACAAAAACCTCTACATAAACCTATGTAATTTTAACACAGATCAAATCTCTATTTGATAACTGAATTAACAGACTTTTTTTTTAAATCTATTTTTTTACAGTGTACATAAGAGGTAAAACAGAATATCGAAAAAATAAAGCATAAAAACATAGCAATGAAATACATATTAATAGTAAAAATAGTTAACAAAAAATCCCACAAAGGCATGGCCTGTTCGTGGGTATACAAGAAAATGAATTTTTGCTCCTATAATAAATAATGGATAGTTATAATATTTTTGTGTAACATAGAGAAAATAAAATATTCTGTAAAAGCTTATTTGATATTTTTATAGCAATTAAAAAAAGGTAATAAAAAATATTTTTAAGAAAAACATAAAAATATTCCTTATTATTAAAGGGCAACAAATATATTATTAAAAAGAAGAGTTTATATCTTTAGTTTGAATCCAGGAAAGTGCGTTTTTTTTTAAAAAAAAAAAAAAAAATTTTGAAAGTTTGGAATCAATTAAATAATATCAGTAAATAAAGAATCAAAAAATTTTGGGCCTATAAAATATGCATGTCTCTGTGCAAGCCTCGTTTTACAATGTGGTATTTCTAACAATGTTTTTTGTATGTCAAAATGCTTACAGACAGGTTGGATTTTCTTCCTTGGGAAGTTACTCAAGTCTAAATTTGTTGCAACGGAATAGAATCTCACCCACATGGTTACAGCTCTTTTACTTTCGCTTTTCGGTTTTTGTTCATTTAAGCATGTTTTTTATTTTTATCTTTTTTACCCAGTTTTACAGACGATAAGACGCATCGGACCATAAGACGCACCTCCGAACAAATCTAATAATTTTTAGAAAAAAAATATCTATTGAACGGTAAGACGCACTCTAATTTTTGGTTGCATTTCCAGAGTACAGGTCTTAAAAATACGGTAATTCTTATTTTTAAATTACCGATCGTCACTTTTTTTTTTATCTTTCCAGAATACTTTCGCTGATTTTGATTACTTTTACCGTACACTTTAAACCTGTTATTTTTGGGTAATTTTCAACATGCTTTTTTAAAAAATTATTTGAGCACAATATTTTGAGTTTGTCCAAACTGATGTAGACAAGGACTGGATTCAACTCCCTGGAGAGCTGTTTATATTAACATATTACAACAGAGATGAAGAATATTTAAGAGAAGGTAATAAAGGAAAGAATCTCACCCGCATAAATAAAGGTTTCAGCTCTTTAACTTCACAAACATCAACAAATGAATGAACTGAAAGAATATATATGTTTAAATATGGGTGAATGGTGAATGTTACACAGTGTGTAAAGTGGCCACTTAAACCAGCCATTGACAGGTCATAAGCCCTGTGAATGCCTAGACTCATATTTTACGTTTTTTTAAATGTTCTTCATTTCTATTGTAATTTGTTAATTATTTGAGCTCGTTTTAAATTTTATTTTTAAATTGCTCTAAGTAATGTTTTTTTTCCGGTTATCATATTAATATTCCTGTTTTTATTGAGAGATCAAAATGAAACATATCACTTCTACCAACCTCAATTGTAGACAATTTCTCATTACTGATGAGAATGTTCAGTGCAACGGGAAATTGGGTATAAACATGTTTTCTTTCGCGCGGTAAAAATTAGAGCATTTAATTTTAAGGCGAAGTTTCTCAAAAGTGCAAGAAAAAATTCATCAAAATGATTGTGATGAAAACGAACTACTTTGAACGACGTAACTAGTCATCCATAATCACCCAATGATATATCCCAGAATCCTGAACTCCTTGAGTTTTTACTGTTTTTATTTCTCATTTTTATTTTTATCCCCTTTTTCTTTCCTTAGTTCCTCCTTTTCTCTTCTTCCAAACTCATTATATGATAATAATAATAATAATGTTTGGATAATTTATATACCGCCATTTTCGTGAAAATCACCTGAAGGGCGCTGTACAATAAATAAATATCCCAACACGTCTTGCAGCTACAAGGCGCATGGACGGTTGGGATTCTAGTTCCTCGTCTCCAATTATAATATATAACAATTATGATATATATGAGCTAGATAACAGAACGTCTTGCAGCTGCAGAGCGCATGGACAATAAGAAATCTAGCCCCTATTCACATTTTTAATTTTGATTTTTTTATTTGACAATGAAGTTTAGAGTTTAAGTTATATTTTAAAAAACGAAATAAAATTACATTACAAAATTACATCCCACATTCATCATAATTTAATACGGATAAAATATTTAAAAAAAAAAAACAGACCTTGTGGTGTAATGGACAGTGTATTTGTCTACTATGCAAGACGTATCGGGTTCAATTCCCGACATGATTGATAAGAAATATAATTTAAAATAGTGTTTTTACACTAAAATATTTCTTAGCCCGTGGACTGGCACCTGAAGCGTAAGACTGATCATCAGCATTAGGTGTGGATAGAGAATGATGATGAATCAATAAAATATCAGCAGAGAGGTTTTAATTTCATAAAATTTACTAAATTCATGTACATCATTTTTCGTTCATTCACTACCCCTAAAGCAGGCCACGTAGACAGATCTACATGTGAACATTAGATTTAAATGTTAAGGGTTGGTTTTTAATTGGCGGTTGTTAAAAATATGCTCCCTCAGAATTAATCTAATATTAATTTAACGAGCTAAGCTCTGCTTTATTTTTGTATTTAACGACATAGTCCCGGGGCGTTCTACAAAATTTTGGAATATGAATAAATTATGATTCGCGTATAAGATTTTAATAACTACCGATATATTTGTACAAAAAAATATTAATGCAAAAGTTTGTGATATGCAGGAATCTTATTTATGATTATTATGGGGAACATTTTAATAAATGCAATATTTTCAAGCATTGTCTAGGCATTTAATGGGCTTACGACCTCTCATAAATGTGGCAGAACTTCATGTGATATAGTGGAGGGCCTCTTGTCAGATGACGAGCCCCAGGCAACCTGACAACCTCCTCCTGACAGACAATCAACGGTCAAAAACGTCCAAAAAATTCAAGAAATTCTACTTTTTCATATTTTGAGAAACGAGGATCATGCCGTTTCCCCGTATGGATAGGCAGAAAGGATAGAACGCCAAAGTAGAGTCTGCAAATGCTTCTGCAATTTTCAAGATATAAATTATTTTGAACCAAATAAGATAATTTCAATCTATAAAGAACTATCAAATAAAAAAATATATAACATAACATTACATATTAAAATAGCGTATCTTGGACTACGGATGTTTTTTGCAATAAAACAGAGTGAACTTCAGATTTGTATTTCAACTTTAAAAAGTATTTTAATAACGAAAGTGGACTTTGGTATTTTATTCACGTATAAAATAGCTTATTGCGATAATTTCTGTATTTTTAACTTCAAAACGGCAAATAGTGGACTCCCATGTTTAATCCTCTAAGATAAAGATACATTACCTTTTATTAGATTTACAGTGGATTGTTTTAATTGGCTCTTGTATTTCTTATTATTTTTATTTAATTTCATTATTTTTTTATTTATAAATTTATTGCAAAAAATAATAAACATACTTAATAACAGGGAATCTATATAAATCCAATTAATGTAAAATGAAAACGGAGTGTTCTGTATTTATGATAGTCTCCATCTAACATGGCACAGCCTGTTCTAAAATGTAGATTTTCTATCTTTAGAGCATGAGTAGTCCTATACTAATAAAACAATAACATAAAAAAGAAAAACTAAAACTACTTAATTATAAATGCCTAGCTTATCAAATGTAAGAAATCAAAAATCGTTATTATACAAATATAAAGTATATATATATATGTGCCAAGAATACATGTTACTTAAACATAAATAATAAAGTATAACATATAATAAAACAAATAAAGCAATAAAATACATAAAAATATAAATAAAAGTACTACGTTTTTTGATTTACATATATTTTTCGAAAAAATCTCTCGCTTCACTATTTATATGTGCAGTTATTTTTATTTTATAATTTGTTTTACATTTTGAGTCTTTTATATTTGGCAATAAATCATTAAATATTTTTGGAGCAATTACATTGTATTACTTTTTACAAAAGGCGGTTGATACAAATGGGACAATGCAGTAAATTTGTGTTGCTGAACGAGTGTTTATATTTTGTAGCGTTTTTTGACCTCACTTAATTTATCATATAATTTAAGTAGTAGGCACCTCACAAACAATTGTCTTACATCCAATATCTTTTACTTAGCGAATAAATATTCCGTTGAATACCTCAAGGGTTTTTTGAGAATGATCTTCATGCTCCATTTTTGTGCTATTTTTACTGATTCAAGGATTGCTATAAAAATGCCAAATAAAATTAAATAAAATGTAACATCTAAAATTCAAATAAAAAAATAATTTTTCGATTTGTTTCAGGTCTATACTGCAGTGGAACCTTCGATACCTGGTTATGCTGGCCACACACCCCAGCTGGTACATCCGCCTTCACGCCATGTCCAGATTTCATCACCGGATTTGACAGAAACAGTAAGTCATAACCGCTTAATGTAACTCATCAAACCTTAGCTGATAGATGGCAAAGATACGTTGTCAATAAAAAAATTGGAGTACAGGATATAAAGAATGAATGTCAAACAATGAAGTTTTGAAATATAACGTATTTATGTTTTCAAACCTTTCGGGTATTAAAACAAACTTATAATTTAAAGAAACCTGCTCAATGTTTATAGCCCATATAATCTTAAATTGTTTTAATTAACATTAAATTAACGCTTTATGTCCAGTATTTAACCGACATCCACTCTTTATTTTTATTTTATTTATTTTATATACGGCCTTAACCAATAGGGAAGTAACAAGTTTTTAAAAACATTATTAAAGTTATAAAGGTCTATAAAATACTGTCCAGTAAAAAAAGACCGCGAATTATTAGTAGCATAAATAATATTTTTTAATTTGTAATTTTAAATTCCCATAAAAACGGTCATTCCATTAGCCACGCCCCTTATACGTCACGATTCGTGTTTATTTGTTCCTGCCATTCAAATTTGTTTATTAACTTATTTATTTATTAACGGACATTGTCCATGTATACAATTTATAAGGTTTAAATATTACAATAAAAGAATAGTTTTAAAACATTAAAAAAAAGAAAAGAAGCATTGACAAACATAAGGAACATCGAGACAAGATCTGGACTATTTATTTAGTGCTCGTTTAAATCGTTGTAAACTTAAACCAAAAAAGTCTAGATCTTGTCTTGAGTTAACAATAAGACAAAGACGGGTCATTGGAGAATTTAGGCCATAGTTGTTTTCTATGCTGATCGATGAACAGTACTTCATTGTTTCTCAATCTACGCGTCGGAATATTGCATTTTACTTGTCCCAGTAATGATGGAACATCGATTATACTATTTAGTATGCCGAACATATATATGGAGTCAATATTAGTTCTACGTTTTTGTAGACTAGAAATATTAAACATTGACTCTATTTTAGCATAAGAATAATTATCTCTCTCTGTTAAGAACACTGTCACGAATCTTGACGTCACAACTGACAAGGCCAAAAATGTTGCGTCTTTCGAGCGACGTATTTATTTTAAAGTTCTTTTTTAATTTATGTATGAAAACATTTATTTCTCCACAATATCCATATTGAATTTAAAAATACAATAATTTTTGTAAATTAAATTCATGTATTTTTTATTGGTAATCGTAGTATGTGATATTTCCTTATTACAACAGTTATATGAAGAAACAAGTATGTATATAAGAAACTAAACAAAATGAACATAAAACCATGTACCAAAGACAAATAATGACAATGAAATAATGGTATTTTGTAAAGTCATAAACACAGTCAACATAATCTTGTATCCCTTCTCCCCTGTATACATTATTTTATTGTTCAATTATCTTGAAAAGTAGAGCCTTAGCATCAAATTTTGTTAAACATAAATATAGATCATTTGGACTGCCGTGAAGTGTCATTATTAGTTTAAAACACATAAAAATTGACGTCAATCCTTTTTAATTTTTTTATTCATTCATAGAAAGATACATATAACAAAAAAATAATTACGTTTTCCTAACTCTATGACGCCAAGAGCCCTATTTTGAGCTGTGTACAACATAATAAAAACATGCATCTTATCAAATAATACTACACATAAACAAACGTTTTAATAAACATCTAAACAACAACTCAAGACAGGATCTGGACTTTTTTGGTTTAAGTTTACAACGATTTAAACGAGCACTAAATAAATAGTCCAGATCTTGTCTCGATGTCCCTTATGTTTGTCAATGCTTCTTTCTTTTTTCTTTAAATGTTTTAAACTACTCTTTTATTGTAATATTTAAACCTTATAAATTGTATACATGGACAATGTCCGTTAATAAATAAATAAATAACACACTTAATAGTACTACATATAAATCTATCCAATGTCTCGCAGCAGTCTCCTGCAATGGTCTCTTCTTTAAGACAAAATCCAAACTTGTACACTATCCTTAATATCCCGTACCCGTCAAATGTTCAACGGCTCACCACATGTATTTAACGGGATGGCGATTGTGAGGGGAAAAATAGTCAACACGTGTATGAACAATTTCCTGTATTTTTAAATACACCTTTTCTAAAAAAAAATATAAAAATGTAGTACACGTACTTCCTAAACATGCCTCGTACATCAAATTTTATAGTTTTACAATCTCTCAAGATATTAGAATTTTTTATTATTTGCTCGCAACATGTCATCGCATCTTTTGATTTTATAAAATATTATCTTGCAAGCGTATGTAACTCAATTTTTTCAATACTGTTTAAGGTGATTTTTACCAAATGTTTTTGTGATGTCAGATATTTCACCATTCATATTTTTTATCAAATAGTATTTTTATTCAACGTTAGAAATAACTCCCCTAAGATTCCTTCCCAAACTTTACAACCAATTTATCACGTCTTTCATAACTTTTCAGTGTGGTGAATTGTCCTAACTAAAAAAATCCCCGCAAATGAAAAATAAAATCAGCAACCACCACCACACAAAGTACAAAATATATTTTAAGCGGCTTTACGTACAAAACTAAGTATTTTATCAACATTTTAAGTATTATTTTTTTATTTTCTGCAGTGAGTTCCTAGCAAAATATTGATGTTTATATCGGCCATCGAATGACGTTCAAATTTTCCTAAAATCATACTGTCGAAGTAAAATATTCAAAACCAAATTATTCTTCTGTTAAATAAATAAAATACACATAATTCCATGAAAAAGGGAATCTAGTAAATGTAATTATTTTATTTTTATCTTTTGAACGACTATTGAAGGCTAAATTTAATAAAGAATGAGATACTTCAGAACAACAACAAAAAACCATCACGCCGTTTCCCCGTAAGGGTAGCCAGAGAGGAAACAACGCCTCATCTTTGCATACATATCTCGTTTCTCGACATTTTTTCATATATATTTTTTATTTGTGCATTTTTCCATACACATATTATTTACAAAGAAATATAATTACAAAAATACACTTTAGAAAAATACATCTTAAATTTAAGCTAAAACATGAATTGGAAAAAATGCCCACAAAGACATCAGCGTCTGAGCGTGGGCCATTATTTTTTAATTATTTAAAAGTGTACAGAATATATACGTATAATGGTATGACATGAACATGAAAAGAAAAGAAAAGAAAAATAAAAGAAAACTAACATATGTTGATATAACGAAAAGATGATTTATTTGCAGTATGTAATTATTTTTTTAAGAATGTGTCTATCTGCTCCTTCCATGTTAATCCAAGACCTCAAACCTACTTTAAACTGTACCAGTGATTTAATGTTTTGTAGTTCCTTGGTTAGGAGATTGAAGGATCTTGAATCAACATGTAAGGAGTGCCTCTGTGCGAACTTAGTTCTGCATCCTGGAACTGACAGTACACTATCGGATCTATTACTAATACGATTAAAATTATTATTCATACATCTCATGCACGCGCGCCGATTATTCCGACTTTTGACATGTCCATCTTCAAGTATTGGTTGGATTTAGTCATGCCATGCCTTTCTCGGTCTTTCTCTTTTTTGCACACATCAACATTCGCATTGTTAATATTCTTAGCCGTTCTTCACTCCTACGGTAAATTAGATAGTAAAAATGTTTTCTTGCGCGCGGTAAAAGTTAGAGCATTAAATTGTACCGCAAAGTTTCTTGAAAATGTACGAAAATATATATTTTTTTTTTAATAACCCACTACTTTGTACGACATCACTGTTTCATGTGAACTAACAAATGACGTGACAGATGTGAAGGATATCCAGTTTGATCCAATCGGGAGAACTGACAGAGAAGATTTTTTGACGTCCTACGCGGAGTTATTTCAGAAACACAAAACTTTAAAAAATCATATCGCTGATAAGATAGTATATAAATACAAAAAAAAATTCTTGAGCTTTGTTTAATAGTCTAACAAAATATAAAAACACTAAATTTCCTTATTTAATAAAAAATGCTACGAAATTTTTGCTGTTTTAAATGCGTGTATTTCTTTTTAAACATCAAAATTTAATCAATAATGTTTTCAGTGTGTCCAAATGTTTTTAGACATGCTGAATTTCCTCCCCGGGGAGTTATTTAGATGTATTTTTTGTGCGTGTCTACTTAAACCAGCCAATGACAGGCCAATTGCCCTGTAAATGCTTAGACTTAGAAAAAAATTGGTCTAGTAGATTGACTGCAGGTGCAAAGCGTTATGTTGTTTTTAAAATCGTTGTATTTCAAAAATATCCATTGAAAATTTTAAATCCTTTTAATGTATGTTATTTATTTGTTTATTCATTTCAAATTATAATTGTTTGCTTATTCACCATTATATTATGGTTTTTTAGGCTTTGCCCGTGTTAAGCTATGATAATTAACAACAACATAATAAAAAGTAAATTTTAATGAGTATGTCTGTATTACTTGTTCTTTATCATAAGTCCTGACTATGTGGTAGTTACCTCCAAACCGGTTGGCGTAAAAACCAAACAAAAGTGTTTTACACAAATTTATGAACAAAAAGGAAAGAAATCTTTATCGATGAGAGAAAGACTTCTGAATCATTTCAATTTCTAACTGAGGTAGCCCATTTCGAATGTGTTCCTCCAAAATATCAAGGAATCTCGACAATATTTCAAGATGTCAAACTTGTACGAAGTACAATGCCAAACACAAAAAGTGGGAAAGAATCCGAACAATAATCATATATCTTTCAGGATAGGTGTAATAAAAATATTGCGGAGGTAAAATAAACATCTCTTTTGTCCGAAAGAATATTTTCAGTTTAAATATTTCACCCCCAAAGGAAAATTCCCGGTTTCCAATATGTTTTGAAGGCGGGAACAAAAAACTCAAGGATGTTGATAAGACTCTTGAGAAAAACGTGTGTATTTAGAAATTGAATTCGATTAATTTCATGAAAAAATACTCGTAGTTCAAGTTGAGTAAAATTCTAAATTAAGTTCATTGTAATAAATTATATAAATAAAACACCAGTTGTGCTTTCATTTAATGCTATACAACGATTCAACAATGTTTTGAGTGTGTCTGAATGCTTGCAGACTGGGTGGATATTAATATTTTTTAAAAGGGAATGTGGAAATCTAGATATTTACAGGGCTTATGACCTGTCATTGGCTAGTTAAAGTGACCACTTTACATACTGTGGAACATTCACACATCAGGTAACATTCACCATTTTGCTAATGTTTGAACATCCACATTTTCTCAACTCTTCGCCAACGACATGTCACAAGCCCTGTAAATGCCTAGACTTCCATATTCCTTTCTCAAAAATGTTTTCCCTCTCTGCTGCAACAAATTTAAATGTGAATAACTCCTTAGGGAGGAAACCCAGCCAGTCTGCAAGCATTTGGACATAGTCAAACATTGTTGAATTAACTACCTGGTAAAAGAAGAAGTATTGAAAAATTGTATTTAGGCGTTGCCTAGTAGGTAAATTGACTCAGCCGGATGAATCTTACATGATAAAGGTTTCGTCTCTTTTATTTCACAAAAGTCAACAGATGGAAGAGTAGAGGAAATGTGGATATTCTAACCCGGGCAGAATGGTGAATGTTACACAGTGTGTGAAGTGGCCACTTAAACCAGCCTTTGACAGGTTATAAGCCCTGTAAATGCCTTGACTTATATATTTCCGTCTCAAAAATGTTTGTAACAAATTCTTTACAACTATTATTTTTTATTTTTTATTTGTTCATAATGGAAATCATACAGTCGTTTTAACAATCTCAGAGTAAAAGAAAACAAGAAAACAAACAAACAAACAACAAGAAAAAATAAGACCCATTACAGATTTCACAATATTTTTTTATGAATACAAAGGAGAGGGAAAAAATTTAATTCTAAAGAAAGAAAAATGATAAAAATCAAAAAGTACATAAAAGGGAGAAGACATAGTAAAGTTAAAACTCTACATTTCTCCACTCTCTCTCTGCTTTCATGAACATTTATATTTATACTAAAAAAATCACAACTATAAATAATTCATTAGATACATTATTATAGATACATTATCATTTTTAATTCCACCCCTAGATACATACAGAAGTTTAAAATAAAGATACCACTCTCGATGGTGCCGCAAAAGCTATGAAACCGATCACTAATTATTGCAAATTTGTAGAAAACTATTATTTGTCTTTCATATCTATTACGAAAAATAAACACTATTCACTAACAATATTTTGAGTTTGTCCAAATTTTTGTAGACAAGGACTGATTCAACTCCTTGGGGAGCTGTTTATATTAACATATTACAACAGAGATGAAGAACATTTAAGAAATGGTAATATGGAAGTCTAGGCATTTACAGGGCTTATGACCTGTCAATGGCTGGTTTAAGTGGCCACTTTACACACTGTGTAACATTCACCATTCTGCCTATATTTAAACACCTATATTCCTTCAATTCTTTCATCTGTTGATGTTTGTGAAGTCAAAGAGCCGAAACCTTTATTTATGCGGGTGAGATTCATCTAATTGAATTATTCCACCTACATACTAGGCAACGCCTGAAAATGTTATTTTCTCAATTTCTATTCTTCTTCGTGTACCAGGTAATTTATCAACAATATTTTGAGTTTGTCCAAATTTTTGTAGACAAGGACTGGATTCAACTCCCTGGGGAGCTGTTTATATTAACATATTACAACAGAAATGAAGAACATTGAAGAAAAGGTTATATATAAGTCTAGGCATCTACAGGGCTTATGACCTGTCAATGCATAAATAAAGGTTTCAGCTCTATAACTTCACAAACGTCAACAGAAGAAAGAGTTGAGGAAATATGGATATTCTAAGACGGGCAGAATGATGAATGTTACAGTGTGTAAAGTGGCCACTTAAACCAGTCATTGACAGGTCATAAGCCCTGTAGATGCCTAGACTTCTATGTTACCTTTTCTCACATGTTCTTCATCTTTGTTATATTATGTTACTATTCAGTAAAACAACAATAGCCACTTAAAATGCGTTATTTTATTTAAAACAATATTTAAGTGTATTTTGTTAAAACCAAATCGTGTTATTTTAAAAAGAAATATTCAATAAATTTCAAAAGATATTTAAGTGTATTCTGTTGAAACCAAATTGTGCAACCTCATTGAGAAATTGAAAATAATGTCTAAAAATATTTAAGTGTATATTGTTGAAACCGAATTTTATATTATTAATAAGAAATTAAAAAGTATTTTTAAAATATATTTAAGTGTATTTTGTTAAGTCAAAATTGTGTAATCCTTATAAGAAATTAAAAATATTTAAAAAAAGGTATATTTAAATTTTAAGTGTATTTTATTGAAACGAAATTTTAAAATCTTCATGAAAAATAAAATAGTGTAATCTAATTTTGAAAAATAAATATCACTTATTTATCTCAAAATATCGCCTTAATAATAATGTTTATGACACTGTATTTATTATTTAGTCCTGCGTATAAATAAAAAATGAAACTTTCACATTTAAAATAAATCCACATAATTATTTTGAATGCTCAACTTATTTATGGAGAAATGCGTATTTGAGATCTCTTAGGACCTCTCTAAGTGGTTTATATATGTACATCTAACGACTTCCTCAAAAGGATAAGTTATTCGAACTTCCTTGAAATCATTTCCGGATAAGTCCTGCCGGGTGTAAACGTACCTTCCGGTCACACTCTTGAATGTCCTGCATGTAAATCCTTTAATAGGGTAATGTTTGGGTCGAAGGACCTTAGAATTATAATTGAAAACATTTTTTTTACCCGAGAATACGGACTATACTAATCACGTTGCTGGGGTGGTGTTCTGAATTGTGGATTTTTATTTTTTGCGTTCGACTACACTTTGCTTCATATATGGCTACTCTGATAATTAAACAAACACGTGACACCTGACACAATTTTTTTTTTTATAACATGACTCAAAACTTAATAAGGTTGAATTGACAAAACCATTATAGTAATTTTCCGTTTTTTTAACTCTTTTATACACCAATTGATGGTTGATCATCAATGTGGGCTAACATTTATTTTATTATGAACACTTTGCAACAGAGATGAAGAATATTTGAGAGAAGATAATATAGAAGTCTAGACATCTACAGAGCTTATGACCTGTCGTTGTCATATAAACAGCTCCTCGAGGAGTTGAATCCAGTATTTGTCTTTAAAAATTCGGACAAACTCAAAATATTGTTGTTCAAACTTATAAAGTTCATTTAACATTAACATATTACAACAAAGATGAAGAACATTAAAGAGCAGATAATATAGAAGTCTAGGCATCTACAGGGCTTATGACCCGTCAATGGGTGGTTTAGGTGGCACTTGACACACTGTGTAACATTCACCATTATGCCCATATTTGAACAATTTCTTCAATTATTTCATCCGTTGATGTTTGTGAAGTTAAAGAGCTGAAACTTTTATTTATGCGGGTGAGATTCATCTAATTTAATTATTTCACCTACATATTAGGCAACGCCTGAAAATGTTTTTTTTTAAATTTCTATACTTCTTCATGGACCAGGTGGATTTATCAACAATATTTTGAGTTTGTCCAAATTTTTGTAGGCAAAGACTGGATTCAACTCCGTGGGGAGCTGTTTATATTAACATATTACAACATAGATGAAAAGCATTTAAGAGAGGGTAATATAGAAGTCTAGGCATCTACAGGGCTGATGACCTGCAGCTCTTAATCTCTAAATGTTCTTCATCTCTGTTGTAATATGTTAATATAAACAGCTCCCCAGGGAGATGAATCCAGTCCTTGTCTACAAAAATTTGGACAAACTCAAAATTTTGTTGAATGGTAAATACATTTCTTTACAATTTTATACAGGTACAATTGAAATAAAATAGAACTAAAGAAAATTAAAGTAAGAAAAAAAAATACTACCTCAAGACAAGATCTGGTCTATTTTAATAATTGTTTGTATGTAGAAAGACTTACACCAAAAAAGTACAGATCATGTCTCGAGTTTACAATGCGATACAATCGGGACATTCGGGAATAAATGGGCATCATACTGTCTTAAAATATTTTTTGAAAACCCCAGCAAAATACGGCAAGATTATTTGAAAGGCGATAATTCCTAACAAATTATTTTAAAGTCTATATTTGAAGCACTAACTTTGTGGTTATTCATTATAATAAAATAAATAAAACATCTTTGTTTTTAACCACTAATTTTTATTTTTCACCGACCGGCTTCAAAGCAAACGAGCTTCTTTGTCAAGGTTTACGTAACTAATGAATTGATTCCTTTTTATTTTATTTCTATCGTGTTCACTAAATACTACACGTGGACCCAATAAATCAAGTGGTTTTTTCTTACACGGGTGGTAATTTGATATCCTTATTTTCGAATTAAGCCAGGAGAGGACTATTTGGTTTAACAATATTTCTTTTAGTTCTATTTAATGAAAGTAATTGCGGCCAGCCAATCCCAGGATTGAGACCAGAGAAGAGTAGTTGAAAATGACCTTCAAAATTAAATGTTTGGGTAAATTTTCAAAAACATAAAAACGCAAATGTTCATTTAAAAAAAATGTGGCCATTATAAAAAAAAAAGTTTCGTCGCAATAAAAAAGTTTAATCCCCAAATTAACCACTCTCTAGGCCGTAGAGAAGAGTCAGAATACCAGTCAGAAGTCTTCTCCACTATTTCAAAAAATAAAATATAGAATATATAATATATAATAAAACTATTTGGTTTAACAATATTTCTTTTAGTCTTCTCCTGGCTTACTTCGAAAATAAGGATATCAAATTACCACCCGTGTAAGAAAAAACCACTTGATTTATTGGGTTCACGTGTAGTATTTAGTGAACATGATAGAAATAAAACAAAAAGGAATCAATTCATTAGTTACGTAAACCTTGACAAAGAAGCTTGTTTACTTTGAAACCGGTCGGTGAAAAATAACAATTAGTGGTTAAAAACAAAGTTGTTTTATTTATTTTATTTTATCTTTAAAAGTCGTCTCAAAAATTAACAAATTTGAGATATGGTTTATTAAACGATGGATGACGATATTCAAAAAAAATGTTCATCACTTTAAAAAATATATGTATTGATTTATGGTGTGAAAAAAAATCACAATAAACATTTCTTGTACCAACCCGCTGTTATTAGATTTTTCATCTACACTCTTCACCAAACTTAACATGTAGCTGGTACTTTCAAAGCCTTCCGTAAAAAAATGATGCAGACTTTTCTCTCCGGTTTTATTCTACAGAAAACAAAAAGAACTTAACGAGTGTTTGCCTGCCAAGGTAAGGCTTTACAGGATGCACCGAAGTCATAATATTGTTTTAAACATTTGAGCCCTAGTCACACAAAAATCTAAAATATCAAAACACATTTTTATCCGTTCATATTTTACCTTTTTTTTTCGTTTCACCGGGATCATACTCAAAATCGTATTTTCGTGAGTCGAGCATGCACTTTTATTGTCATCGCAAATTCAACAGCCCTGGCAGAGCCTTAGCTGCATCCAGGGCTCGTATTGCAATGGGAAGTTAACATTTATCTTAAATATATATATATATTTTAATTGTATGAAAAATATAATAATAAAAATAGTAATAATCATAGTTTATTAACAAAATAACAATCATCTTATCTACTACATACACACTTAGGTAATAGATCTCTCTGGGTCATGTCTAGTTTGCCTAACTAGGTACAACCTGTTTTAAGGCAGACATTTTTATGCAAAAATAAACAATTACATTACTACTTACTAGTTAATTTACTATACAGTTATACAATATTAATTTATATCATTTAGTATTCAAGAATGTATTTTGAGTTAATTTTTCGATTTTTCTCGACTTATACCCACTAACCAATCTTTTACATTTTTAAAAAATTGAATCTGGGTCATGGTTTAACAATGTTTGGGTAGCAAATTATATATTTTGGGACCCAGAAGCCTAAAATTTCTGTGCCCAAATTCAGAGTTTGTGATAGACCCCATGACCCATCCTCTAGTTTGACTTCTGGTAGTGTGAGAGTGTTCCTTTTGGGATACTCAAATATATTTTATTTTCTCACATGTTCAATTGTAAGTGCTCGATGAATGTACCTAGATTTTTTTATTTATATTTTCGTAAATAAATATCGATTTTACTTTATTTCATCTCGATTTGTGCCGATGAAGATTGCGTTTGTAATTTTGGCTTAGAGGTGCCATTCTGAATCTTCTAATCTTAAGTTTCGGATTTTTATTTTTTGCATGCGTTTACACTTTGTTTCATATCTGTTCACACTCATTATAAAACGTTTAATACACGTGAAATTAAAGATGTTGATATTTATTTTCAATTAGAACATTATTGCGACCTTAAGCATTACCCAAAACATTTGATTAGGTTAAATTGACCAAACCGTATTTATTTTTTTCCGATTTTTAAACAGTTTTATGTATCGTTTGACTTTTAATCATCATCAGTTTCAAATTGGGTTGTGGTTCCATGGCTATTGTCTTGGATTCATGGATCAAAGGTCCGCGGTTCGAATTTTATTCTACCCCAACTTGATTCACCTTTTCTAATAGTGAGTTATTTACAGCTAGTTGAAAAGGGTCCTTTAGAAGACTACTAGAATTTTCCTGGAGAGACCACATTACAAATGAGGAGGTTCTCCAAATAATCGAAGGTGGAAGGCACCTGCTCAGGACCTTGTCCGAAAGGCGAGCGAGGTGGATCGGCCATGCAGTACGTCAGGAAGGCCTCCTGCGTGCCATAATGGAGGGGATGACCGAGGGGACGAATTCTAGGGGACGCCCACGCCGAGAGTACCCGGAGGACCTATTAGAGGAGGTGCGCTGCTCATCATATGCTGACTTTAAAAGAGCCACACAAGACAAAGAGGAATGGAGGAGAAGAATGAAAGTAATTGCGAGCAGCCAATCCCAGGATTGAGACCAGAGAAGAGTAGTTGAAAATGGCCTCCAAAATTAAATGTTTGGGTAAATTTTTAAAAACGTAAAAACGCAAATGTTCATTTAAAAAAAAATGTGGCCATTATAAAAAACAACGTTTCGTCGCAATAAAAAAGTTTAATCCCCAAATTAACCACTCTCTAGGCCGTAGAGAAAAGTCAGAATACCAGTCAGAAGTCTTCTCCACTATTTCAAAAAATAAAATAAAGAGTCTTAAATCAATAAAATAAACACATTTTTACAATAGTAATACATTTTAAAAAGAAAACAAAATATTAAAACTTATTTTGTCCCGATAAACTTTTAAATAATAGTTTGCAATCGGGTGCTCAGACATTAGTTCTTATTAATAATCATACAAAAAGTACAGACATAATAATGTATACATCTACAATAATGAACATTATTTGGTTTTTCATGCTTTGAAAAATTAAAAATATTTTTAAGAAGATAAAAAAGAAAAAACTCAACAAAACCAGATGAATTGGTTTAAAAAATGTTTTTTATTGTAGTAAAATAGTAAAATATTATTTTAAATGTTCTTCATCTCTGTTGTAACATGTTTATATAAACAGATTCCCAGGGAGTTGAATCCAGTCCTTGTCTACAAAAAATTGGACAAATTCAAAATATTGTTAAAGAAAAATAATCCATATTTAAATTTATTTCAACAGAGAGGGAAAAAGTTTTCGAGAAGGGAATATGTAAGTCTAGGCATTTACAGGGCTTATGACCTGTCATTGACCTGTGACCTGTCATAAGCCCTGTAAATGCCTAGACTTCCATATTCCCTTCTCGAAAACTTTTTCCCTCTCTGTTGAAATAAATTTAAATATGAACAACTCCCTAGGGATGAAATCCAGCCAGTCTGCAAGCATTTGGACATAATCAAACATTGTTGAAAAATAATCCAATTCAAATTAAAAGATAGCCCTTTAATATATTTTGAACATAGGAAAATATATATATACATACTAGCGGACCCGACAGACGTCTTTCTTCCCGAACGTTGGCTTGCCTACTATTAGCTTGGAAAAATACTTTTCATTGATAAGTTGGTACCTAGGTACATGTTTGTGAATAAATTCCAAAACTAAAAATTGTTAATATTCAAATATTGAATTTAAGTAGGAACCTAGGTTCTTGTTTATGGTTGAATTCCAAAACTTAAGTATTATTTTTTTCAAATACGGCATTTTTTTGCAAATTTCAAACTCCAGTCTTCTTACCAACAGAGGGGTGTACTTATGTAGGAATACGATTTTTTAAATATTTTTTTAGTATGACCAAAAATCCTCTCCTCGAAGGCAACCCTGGTAGATCGGTGAATAAAACTTTTATGCTCCTTACTTCTTTTTTACTTATTAGATTGTAATATTTGCCAACATGCACAGCGCAAAGATCTATATTTCTCTGAAAACCGCACGTAAATCGGTTAAACCGTTTAGGAGGAGTTCAGTGACATCACGCGTACAAAGGAATTATACAAAAAATAACATGTTATATTGATTTTAAATAGATAATAAAAAAATACTGAATTCTGCTGTAAGATCTATGTAATATGCGATTAAAACAACATATCTCCAATTGAGGACATTTTGTTTTCTTATGTTTGATTTCGGCATTACTTTCACGCCTTCTTGTAGGGGTTGTTTAGCAGTAGCCCCGAGTGCAAAAGGTAGCACTAGAGAAAGAGTCGACAAAATTGAGAAAATAAAAGAAAAAGAAGGAAAATGCTTTGGAGGCGAATAAATTGTACTATTTTCAGCAAAGAGTCACTGTGTTTTTATTTACCCTGTAGTGGGAAGCTTTTGTAATCTTAAACGTGTTTAAGGCTTGGAATAAAGTATTATTTCATAAAATATTAACTAATTCATACTAATAAAACTAAACGATGAACTAAAAAACAAAATATCTAGAAGCGAATCACAAAGTGTAGCAATAAATAAATATAACATAAATATTTTTGATAGTGACATTGTTAAATGTAATTTCTAAAAAATATATATAAGAGGGGCGTGCGGTGAAGTTTTTATTTATTTATGCTTTGTTTAGTTAGTTCATAACATCTTAAGAACTAATATAAACTTTTATAATATTAAATTTTTTTTGACAAAATTTGTCAATAACATTTTTTTTTTAAATTATTTTTAAATCAACAATATTTCAACGCTTATCAGTTCGTGGTTTACCTCTTCGTTCTAATTCTCAAGGCATTCTTAATCAAGGCAATATAATAATATCTATAATTCCATAATTAATATCCATAATTCCTCTTTCTTCTCTAACTCATATAGTGTCCATGCGACTTGACTTTGGAATGATCTCCCATCCACCATCAAAGATGTTACTACATAACCTTTAACAATATTTGAGTTTGTTCAAATTTTTGTAGACAAGGACTGGATTCAATTCCCTGGGGAGCTGTTAACATTAACAAATTACAACAGAGATGAAGAAAATTTAAGAGAAGGTAATATAGAAGTCTAGGCATCTGCAGGCGTATGACCTATCATTGGCTGGTTTAAGTGGCCATTTTACACACTGTGTAACATTCACTATTCTGCCCACATTTGAACATCTATATTCCTTCAATTCTTTTATATGTTGATGTTTGTGAAGTTAAAGAGCTGAAACATTTATTTATGCGGGTGAGATTCATCTAATTGTATTATTTCACCTACATACTAGGCAACGCTTGAAAATTTTTAATGTAAAACGACAAATGCCTGCCTTGGCTTTCAGTTTTAGTGCTGCAGAGCAGTGGTTATTTTATAATTAAAAAATACATATTTTAATTTGTTACCCACATTTTTATTTTATGACGGGTTTATATTACATTTAATTTATTTAAATTTTACAGATTTATTTACAAACAGGCACTATAAAGTATCTAGAAGATATTTCTTCAGTTCTTTTTTTTCATTTGAAGATTTTTCATGTTAATGATGTTTGTGGGAGATCATTGAACAATCTTGGAACAACGCATTTTAATGTTCGATCTCCGAAGTAAGTAGCTCTTTGTTGCCAAACGTTCACCCTCTTCACTTCACGAAATTTTCTTTCAGATTTTGACATAATTGTGGATGAATTGTTTCTGTCAGATTTTGAATGAAATGAATTGTTTCTGGATTTTTAAATTTACTTTTCCCTTCAATAACGCTCAATTAAAAAGTCCAAAGGCGTCAGATTACAAGATTTTGGTGGCCAGTTAACTTCTTCTCGACGCAAGATAATTCGTCAGGGAAATTTGGTCTGCAATAACTGCATTGTTTTTGCCGCAGTGTGGCAAACGTGCAACCGCACCATCTTGTAGAAACCAAGTGTCATCAACGCAGGCCACACAAAGTTAGTTGACATGTCGTAATAACGAAGACCATTGACGGAAACTGCATTACCGGTTGCATTCTCAAAAAAATACGGGCCAAAGATTCCGTCAGTCCATAATCCACACCACACGGCCACCAGGAGCGAACCATGTATAGAAGCGATTATGCGCAGCTTACCATTATATTTGACTAACCATAAAAATGTTTTATTGTAACTTTATATCAGAAAAACAAATAAACTAATACCATCTATTTTAAATCATTTCCACCGTTTGTATTTTTATCCCAATATAAATATAATAATTGATAAAGCGCGCCCAGCGCCTGCGGTGAGCCAAAAAACTAGCCGATTATTCCAGCTTATTTTTCATACAAATAAGTTTACTATATTTTGAATGTATTAACCCCAGTGCGGGTTTTTTGTCCTGGATTAAACTTGCAGATTACACAAGTTATTTGAAAATTTTTGATTTGAAAAATAGTATTTCAAACATTGTTTCTTGAGGACTATTTATCTTTAAGATAGTACTTTTGATATAAGACCATAATTACTTTCATGCTTCATATTGCAGGACATATAGCGCTCTACGCGACCGTTTTTAGCACTATTTATTACAAGAACAATGCAGCCAGTTGACATTTTAATTAAATACCTAATATTGACTGAATTTGTTGTGGTATTCATTATTTGTTTTTTAATGAATTATATATTAAAGTAATGGATTATTTATCTTTATTATATAATATTTCACAAAGTTACATCGTTTGAGTTGATTTCATGGATGAGAGTTGTTGTATCACACAGAATCACAGAAAAATATCAATTTATAGTATATATTACTTACAATATATTATGTACCTCCTATGTAGATACAAATATATGATATTTTTTTATAGCTTACCTGTAAATAAAATCACCATTTGCCACTGACAACCACATGCTGTGTGTGCATAGGCTGCTCATGGATCACTTGTGGGTGTTCGGTTCCCCAAGTTCGACAATTCTGTTTATTGACGGACCCATCAAGCTGGAAATCCACCTCATCGCTGGAGATGTTTTTTTTTAAATCACCATCAACATGCTGATGCTCCATTATTCAATTGACAAATTTTCGGCGCTGCGCATGGTCTGCTGGCTTTAGATGCTGTGTTAATTGAATCTTGTAAGAATGCATGCGCAAGTCTTTAGTCAAAATTCAGACAACGGGGACGAATAGAGATGGATGGGAGTTCCTGTACACTTTCTCTAACAGCCGCAATATTTTCAAGCGGTTGACCTGTATGAGGTCGGCCATCTGCTTTGACATCCTGAACGAAGCCAACAGTTTTAAATTAATGAGTTCAATTCTCAATAGCGGCTCGAGATAATGCAAAATGATTTCCAAAAAATGTGCGACATTTTTGAACCGACTCTGTAAAGATCTAACCATTTTGGTACTGAACTTTCACAATTTTCATTCGTTGCTCAACTGAAAAACACTACATGACTTAACCTGAAAGCGAATTTAACCACATTCCATGTTTAACACAACGAATATAATTTGCAATTAAAAATTCGAGTAGGTTTTGAGACACCCATTTTGATACGTAAAATATTTTAATAAAGCACGCATAAAATTTTAAACATTAAAAAAATAGTAATAAACAATAATATGATATCTGAAATACAATTAAACATTTAAAAGAAAACTTAATGAAATCATTATTTTTGTTAAATATTACTTATTCTTTGTCCTCGTAAATTTATTTTCACCTTGCTTGTTACGTAGAAAAGGATTATCAAGGATTTTATTGATCGGAAAAGGCGGTAAGTCCTCGGGTTACTTCTTTTGTCTGAGTAGTTTCGGCAGTTTGGTGAGTAACAGTTTGGAAAGTGCCCAAAAGTAGATTGAAACTTTAATTATTATATCCTTAATCCGTTTGTGTTTTGTCCCGAGCTTTTTGATGCTCAAAATAAGTATCGGATAACACGATTCTCCTTTTTGAAAAAAGTTTCTTTTACATCGTCAGCACCAACCAAAAGTAAAATGTAAATAACACACGTGGTTTTAACATCTCAATACGCACATTTATTCTGGAACATAGTAAAAAAGGTGGGAAAAAAATTGTAATTAAATTTATTTTTAATGGTGGCTATGCTTTTACGGATTGAAGCTCTTAAATGTTAATACGGCATATTATATAAGTATTGCTTATTTTTTTTTTGCCTAGCTTATTATGTACAAGGCTTATTTTAACTGCAAAAGCTATGTTTTTTTTAATTACTCTAACTATAGTGTGAGGATCTGGTGGGATAATCGGCTGTAGCCTTGTTAACTCTTAAAAGACTGTGGTAAATAATCATTTTGCGCGCGGTGATGTAACATCGTTTTACCACTAGTAAAAGACGGAATATTCTTAAGCTCAGACATTTGAAAAAAATAAAAACATGGAGACATACAGCTTAGTAATTCTTTTTCCATATTTTTTACGAATAAGCATTTAATTTTAAATTTAATTTTAAATTTAATTTTTTAAAGGCTATTTAGCCTTGTTATAGCAAAATAAATTAAAAATCACAAATACGCCGCTCATGCTAAGCGTGTGCGTCCCCCATCATTGTCATCAACCGACTGAAGCACTGAAGACTAAATCTTTTTTATATAACACCCGCCGCAGAACAGCGTCTTTGTCTTCCTTGTTATGACTTATATCTTCGTGCTCTCTCTTGTATAAGGTATCTGTATAGACGTGTTGCTGAATTAGCGAACATTCATTATTAGCGTAGCAAGGATAAATATTATTTGTATTAACATTTAGTATAATTGAACGTAGTTATGCAGAAAGCAGGCAGTCCACAATTTCGGAAAAATTAGATATTGATGTTATCGGGTACAGTAAGGTCGATTCTATGTTTTGCAAAAAAACAGCCAGACCTCTTTCATATAAAAAACTATATTAATCACCTACAGAAAAGGGTGTCGATCACAAAAACGGCATTTCTCAATTTGCAGAAAACACCCACAAAACTAGAAAAATCTTATGGTACTTTAAAAATCGTTTAAACTGGTCAAATACACAATAAGATTCTTGTTTGTAATATATAAAAAAAACTAATGTATTTATTGTTTATCGTTTGTTAAAGTAAAAAACATTTAAACCATTGTGTAGATTTTATAATTCACTCTTTTCACAAAATGGCTATTATCTCAGTTTCAATTTTCTATGGCTGGCTGTTTTCTGTATAACTACGTTCAATTATGCAAAATGTTACTTTCCAAATAGGGTGTGAAAATGTCCATTTGAGGATTACAAAAAATACGAATTCATCATTTAAAAAAATGAGGGAGATAAATATTTCTTCATATCAAGTCATGTGTCTTATGTCAACTAGTGTGACATCACAGCCACACAAGAGATAAGGAAGTTCTCCACATTTGCTTCAAGAAAAGGAAGCCGGACCATTTTTTTTATTGTTTTATGACAGCCTTCAACAGACCTTCTGTTCCACTTTGAGAGCGTTTGGCATTTTGTGTTCTATTTTTATTTGTTTTAACAATTACCTTTACTATTTTTACCATGTATGATATTATCTGATGTGATAAGTCCTTGTGACTTACTACTGTAACGATATCTTCTAGATCCTTATTCAGACTTCTAAATCACGCTTCTAGCTGCTAAACTCTAAGCTGAAAATGGCACAATGCATCAGCAAATGAGGGACATCTTGGGGTATCTGAACATCACATAGACAAACTTGTCACCTTTGAACGATGAAAAAATTGAAAAAAATTTAATTGAAGCTGAAATTGCTCGGCGTAGCAAAATTTTTGTCACTTTTAATGAGTAGTAATAGATATGTGTACCAGTTAGGTACGCGCTCGGGAGAACTTACCTTCAACTATGACGTCATAATGAAGATAGGTCACTTTAGTGCGTAGATATGTGTACCCCGGCGTACGCGTCCCATTGGTATTTATTTATTTGACACTAAATATACATAAACTTACATATATTAATATTAATATAATTAACATATATTAAAATACATATACTTTAATTTTTAAACAACTTTCATTTATGTTTTTCTTTTTCCTTCTCTTTTTTATACTTTAACAATTAACCTTACATATAATTGCTTTATAATATAGAAACTTCACTGGTCCATTAGAATTAAGTCTAATTGTGTAAAATATTAAACTTTGTAACTGTACTGTATGTTTCCTCAATAAAAGAAAATAAAAAAAATATACAATAAATATACATAAGGGCGGGCATATTGCCTTAAGGCAATTTCTTCCTACCTACCCAAAACGTTCAGTTTGAGAAAATTATAAATACATGGACATATTGAATCTTACCATTTTATACCAAAACTAAAAGCAGAGATTAACAAAAATAAATATATTAAAAAAAATTAACACTATACCATGAAGAGAGGAGAAGGGATGGGAATGAAAAAAGAAGGATAAAGGAACAATTTAAATATTTAAATAGTGACATATCAATTGGTACATGTCGATGTACGTACCCAAAACTTGAGGGGGGGGGGGTCGGTAGTGTATCTTCGTAATTTATTTTCAACTATACCGTCATGGTGAAGATTTTTAACTTCCCGTTCCAATCGCGGCCCTGGAAATTTAAGTAAAGCGCAGTACACATAGTTTCTCATCGAGCCAGCGAAACACTTACATTTCTTCTTATTTCAAAATTATTTATGGCTGCACTTTTCCTCATTCAAACATCTGTTTTTTGTAAAGAAATCACAAAATTGTGTTAAGTTAAATTTGTGGTTAAACAACACAGAAAATTTTCACAATTTTTCAACTTGATTAAGACCTAAAAAAATCGTTAAAAATGGCTGTTCTCTGTTTCTAAAATAAAATAAATGGGGAACATACCGTTGCCCATAACAAGACGTATTCAAATTCCAGTTTACTGGACACGCCATTAAGTTAAAGAGATTAATGCCAGGTTCGTGAATTTTGGTCATATATTATACATAAAGTAGACTTTGTAATAAATACGAACCATTAACAAGTTACGACAGAGATGGTAAACATTACAGAGAAGGAAATGTGGAAGTCTAGGCATTTACAGGGATGACCTGTCGGGATTGTTTAAATGAACACTTTACACTGTGTATTTTCACTGACGATGATCTTCCGAACACAGCCTGTGGTCTTGTCCCTTTCCCCCTTTCTATGAATACCGTATGGTGCTTCTCACTACTATCTGTGGCCCTGTTATAGGTCTTATTGTATATACAGATCTTGTGATTTGCAAAAAGAATTTCAAAACTTTCAAAAAGTTTTTGTTCATTTGGCGAATTGATCATGGCCAATCAATATAAAGAATTCGCTTCCTTCTTTTCCTCAGTCCAATGAAGTACATATTGTAGACTTCCTGATTTTCTTCTTTCAGTACAAAAATGCTAAGTCTACCGGATTACAGAGATCTCCATCAAGCAGCTGTTTTTGTCTGGCAACGAGATTTTTTCCTTGTGTTTGGACACAGCCAAGGCAACTTAAGTCCTTAAATGCGGTGTGCGGTATGTGGTGGAAAATCAGTATATTTTGCCTATGTTTAAAAATCCATATTTTTTCGATTCTTTCATCTGTTGATTGAAGTGGAGTAGATTTAGATTGTTTTCCTTGTATGTAGACACCACCAAGGCAACTTAAGTCCTTAGATGCGGTGTGCGGTATGTGGTGGACAAGCAATGTATTTTGCTTATGTTTAAAAATCCATATTTCTTCGATTTTTCCATCTGTTGATTGAAGTAGAGTTAAAGAGTTGAAATCTTTATTGTTTTAAATAGATGCATCTGATTGGATTACTTCACATAAATACCAGGCAACGTCTGAAAACAATTTTCCCATTTTTATGCTTCTTCTGGGACTAATTCGTTTAACACAGACAATGACACTCTCTTAAACCCTGTAAATGCCTAAACATGTAGTTTTCCTTCTCTAAAATATTATCTGTCTCTGTTGTAATTTGTTAATCTTTATGACTGCCTGAGGAGTGAAGTCCAGTATTTTGTCTTCAAACATTTGGAGAAACTCAAAATATTGTAAATACGTACTTAACATTTCCATCTTCAAGTATTTGTTGAATTTGGTCATGTCATGTCTTTCTCGGTCTTCCTCTATTTCTGAATCCATCAATATTCGCATTGTAAATATTCTTAGCCGTTCTTTCGCTGTCCATTCGCTCTACATGTCTAAACCAGCGCAGAGCCCCTTTCTTGATTTTGTCGATAATGCTTATCTCAGCCTTACATAATGTGAGATTTGCAAACCCGGCAAAATCCATTTTTCTTTATTTTGAGCAAATCACAAAAAACTGAAACGATACTTAACTTCATATTTTTTTTAAACTACATTTTTTTATTAAAATCAGTAAATATTTTTTACGTAAGCAGTGATTATGTCGAGAAACAGTAGTGAAATAATAAATTTAATTTTATACATTCCAACTTTACAATACTCAAATAGAGGTTGCCATGTTTGCAACAAACCCGATAATTTAAAAGTCAAGTTCTTAGAAATAAAGCCATATTTTAACTGACAATGTTATAATCATTGTAAAAAATTATCTCCTGAATGAGTTTCAATTAATATCTCACTTTTTTTAGATTTTGGATTTTAAGGGGTTTCCAAATAGTACATGTACAGATCTCAACATTTTTGCATCCATCGTGCATAGTTTTACCACACATTCGCCTGAGAGATCGAATTTCGACAGCATTGAGCTTACTTTCATCCCTGTTTTTTAAAAATCCATATTTCGCTCCCGTACATCGGGTTAGGACCAGGACTCCATGGTGAACTGCTCTTTTTTGTGTAATATATGCTGTTGAAGTACCAATGCAGTGCCCACTGCACCGCTGGGTTTAGACAGATAAATAAAAAAGTTTTTCTTTGTGCTTCAAATAACTATCGTAATTTAAAACTACCGGTATTTTCGGACCATAAGACGCACTTTTTACTAAGATATTTCAACTAAAAATTAGGGTGCGTCTTATGCTCCGATGCGTCTTATCCAAAGCATATTTTTTTTCTTAAAATTGATAGATTAATTTTGGGATGCGTCTTATCTTCCGCAAAATACGGTATTTGAAATCCGAATCTCCATTATTTTATTTTTCACACCAATGGCGAGGGCGTATTTATTTTACTACCAAATTGGGAACCATTTCGTATCGTACGTAATTCCCAAATATTCTGTCATTTGCAAAGCCTGTCAAAATACTGAAAGAGATACGTTTATCGTTTAACGTCCCGACATATCTGACGCGCGTTGAATATTGTCGGTCAATTCTTTGATTTGATAAATGAAAAAACACAACTCGCGAATAAAATTAGTGAGGCGCGTTTGACAACCTTCAACGCGCGTTGAAAAACAAGATTTGTGTTTTAAGCGGAACGTGCGAAAATATTTTCCTTAAATTTTGTATCACTCTCGTAAGCTCGACTGCTCGTAAAAGGTTTATTTTGTGTCGTAAAGACTACGTAGATAATATGTACAAAATGTACGGGTAGGTATTATATTTTAATGGGAAAAGGGTAAACAATAAAAAGGACTAATGATGTAAAAGATATTAAATATTTATAAAATGGATTTACTTATTTTATCAACTGGTTTTAAAAATTATATATATCATTCGTATTGAATCAAAGATTCGAATTTTAAACACATTAAATTTGTACCGCACTTCATTCCATTTTTTAATCACAAGTGTTCAAAAATATGACGATCCATTTTTTCCATCCATAGGGACGAGGTTGTCAATTTTTTAAAGTTCGAGATTAGCAATTTGCAGAAATTGACAAATCTGCTTTCCTTCCGTACTCTTACTTTTATTTGCTTTTTATATATTTTGATATTTTTAAATTTTATTTTATTTTCATCATGTATTTTTTGATTTTTTGATTAATATTTAATCTTATTTGGTAAATTATTTATTACTCCTATTTCTTACTACAGTGTAGAGTGAGTTTATAGAAACCATATCTCAATTATCATTTGAATTATGTTTTTATATATATATTATTTTTCTATTTATTTTAATGATACTATATTTTGTTTTTTTCAATACTTCTATATTTTACTTATATTATAGTTTTATTTTGTTGATTTCAATAGTACTGTTTTGTATATTTGATTCTGTATGAGTCTAAATTTGTATAATTTATAATTTACATTTTAAAATTTATGTCTGATTATCTTTTTTAAATTGTATTCTTTGGAATTTTATTATTTATTAATTATCCTTTTTTTCTGGATTGTTATTTTATTGCATCACATGCCATTATATTTTAATCTAATTAATTTCACTATGTACTTTTTATTGTTAATTATTGTGGCTTGATACGGGCACAGCCTGAAAAGCCTTTATAAGTTCACTTTTATTTAAACGAGTGTGATTTTGAATGAAAAAATAAATTAATAAATAAAAGTGAATTCATCCACCTAAAATAATATTCTAAATTCAAAAATGTGTTTTTTTCACGTCTTAACAGGGCGATCGATTGACAGAGTTTTTTGCATAAGAATAACCGTAGAAGTGAGGGGTAAAATCGGATGCTTATTTTTTATCCCGAACTAAAAATAAAGTACAGCAAAAAAATATAATATATAATAAATAGAACGGTTTGAGTATGTGGAAAAAATTGCCAAAAGGCAATATGCTTGCTCTTATGCACATGTTTATAAACTTTGTGTTTTTATAAAGTGTTTAAATTAATAAATAAACATTTATTTATTTTTACATGAATAATTTGGGATTTTTATTAGTATACCTTAAGAGTAAACTCAATTATAGTCTGTATTAATTGCCCCAGCGTTAGAATCTCTAAGTTTAATCATAACGGAATTACATTGGCTAATTTTCCGCAGAGAGTGGAATACAAACTCTGTATGCTAACTGCACAACACTGCTCCGGAATATCTAGGAGAACTATACATCAGGGGCGAGCCGTGTAAAGAAGCGATTATGTTCAGCTTACTATTATATTTGACTAACCATAATAATGTTTTATTGTAACTTTATTAATAGAAAAACAAATAAACAATAACCATTTATTTTAAAACATTTCCACCGTTTGTATTTTTATCCTAATATTAACAAAGCGCCCCTAGCGTCTGCGGTGAGCCAAAAAACTAGTCGATTATTCCAGCTTATTTTTTCATACAAATAAGCATACTTTATTTTGAATGTCATAATCCCAGAGCGGGTTTTTTCTCCTAGATTAAACTTGCAGATTACACAAATTATTTGAAGATTCTTGATTTAGAAAACAGTATTTAAAACATTGTTTTTAAAAACTATTTTTCTTTGAGATGGTACTTTTGACATAAGACCATAATTACTTTCATGCGTCATATTACAGGACATATAGCGCTCGAAGCGGCCGTTTTTAGCACTATTAATTACTAGAACAATGCGGCCAGTTAAATTTTCAATTGAATACCTAATATCGACTGAATTCATAGTGGTATTTTTTATTAATTTTTGATGAATTTTATATAATGGTAATGGAAAATATATCAATATAATTTAATTTAATATATCACCAAGTTACATTGTTTGAGTTGTTTTCATGGATGAGAGTTGTTGTATCACACAGAACCGCAGAAAAATATCAATTTATTGTATATATTACTTACATTATATTATGTACCTCCTATGCAGGTACAAATATATGATATTTTTTTATAGCTTACCTGTCAATAAAATCACCATTCGCCACTGCTATACATTCCAGGTGAACTAGCTGACAGACGTCTTACACTTAGATCAGCTACATCTTCGGCTAGAGGAAAAGTTATTATATACAACGCACTTTTGGTGACAGGCGTTTGCGGTTGCACGCCCAATGGCACGGAATGCTCTCCCAGCAAAAGTGCAAAACAGTTTCAGAAAAATCTTAATTGTTCTCTAAATTATTTGAAAAAATCCGTTGCATGTGACAACAAAGTAAATTGTGTTACTCAAATGACGAATTGAAATATGTAATAATTTTGTTAATTTGTGGTGCGTCAGAAGTAGGTACCGCCAATCGTCGAGCATAGACAACAAACACGATAGTTTGGCAACACAGATGATCAGTGACATAGGTAATCACATAAAAGCACCGACGCACTGATCCCTTGACCTTATCTCTACCTCTGCAGCTCGCCACTTACTACCAAGATCCAAGATCTACGTCTTTCAAAAATATTTTCTACCGCGTTGTCGAAAATATTCACATTACGAGTATCTTAAATTCAGTGTTCAATTTTATGAGTTAAATATTCTATGATATATCTCCTTCATTTTATTGTATTTTATTTTTGCTTTAATTAATAGTGTTCAAAACTCATGCAAGTACTGACTTCCATTGTTTTGAGACGTTTGAAGCAACCTTTTGAATAGCAAAATTAAGGCCACGCGTAAGATGTTGGATGTAGAACTTCAAATGACTTCCTACACCATATTTGATCTTGCAGTGCAAGAATAAAAACATCTCCACGTAGCGTATATACGCGCGCCGGTCGACTAAACTATAGAGACGATAGTAGAGTCGACAATTGGTGACCAATACAACACTAATATTTTTATAGTTTTGCCATAAAACATCATTTTTTACCATTAACAGATTTCACAAAATTTGATATCCACCGACGTATTAATTCAAAAAGTTATTGACCAAAATATTTCATTGATCTTGCCCGGCCCACTTTCCATGTTATTAAATAAATCCTGGTGACTGCAATTTCAGTCATTTATTTATTTACTACTGGATGCAAATGCCGGAATGATGATGACGATATAAAAAAACGTTTATTGAATTTATCGAAATGAAATTGTTTTACTTCGAAACTGTTTAGTAAAATATCTCAAATTGAATTGAGCAGTCTAGTCCTTTACAACTCAATGTTCAGTGCCAAGTTGAAAGTATATTTGAAGGCTTTTACATTTTCCTTCAGAACAAGAATGTATTCTCACGTGACTCCAATTAGGGGTTGTAAGAGCCTTAGCGAATATCCTGAAATATAAAGTATACGTAGGGGTGCGTAATTAGCGCTACCCTTGGAGGAATTCCTTCTTTGGTTCTTAATGACATGAAAGGCTCGTCTTTCAGGACGTGTTCTAAAGGCAGTATTAGAATGTGCACTTGAATTCACACATTATCTTTGCTGAAAACATTTAATTCACTGTATCAGAACTTATTACATGAATATCGTCTTCTCGGTGGTAAAAAAACAACGAAGATATCTTTTTTATATATTTAAAACTTGTCTGTGAATTTCCAGGATCATTGCTATAGATTAGTTTATGCTTTTTTTCTAACCAACCTCACAACATGTAAATGAGAGATTTACAGATTAAGACATGCGTAGGGTCCATAGTCCATAGTCAATGACACACACGTGTTAAATTAGTTCACTTGAAGTAGACTAATTACCGACGATGCAATGTCATCATTTTCTATCGAGTCCAATACAACTTATATTGCAACTCTAGCAATATTGCACATAAATATGAGATCGTCGCCTTGCAGACTACAAAGGAATATGGTCTATAAAGGGACCACAGGGCGCAGCCAACATCAGTCAGCTCGTTCAGTCAGCCCAACAAGATCAGTGCAGTTCACTCAGCTCCAGCGTGTAGTTCAAGTGCATTTACTTCAACTCATCATCGATGTAACACTCGTCCGACATAATTCATTATTAATCTCCATGTAATAAATACGCGTTAAACACCAACCTCGTGTCTTCTCTGTCAATCTCTAACTGGGGTAGGAACTCCAACCAAACACCCAACTATTTGATCCTACGCGTGTAAAAACATTTAATATGTGAATATAAATTAAACAAATGATAACAATAAAGGGAAGAAAACTTGTGACGGTAAGTGCAAAAGCATGTCATTGATTTGGGTACCTGGACACTCAAATATTGATGATAACAGCCGCAGCTGATGAATTAATAAAGTTGTGAGTGACAGCCCTAATAGGCCCAGAGTATTTCTGTTGGTTCCCCAAATGTACTCCTCGTAATAAACTTAGGTTGTTGGACCGGAAACAGAGCATTACTTTCAGACAAAAAACACCTGGTTAGCACCATGCGAAGAAAATACTAAAAGCGTACTCGCAAAGCTTTGCATTTGACTTAATAAAAGTTAGCTGAAACCATGAGAAGATTATCACCAGAGTTCTGACGGAGCTCTGCAGATTTAATAAACCTTTTTTAAATTTCTATATGTAGGCTCTCCAGTAAAGATAATAAAACTCTTACACACATTATTTGTGAATGTAATGCTTTGTATCACAAATAAAACTGTGTCCTCGGGGAAGCATTTGTTGAACCTGATGATGTTAGAGCGCTTGCTTGTTTCCTAATAGCCCGATACTTTAAGAATCTGGGCATGGGGAGGAAGATTGAGCAATATAAGAACACTCACTCTGCACTAAACAGCCAGGTTCTTCAAATACATGGGCTTGGAGGGCGAGAACTAATTAATGGAGACCCGTCACAATAGACCCGTCACGAGGCGCAGATGCATCAGAAGCTTATAAAGCACCGACCCCCATTTTTTTATAATAAGAATTAGAAATAGGAGAGTAAGAAATAAGAGAAGAACGTTTTTTAATACAAATTAATAATGAAGCGTCTTTTATGGATAGAGTAGATCATTCTAAAGGCAAACTTCTTATACAGCGAAAACAGTAAGTAACTAAACAAAGTTATTTTGGGCCATGGAATACAACTCAAGCTCTCTTGGGACCATGTTCAGACAGATACACCAAGTTACTTCAAGCATTAGAGTTGCGAAAGATGTTTAAATAAATGTTAAAATGAAAAACGCAGAAACACGTTTTTTATAAAGAAGCCACATTAAAATCAGTGCAAAAAATTTCAACAACTAATATCTCCTTAACACTTGTGAGGCTATGATGTCACACAACTCTCCATAGAATACAAGACGTGACATTTCTCTCTTGTTTTTTTCAACAACAATGTCATATTTTGTTATATCATTTAATTAGTGTGAAAATAAACTAGCATGAAGTAAGTTATTATTATTATTATGGATAACTTATAAAGCGCCATTTTCGTAACAAAATACCTCAAGGGCGTTTTACATAGTGATTCTTTTAAATTTGTAATTTAATTAAAATAATTTATTTTGCTGTCACATGCTACGGATTTATTCAAATGATTTAGAGAACAAGTGGGTATTAAGTTTTTTCCGAAAAATCACTTCACTTTCACAGCCTCGCACCTCTGCTGCGAGAGCATTTCATGCCATAGGGCCTGCGACCGCAAATGCGCGTTCACTAAATTTAGTACGCTGTTTGCGCAGAGGTATAATATCTTTTCCTCTCGCCGGAGACGTAGCTGATCTAAGCGTTAGACGCCTGTCAGCTAGTTCATCTGGAATGCATAGTTATACTTAAGGTTATTTGAATAAATGCATATTTCAAGTAAAAACACCGTAAGTACTATTTACGGTCTTTTGAACCGATAAGGATTCCAAGTAAAAAATCGTAACACAGAAATCTCAAACAGTGTTAATTGTAGACAGAATTTTCAATTGTCATTCCAAAAAAAATATTTTTTTTATGAGTTTTAAATTATTTAAATTAATAACTTTAGAATCATAGGTGAACAAAAACACCTAAATCCGGCTGAATCAATTCACCTACTTACTAGGCAACACCTGAAAACAGTTTTTCATTTTTAAACTTATTTTAACAAGAAGTTAATTAAACAATGTTTTGATTGGTTTAGCCGAATGAATCTCACCCACATGATAAAAGTTTTATCTCTTTTACTTCACAAAAGTCAACAGGTGGAAAAATCGAGGAAATGTGATTTTTTAAAACAAAGGCAGAATTGAGAATGTTACACAGCGTATAAGTGGCCACTTCAACCAGCTAAATATAAGTCATGAGCCTTGTAAATACCTAGACTTCAATATTTCCTTCTCAAAAATGTTTTTCCTCTATTGCAACAAATATAGATCTGAATAACTCCGTAGGGAAAAAATTCAGTCTGTCTGCCAACATTTGGACATACTCAAAACATTATTAAACAAAAACATCTTTAAACAGATATATTGATAAGTTGATGTTTTCAACATACGGTAGTTTACGTAGCTGTCAACAATTTATTATGTACAACAGAGGCTCCTTGGAATAGGATAGTTATAAAAAAGATATACGGGTATTCAGCATCTTAAGTCATTTTCAGGAACATTGAAAATACAATATTTTGGGTTTGTCCTAATCTTTACAGACAAAATGTTCTTCATCTCTGTAAGCATTGAAAGAACACTAAAATTTTTATGTTGTATCAGAACTTTGATATGTTTGAAGATTTTTGTTTTTAAATACTGAAAGCCATTAACCATCAATTGCAAACCCTTTCCCACACCTGATGGTGCATAGGGCACTGCTTCTCTAAAATAAATGCAGTAAAAATCGATAACCTGTTACAGGAAAGTAAAGTAATCAATGTTACACTTCAAATGCCGGTCCGAGGATAACGAAATATTACTTTGAGTGGATTCTAAAGCTTACCATCGACCCACAGCTGTTACAGAATTCTGAGGGACTCTGTCAGCTGCGCATAGAGGAAAGTGAGCAAAAATATTCCCAAGGAATACCAACTCTATGCAGATTAATGAGGAGGAAAGAGGATGAATGGACAAAGGCCAGAACGTCATCCGTTTACCTCAGAATCCCCTCAATGCGTCTGTTCTTTAAACAAACAGACTCATCACACCATTTCTTTGTACGGGTAGGCAAAGAAAATAGAACGCCTTTTCAAAAATTTCTTTCAAGAAAATTTTTAATGTGCTTTTGCAAAAAACCAAACTCGCTATGCTCGTTATACATGTTAATAATAAATTTATAAAATGAACTTTTGCAGTGATGTGTCCATTTCCAAATCAAAATCAACATTTTCCATTAGATGTCGCTAAAGATTCATGTAAAAAAACATGCATTTAATGAGGTAAAAACAGAATCACAGCAAAGAAAAGAAAAAAAAGTTTAAATCATCAAAAAGATAATTAGACTCATGAGAAATCTATATGCGAAGCATATGATAGAGAATATGGTTTTGTGTAAGAAGTAATTAACCATACCATGCCTACTAAAAAAGTAATATTCAAGGTCGCTAATATAACAATAGTGGTATACAACAACGCGTACAAAGTTGCTCAAAGAATTCAATCAAATGAAGATTGGAAAAAAAATAAAAATTAAATAGGAAACATAATGCGTCTAAATTTTATACATTGTAATATTATAGTAACAGAAGTTATTTTTGTAAAAAATAGTTTTCAATTTCTATACTTCTTCATAGACCAGGTGGATTTATAAACTATACTTTGAGTTTGTCCAAATTTTTGTAGACAAGAGCTGGATTCAATTCCTCATTAACATTTTGATTACCCGCCGAATACACATGGAATTTACCCTGGACCCGGCACATTTTTGTGAAATTCAATGCTTTGTGAAGGGTTTCTTAAAAGTGTCATAATTATAAAAATACTGGATAAAATCAATTTAAACTTCCTATATTTATTTTAAACAATTTAATTAGTCATGTTTGTATGATGGTTTTGTCAACATAAGCCTTTATAGAGAGAGCCACATTGCAATGTTCGCACATATACAGGGTCTCACTCATTTTATTGTGCTTTGTATCCCCGAGCTGTGTAAACACGTGATTATAATAACCATGCGTTGTGTCCCGGTCCCGTGTTTTCACGTGGTTTAGCGGCAGCGAAAAAGTACTAATAAAAGTCACTAGATGTCAATAAAACGCACTTTTTCGACAGCTGGTAAACCACGTGAAAACACGGGACCGGGACACAACGCGTGGTTATAAAATCATGAGTTTACACGGCTCCGGGATACAAAGTGATAACAATATTTTTATTATATTAATCCAACATTACCTTCACTAAATTGTTCTTCATCTCTGTTGTAATATGTTGATATTTACAGGTCCCTAGGGAGTTGAATCCAGTCTTTATCTCTAAAAATTTGAACAAACTTAAAAAATTCACAAAACACTCTTTCAGGATTCTGGTTATATTTCACACTCACTGTATTCTTCATCTGCCCCAGCACAGGCTTTATTTTTATTTTTTAATTTTCTTTTAATTAAAAAGCAAATGGCGTAAGTAACAGTATGAACACGGTTTGTGAGAAAATAAGTAAAAGATAATTGAAATGTTACTTTCCTTTGAAAATACCACCCTTGGTCCTTAGACACAATTAAAGGAGTTATTCGCATATCACTGTCGACATCCATCTCACTAAACTGTTAGTTAAATGTACTGTACATATAAACGAGGATGTTTTACTTTTCATGGTACGTTTAAGGAGATTAATTTTGCATCAAAGGGAAGCAGTTTCATGAGATCTAGGGGCAAAAGTTTTGTGCTTGTTCCAAGATCTTAAGTGTTCTGCGATCAACACATCACAACAGAGATGAAGAACGTTTTAGAGAAGGAAACATGGAAGTTAAGTCATTTGCAGCACTCATGACCTAACATTGGCAGGTTTAAGGTGATTCTAAACGAAAATATGAAACTAATTATTCAAAGATGGCGCGTTTATAATTTTTTATTAAAATGCCATTTTTACGTTTATTTTCAATGGAAATTTTACAAAACTAAGTTTGCGGAAACTTTTCACTAAAAATATAATTTGGGTCTTTTTCACAAAATGGTGTAGAAAACAATTTTTTTTTGTGCCATCTTTGAATAATTAGTTTCATATTTTTTTTTAGAATAACCTTAAGAAGCCGCTTTACATACTTTACTCAAGGAAAATGGCAGCATTCAAAAATAGCTGAGAGTGCGGCTAGAAATAGCAGGCGTCACATTCAACAGTGTAAAGGCTGTCTGGAGTTTGAATATTTACTTAATGAAAACCAAATGCCGCCTAAATAACGCCGCCTGCATAACACCTATTCTCCTCTAATGTTTAGAATAGGAGTCTTAGAATAGGAGTCTCTTGTCCAAGAATCTTGCGTGTGCGGTGGTTTGACTTTATGCGGAATGAAGTAATAAGAAAACGGACACAGCAAACTCTAGTGACAACTGTCATCGAGCGGAAATGATGCGGTTGGCTTGGCCATGTACTGCGGATGCCTCCTGAGAGCCTAAAACCACGCTTGCCCACTTTAAAAGGCATCGGGTTCCCGGCGTCCTGGACGTTTACTGCTGACTGTTCCTCGGCAGTTCATGTCAGAACTACGGGACGCAAACCTGACTTGGGAGGCTGCACAGGAACTGTCAGCTGACAAAGATGCCTTAGGGATCTTTATGGACACTATATGCTCCAACTAGGGAGCGGATATGGAATAATCATGATTATACAATATGTAACGTTCACCATTTTGCCCATGTTTGAAGATCTATATTTCTTAAATTCTTCCGTCGCCTCCGTTGTTTGTAGTGACGTAACAGAGCTGAATTATTTTTGGTTGTGAAAAGATTCACCTGATTAAATTATTTCACATACTAGGCGACGCCTGAAAACAATTGTCCCGTATTTATTACTCTTCGCCCTCGTGGTGTAGTGGTCATCACGTTTATCTACCATATAAGAGGTCTCAGGTTCGATTCCCGACATGGTTGATGTAAAATATTTATTCAGAAATATGTTTTTACACTAGAATATTTCATATCCCCTGGACTGGCACTTGACGCGTAAGACTGATCATCTCACCTTCATGTGACAAAAAAATATTAAGTTACGCTGCGATTGGTGTATCATTGCAGTGCCCTATGCACCATTAGGTGTGAAAAGGAAAAAATAAATAATGAATATAACTTTTCGTAGACCGGTTGGTTGAATTTACAATATTTTTAGTACGTCCAAATGTTTGTCTGGATTTCACCCTCTTACAAGTCATGTAATTGAAATTAAATAAAATAAGTTTAATTTTACCCCGATGTCATTGTTTGTGTTATTCGGATATATTTGTAGATATATTTGGAAATTGTGGAAGGTTTTATCGGAGTATGGAGTAAATGTTAACCTGACAAGGGCTATTGCGTCACTGTATAAGGACAGCACAGCATGTGTGAAGGTGAATGGGTCATTCACATCGTGGTTTAATATTCCGAAAGGAGTCAAACAGGGATGTGTAATGTCACCATGGTTGTTCAACATATACATCGATAACTGTATGAGAGAACTGAAAGATTTAAGAATGGGAGCAAAAATGAATGGTATAACTGTTAACTGTCTTCTGTATGCGGATGATGCCGTGCTTCTTGCTAGCAGCAAAGAAGACCTTCAATTCTTAGTAACAAAAGTCTACGAGGTATGCAAGAAAAGCAATTTGCTTATGAATGTTGATAAATCGAAAGTGATGGTTTTTGAAAGGGATGAAAATATAACTAAATGTGAGATCAGCGTGAACGGAGATATTCTGAATCAGGTAGAAGAATTTGTGTACCTGGGAAGTATGTTTACTAGGGACGGAAAGGCCGATAAAGATATTGAAAGGAGGGTGAGTGCCGGGAACAGGGTGAACGGTGCACTAAAATCTACTTTGGCAAACAAATGTTTATCGTAGGAGGCTAAACTAGCAGTTCACAACGGAGTTCTAGTTCCAACTCTAATGTATGGGAGCGAAGTATGGAATTGGAAAAATAATGATGAAAGTAGGTTGAATGCTGTCGAAATGCGATCCCTCAGGCGAATGTGTGGTAAAACGATGTATGATAGGTGCACAAATGTCGAGATCCGTGAAGAGTGTAAGGCTGAGACATGCATTATTGACAGAATCAAGAAAGGGGACATGTCAAAAATAGGAATAATCGGCGTGCGTGCATAAGAAGATGTATGAATGTAGAGGAAGCGAGGTCTGTATGCCAAGATAGAGTGTTATGGCGTTCTATCCTCTCTGCCTACCCCTACGGGGAATCGGCGTGATGGTTTGTTGTTGTTGTTGTTATATTTGGATAATTTATATAGCGCCATTTTTGTGAAAATCACCTCAAGGGCGCTGTACAACAAAAAAACACCCCGGCACGTATTGCGGCCACAGAGCGCTTGAACGGTTGGGATTCTAGTTCCTCGTCTCCAATTATGATATATAGGAGCTAGATTACTTACACATTTCTTACATGGACCGTAAGAAATCTAGCCCCTTTTTACACGTTTTTATTTCATTTTATTTGACAATGAAGTTTAGAGTTGAAGTGCTATTTCAAAAAACGAAATAAAAAACAAATTTATAAAAATAGAAGTTAGATTACAACAAGTCTTGCAGCTACTGAGCGAATGGACGGTTGAAACTCTAGACCCCATTTAATAAATTCAGATATTTGATGGTTGATAAAATTAACTTATTGAATCTAGATTACTAATCGTCTTGCAGCTACAAAGTGCTTTGACGAATGGAATTCTAGCAACTTAAATTTGTCAATCGTATTTGTGTATTTCAATTGCCTCTTTTATTATTCCGGCGCTATAATTTCAAGGTGTCTAAGTATTCTGCTATTTCAGATTTTTCAGGGTGCCCAAGTTTAGAATCCAAGTAATCAAACGGGATAAGATTGATCGTAAAAATCTTCACCCCCTTTTTACCAGAAACCAGTTCATATCCCGATAGTGCTCACCTCTTTCTGTGCTGCGATCCATTGCTGATCTTTCAATACCCACCTTCAATCATTTTTACTATTGCAATTTAAAAAAGCAAAAAATTCACTTCGCATAACTTAGTGACAAGCGCAAAATTAAAAACCTGATTAAATAATTTATTTTTTACATAATATTTGACTTTTCACAATTTTGTAATTTTGACGTGAAGTGTACAGCTTTAATAATAAACGCGATCTTTCTTTTCTTCGTGTAAATGTACTCCCGTATTTTCTCCCTGGATTCTGGCCCTAGGGCGTGATTTCGAGATATCTTGCGTAGTAGGCACACAAACACACTGTTTATTAGACAATGATGCGGACAAAATATCATTGTGTAACTTAACATCCATGTTTTTTATCGCGTGTTGATTTTTGCTGAATTATTTCACCGATTAATTAATTTTAAGAGAAAACGCCGTCTGACTTTTTTTCATTCAAGCATGTCCTCATACTTTTCCCCTGTATTATGGCAGTAGAGCGGTGATTTTTACACACAATAGATATTTACCATCCACTTGCTTCAATTGTTTTGCAATTTTGATAAATTGTTTCTTATGAGATCTAGGACCATCCAAAAACCCAAAAATGCACCCAATTTTATCAGCCGTCTTCGGACGTAAGGTATACAAATATAATTGACAATTTTGATAAATGAAAAAGTTACTGACAATGAAAATTTTAATTTGATACTCTTTCTTAAAAAATAAAACCAAATAGTTTCTGTTTTGTGGTGCGAAAAACGGGACACCGAATCATCGATTTTGTCGATTTTACTTAAGCAAAATTAGTTTGCACAGTATTGTGGAGGTATTTGCGAGAGAGTGACAGAAAAGCATTGTTCAAATAGTTTCTGTTCATCATAATCGTCTAACATTGCATATATTTTTAATTGCCTTGTCAAATTGAGCTATGCAGAAATCTTATCAGAGTCTTCCCAAAATAATATTGATGATTTTCTATTGATAATATTGCGCTTTTACAAACTTTTCCCCATTCCGAATTCCTATCGGGAATTCTGTTCAACGGATCCGAATCTGCGACCCCAAAAAGTAAAAGAAAGTTAATCTGATAGAATCTCTGGCCGACTTGCAATTTCTGGATACACGAACTTTTGGTTTACGAAGCTTGAAATATATTATGTCCTCGAAGAACATCTTTCCGGAATGAAATCTAGCATTTTTAGATATTTAGAACTATTTACTTTACAACTGTAAAGGACTGCATTAAAATATTCAAGATTTTCTTTCTAGGGGTAAGTTGCATCAGAGAAAGTTAACGTTAAATAATCGGACTTGAAAAAGCTCTCGCTGTTTCCCAACACAAAGTGTTATCTTCGGCCTTTAACGTCAGAGAATACCACAACCAACTTCATCGTGCCCCATCATTAAGCTTGAAATAACAGATTATCGGCTCAAACGCATCGATTGTTGTCGATAACTATCTCTTGTGATGGTTTCGTTGGGTTTGAAGAGCTCATAATACACCCAGCTGATCATGGGTGCAGAGCTAGGATGATGGTGATGGCGTTCGGTGATGTTCAGACAGAGAATGGCCCCCTTTTGTTTTTGGTTTTGCATCGTGGTTTAATTGGTGTCCTGACGAATAGACCGGTACGTCTCAAAACCGGAAGACATAGAAAAGTCGGTAAGTGGTAATATATAAATATTCAACCACATTCAGCAAAATTTTTGCCTACAAAGTTAATGTTTTTTTTATTTTTAATTCATTAACATATTTTGAATTTTTTTTTTACAATAAAGACGTTAAGCTGAGTTTTCAAAAAATAAAGAATAATTAAATGGCAGTAAAATACAATTTAACAGTAAGAATAGCAAACGAAAAAATCTCACAAAGGCATGGCCTATTTTTGGGTATACAAGAAATGTTTATAAATTTTTTGCTCCTATAATAAATAGATAGGTATAATACTTTTTATAATATGAAAAGAGAAAAGAAAGTATGCTGTAAAGTATAACAAGGAACTTTTTTACTTTATGATAATTAAAAAAAAAAAATGTTAAAAAATCATTAAAATATTCCTTATAATAATAATAATAAACTCTTTAATAAAAGGGCAACAAAATATATCAATGAAAAAAAATAATTGGTGTTTATTTTGTAGAACTCAATATTTAAACTTATAATACTCGTATAATATCAAACACTGATTTGAGTCTACGGAACACTTTATTTTATTTTTACAAATATAAAAACAAAATTGACAATTGTTTCGCCTTGTTAGGGCATTTTCAAGCGAATGCGAAGATTAGATGGATTGAATGTCCTTATATAGTTATATAATTCAATTCAATCGTCACGAAATTTTTGTTTTAATATTTGTAAAAATAAAATAATGTGTTCAGTAGACTCAAATCACTGTTGTATATCTTATATTATAAGTTTTAATATCTTTAGTTTCAATCCAGGATAGTGCGTGTTTTTTAAAAGCAGGAAAATTTTAAAATCTTGGAATTAACAAAACATAATCAGCAAAAAAATAATTAAACATTTAAGGGTCTATAAAATATGCATGTCTCTATGATAGCCTCGTTAAAACGAGCAAACAAAACATTGTAAACAATGTGGTATTTCTAGCACACGATTCCTTTTTGACTTGATCAATTTGAATTACGTGTTAATACATGTTTTTTCTTTTAAATATATATAATAAATTTGTCTTATTTTCAAAAACTTCGCTTCTTGGAATGATTGAAAAGAGGGAAAAGTGCGATTTTTGAGAAGCATTATTTTTAAGATAAATTTTTGAATAGTTTCTAATGATTTTATATGGTTGTGAAATGCTCCCCCCCCCCATCCAAATATTCCGATACAATGACTTTAAAAGTGCATAATATACAATTTTAAAAGTATTTAGTGAGGCGTAAATACTTAACCATTGATCACATAGGTTAAATACCTCAGTTTATTAATAGTTTCTTCAAGATGATTAGTCCATTTTGACAGTCAATTATTACTCCCAGGTATTTTATGCACCTTTCAGACTTAATTTTTTCACATTTATTACATTTCGTCTGACTAACTTGCAAAACTCCAATCTCCAAAAATAATTTTTTTACTGGAGGGTGAATAAACGGAATAATTTGTTGAAATTATATTGTTTTTCCATCCTCCTGGAAAAAAAATATTTTTGGAGATTGGAGATTTGCAAGTTAGTCAGACGATATGTTAAGATTACAATATTTATTATGAAACATTACATTCAAGGAGAAGGATTTAGAGTTATAAAATTGAATAAACAGTGTTTTACTACAATTTATCGATATAACCACGCCTAATTATAGTTATACATTTATTGGATTTTTTAAAAGTATTATCCTGAGTATCATTTTGTATAATTATTGCAGTATTATCTGCATAAGAAACAAATTTACCAGGGACAGCTATATTTCAAAGATTATTAATATATATAAGAGACCAAGAACCGTTCCTTGTGGGACTCCCTGTATAACGGTATTAGTATAACTAACATTTATTCTAATCCTGGTACGTTGTAGTCTATTTGCTAAGTTATTTTCAAAAATAAACATACACTCATTTTTTATGAGAACTTTACGTAATATACTTATTGAAATTGAATGATTTACAGTATTAAATGCTTTTTTAAGATCTAAAAAAATTGTAATAGTTTTTACATTCGCATTTGCATCTAGACCAGTATAAATTTGATGAGTAAGTTAAAATTTGAATTTTAAATTTTAAAGTTAATTATTACTATACTTTAATGCACGTTTAAGCTCTATCTGAGATAATTCACCAATTACTTTTTTGCCAAAGTCCTAAATGAATGATTTTTTCTATTAGGTACTTGCACCACAAAATAAACAAAAAACGAAGACGACGTTTTCGCGTTTAATTTGGTAGCATGGTGCTTTCTCCGCCACCTGATTCAGTGTAAAAGATATGCTCGTACCTAATAAAGGAATCCTCGAAAGATTGGACAAGCGACGTTCTACTAAATCTCTTGAACTCCTATTCCACCCAAAGGGGTTGTACTATCCGTTGCAATCTCGCGTCTTGTTTTCTTTACAGTCTGCATTTTCAACTAGAACATTTCTATTTGCATTGTAATGTACAATTTTTTCAATTTTTTTTTTGCAAATAATAAACAATAACAAAAATAATGTGACATCACTGGTTACCCGTGCCGAGGACACTTAACAATATACTTTTTTTTTATTTTTTTAAATTTTTTTATTTTATTTAAATCTTAAAGTAGGGCACACATATCATACATATTGTTATGTGTGTTCTAATAATAACATTGCAAATATGTTTAATTTATTAATTGTTTATCACATATGTCTTGACCATTATTTTTAATTTTTATATGTTTTTTTCTTCATAAATATTTTTTTCCGTTTCGTAATACTTTTTAATTGCTTTAAATAAAATTGAATTTTGTGACTTTGCCTTTTTCCTAAATGGAAGTCTAATTTTGTTCTTTTCTCTAGTATTGTGATCGTGTTCATGCTGGTTCCGATCAATTTTTTCCAAAATTCTGTTTTTTTATTAGAGTTTATAATTTTATGAACAAATATCATTGTGTTGTAAAATATTCTTTGTTTATATGTTAATAATTTCATTTCATTTACCATCGACTTAACTCTCGTGTATCTGTTTTTTTTCAAAATGATTTTAAAGGCTTTATTTTGTAATACAGTTAGTTTACCTATGTTTTCTTTTTCGAAATGTTTTAATATTTGAGAATAAACAAGGAAGACCGATTGTTAACAAAATATTCAAACCGTTTTAAAAACTAAGTATATACTTGTATGTACATCTTTATTAATTATATTACGAAACGCACAGTAAAAATAACAAAAACCTAACATAAGCTGTAGGACCTTTGGAGCAGTTGATTCAATATTGGTTAGGGCGATAAATTGTATGTATGAAGCACTAACTTTGCGGTCATTCATTATCAAACAAACCATCACGCCATTTCTCCGAAGGGGTAGGTAGGCAGAGAGCATAGAATGCCAGATCACTCTATCATTGCATACAGACCTCGCTTCCTCTACATTCATACATCTTCTTATACACGCACGTCGATTATTCCTACTTTTGACATGTCCAATTTCAAGTATTTGATGGATATGATCGTGTCATGTCTTTCTCGGCCTTCGTCGTTTTCTGCATCCATCAACATTTGCGTCGTAGATATCTTTAGCCGTTCTTTCGTTGTCCATTCGCTCTACATGTCTAAACCCAAGCAGCACCCCTTTCTTGATTCTGTCAATAATGCATATCCCAGCCTTACACAGTTCACGAATCTCGTCATTTTTGCACCTAGCATACATCGTTTTGCCACACATTCACCTGAGGGATCGTATTTTGACAGCATTTAACCTACTTTCATCATCATTTTTCCAATTCCTTTCTTCGCTCCCAAACATTATAGTTGGCACTAGAACTCCATTGTGAACTGCTAGTTTATCCTCCTGCGATAAACATGTGTTTGCCAAAGTTGATTTAAGTGCACCGTTCACCCTGTTCCCAGCACTCACCCTCCTTTCCTCGGTATTTCCATCCCTAGTAAACATACTTCCAAGATAAACAAATTCTTCTACCTGATTTAGAATATCTCCGTTCGCACTGATCTCATTCAATATTATAAAATAAATGTTCTATTATTATAATTTTTCATGTACTCGTATTAAAATTATATAAACTCTTATAAATAAACAACTAAAACAGTGTAAGTCACTCTCCAAGCACACGAGTCAGTCTCTTTTTTTGAAGAGTTACAGTGATAATATTTACTAGATGTGTAAAAGTAGACATGTTTAGAATTTTACAAAAACATGTACTTTTTATGAAAATTATGAATAAAATTATTTTTTTTTAAAAATCGGCTTTGTTTGAAACCATTTTTTTTCTACCTACCAGTTTTAAAGCTATACAAGCTTATTTGCCAAAGTATACTGAACTAATGAATTTTATCGTATTTTATTTCATAATGTTTACTAAATACTACATGTGAACGCAAAAGATTCAAGTGATTTTTTTAAGCCCGGTTGTTTTGTGCTGTAATTTACTGGACCTCCTCGTCGGTTGTAGTGCAAAAAAAATAGCATTTCCTGTCGACTTGCGGCATTCCGCAGTCAACCACTAACGTGTTTTAAATTCTAGTGTATTTGATGGCACGTTTATATTATAATAATGGTACTCATCCGTAAAGTTTCCTTTGAACGGAAAAACAAGGATTCAATTCCAGGAAAAGTACGAAAGGAAATTGAAACGATTGAGATCGTGTAAACGTATTTGCATAAACTATATTACATCTTCAAGGACCCTCCAAGTATCTGCAGGGTGTCACAGTAACAGGAGTACGATTAAAATTGCGCGATATTTTACTTTATTTCATTTATTAAAAAAAAAACAACAGCCATTGTAACAAAAAAAACACTATTCACAAACACAACAAAATTTTTGGCCAATTATAGTTTTCTATGTGTAAGTAAATACAATAGGAAGCTAAACTAGTAGTGTACAATAGAGCTTTTGTCCCAACACTTATGTCTGGAAGTGAAACATGAAACTAACAGACGAAGGATGAAAGCCGAGTGAACGCGGTTGAAATGCGATCTCTTATCACTAGATCCTCAACACAAAGACAACTTAAACAAATACAAACTAATACCAATTTCGGAAAAAAGGATTTTGGGTATTATTCAATTAAAATCTATAATCTACTTCCACTATCTATTAAAACAATTAGTTACGAAAAAATGATCAAAAAGGCTATAAAAAAATGGATAGTGTATCTGGGTAGAAGTAACATGGATTGTCTCATTCGCCCAAACCAATATTGAATCGACTGCTCCACATGTGTTGTGTAGCTTATGTTAGGTTTTCGTTCTTTCATTGTGCGTTTTGTAATATAAATAATACAGATCTACATAAATTAATTATAAACATAAATATGAAGTGTTTAAAACTGTCTTAACATTTTGTTAATTATCTCTGTTTATTAAGTTAGTCTTCTTTGTTTATTCTCAAATGTAAAAATATTTTTTTTAAAAGTAAATTGTTAAGTGTCCTCAGTAACCTCAGTGAGGTCACATAATTTGTTTTATTAATTATAGTTTGTAAGAGAAAAATTATGAATGAATAAATAAACATGTCGGAAATCAATGTAAGAAAAGGTTACGAATAATAAAATCAGGCAAGAGTGTAAATCTGAGTCAGGTATAATTGAAAAGATTAAGAAAGGGTCTTTGAGATGGTTTGGTCATGTAGAACGAATGGGCGACAAAAAAATGGTAAAACAAGTATGTATATTTAGCAAAAGTAAACGGTAATGTGAGACTAGGACGACCAAGAAAGACGTGGCATGATCAGATATACCAAAATTTTAAGTCTGGTCATGTCAAAAGCAGGCAAAACCGAAGGGCATTTATGGCAAGATGTATGGATGTGGAAGAAGCTAGAAATGTATGCCAGGATAGACGCGTATGGTGGTACAGTTGAGGTAGTAGTTGTAGTAGTAGTAAATACAATGCAAAAAAAATGCATGACCATAAATGTGGCAAACACATTTTTTAAAATTGTCTAACGTCCAGTACCTTCATGAATTGAAACAACGTCTCAGATGGGAAAGTAAGGGGACATCAAAGCATCACTCCAAGTATTTATTTATTTATTTAGTGTATGGAGTTTAATCTTCTTATTTTATGACTAAATAACCATAACAAATATTTGAATATAATGAAAGATCAATGAATACAATACCTCTTGAAATCTTGTCTGTTGTACGTGGTGATTAACGTTTCCGTTTCGCCGCAGATGGTGGCTTGTTAAGTTGGTATATTCGTATGCTTGGTATTTGGTGTAGCCAGCGCCCATAAGGGCATTTGAGCGATATTATTATCCGTACATCATTTTCATGTTTGTACTTTCTACCAACTTGGAAGTTTCCACACTATTTGAGTTTTATTGAAAAATAAATAGTTTTCTACAAGGAGATTTCAAATATGCACTTCTTCTGTTTAAAAAAGAAAAATATGTTTTTACTTAAATTTCGATAACTGCAAGGTGTGAAAACAGGATACAGCTTTTTTTAAATTGGTTAGCGTAAGAGTTAGAATAGTCAATCCTATTGATAGAAGGAAAACATAGTAAAACATAGTAATTTTTAAGAAACATTCAATACGGAAAGTCTATATAAAATATTTATGGTTCATACAGTAGACACTCTTGATAAAATAAATTCTATTATGCAAATTTATAAAGACGAAAAAATTAAAGAATATGAGATGAATACTCAGATACCAACATAATATTAAAATTCCTAAATTCCACACAAGTCATGGTCAAAATAGCTTTGTCTTCAAAGGTGTAAAAAGTTATAATTATCTTCCCAATGAACTAAAAATTATTAAAAATAATATATCAAAAAATAAATTTAAAGTTAATCCAAAGAAATTTTTGGAACTCGTGTAAAAACTACATCAAATTTTAATTAGTATGAATGTATGACTGTTTTATGTTTTTTCTTTATATATCCTGTGTTTTTATTTTTCTTTTTCATGTACTCGCATTTAAAATTATATAAACTCCAATAAATAAAACACTAAAACAGTGTAAGTCACTCTGTTTTTTCCATTATTCATTAAAAAAAAAAGTTATAAATATTTTGAGGTGATTCAAATTTTTATAGACAAAATACTGAATTTCTAAATAATTAAAGGGCTTATGACCTGTTATTTGCTAGTGTATTGGGCACCTTCTACACTGTCTTACATTCACTATTTTTCCTATATTTAAATATACATATTTCTTTAATTCTTCCATCTGTTGATTTAAGCGACAATATCTGGCAAAGGCGTTGGATATTATTTTCGAAACTCACAATGCAATAGGCAGTGAAAGTAGTAGAGAAAAATTCAATTAAAATCACGATACATGAAATTGAAATTTTTAAAAGAGTTACTCGTTTTTGGACAAAAACCCACTGCTTTTTGTATGAGCGAAACTGATAGAAAGACTCACAGTCTTTAAGATAGTTTTTGGGTATGTGAGTGAAATACATTCACTGTTGATTTTAGTAATGTCAAAAATCTGAAACCTTGTTATTGTCCTTGTCTCAGTTTAGAAAGTTGCATATTAGCTATATTATTTTGATATTCTCGTATTGTGTCCATGTTTACTACATTTTTTTTCGAGTTTTAGTTATGCGACTTCAATAACATCAGTGGCGAATTTAAGAATAATTTTTAAGGATTCTAGCTGATAAAGTTCAGTTACATTTAATTGTTTAGTTTAAAAAAAAAGTTATTTACTTGCTGTTATTATACAAGGGAGGTCATATACTAACATTTATATTTAATTTTGCCGTCTTTGTAGACTATTTACGTCATTTTGGTTTCCTGTTCCCCGTAGTTGTTGCATATAATATGTTTTAGTTTTTAAATAGGCTTCATACATGTATTTTTTCCGGTTTTGGAACAAAGTCATTATTTTTTTTTAAAAGTCTCTATGATGTCACCACTTTGCTAACAAAATTATTGATATGAGTTGTCCATTTAGGGGCTAAGAGGTTGAAAGTTGGCGGCCTCCGTGGTGTAGTGGTCATGACGCTTGACTCACGCACGGAAGGTTCCGGGTTCAATTCCCGGTGAGAACACTAAAAAAAAAAAAGTGATTTTTCTCAAGCCTGGTTGTTCTGTAAGAGAAAAAAAATCCACCACTGTAATTAGGCCTCCTGGCCTGTTGTGGTGCAAAAAAAAATGAAATGAAAGTCAATTTTTTAATCGCCAAGTGGGCATATTGAAACGGTATTTAATTATTTATTAGAGAAATATTATTTTTCGAAGCTTTTTAAATGTGAAATAATATTTTAGTTTATTTTATTGAAAATTATTTCAGTTCCGATAGAAACCCGATGTGAGAGGAAATATTGTTATGACCAAAATATTTTCAGGGCGTTATTTTAATTTTAATTAAGATTTCTATTACATTCAGGTTATAGATATTATGAATATTACTTGGATTTAATTAAATTTATAAAAGGTTAACGATAAAATACAAAAAATACAATTCGTTTTCGCTATGAATATTAGCGGACCAAATAAAAATCAAGAACTTGGCGTATTTACAATGAAAAACATCTTGGTTTTATTGTACAGTTATGGGACGAATAAACTTTCCAAAGCATTTTCGTTTATAAAAGCGAGAATAATTATTATTTATCGTTTTAATCAAAGCTGGTTATTATGTTTCTCTGCAAATGTTGTCATATTTTTGTTCACTTATTTCTGCCTTTATATAAGGTAACGCAAAAGTCATCACCCTATCGGAAGATTCCATAACTTTTGCAAATGGCGGCAAATGTTAGTTCTGTTTTGACAGATACAAAATACACGTCAACAAGACAAGAATCGCTATACGGAATAATTCGTCGGTGGTGTTGCGCAGCGTGAACTTGGGTGCAGATTTCCCGGTCGTCCGACACCAACTGAATAAGCACTACGGCGTTTAACCGCTCGCCTAGAAGTGTATGGGACAACATAAGATGCTGCCAGGTCTGGCCGGCCCGGAGCAGCCGTTCTGCTGAGAATATCCCGGCTATTGCTGAAGATGTCGTGAAGAGTATCGACCAGACGACGTGCCACGTAATTAGGCATCATTCGGTGGTCTTGAAAGATAATTTTGGGATTAGAGAACATGTGGTTCCAACAGGATGGATCAACGGCGCATACTGCACGAGCCACAACCAATATTCTGAGGGCTGTATTTCCGGGTCGCTTAATCTCTCGTTTTAGTGATTTGCACTGGCCGGCAAGATCACCAGATTTAACCGTTTAAAACTTTTTTGTGGGGTTTCTTGAAGTCAAGAGTCCATGTTAACGGATGATGACATAAATCGGGCCCGTATGGTTAACAATTCTGGCGGCGGCCCCTTGATTGATATCATTTTCTCGACTTAATGGGAAAAAAATAAAGATGTCAAATAAACAAAATCCAAAAGCAGAATCATAATTTTTCATTCATAAAAAAAATACAGTTAAAGAACATCGGGTGACAACTTTTGCGCCACCGTGTACATTAAGAATGATGAAAATGTTATTTAAAGCAGTAATTATTTTAAATATTGCGATTTTTTTTTCTACAAAATTAATATTGTAAGCACTTACTGCGTGGTTATTCATTATAGAAATAATATTGAAATTAAAACACGTGATTGAAAAACTCACCCTTATTAGCCCTCTTAGTGGGACCCTGTACATTGTAATAAATTAATAAGTATTTTTTATATAATAAAATCTTCCCTTACAGTACACCGCCAACACATGTTTCAATAATTTGTCTCACTCTGTTCCGTTGAAATATTGCGTATTGTAGCTTTTTCAACTTATGTTTCAATGTACCTACAATTAAAAAAATATTTTGTTTTATAAAAATTATCCTTACACTGTATAATATTTACCAGTATAAAGATGCCCATTAGAGGGTGAACGCGCTAATTGGTCAAAATAAATAAGCGAAAGTGTACCCAGTATTTTTTACTTAATAATTTATATGTAAATATAAGTTATTACATCATTAAAACCTAAGAATTATTCTTTATACTTGTTGTTGCCTTTATAAATTAAAAAAATCATCTAAAATGTCTATCGATTGTAGGGAGCAGAATATCAATGCCGTTTTTTAGATGAAGATTTACAAATCACGCTTTAAAAGTGGATTTATTCATGAAGTATGAACACGTGAAAACTTGTCACTAAAATCAGCAGTTATGTGTTTATAAGACAAACTGAACAAAATAGCAAAGAATGAATGTGTTATGTCCACTTATTTCGCATACATATTCAATTTTGAAGTATTGTATTACTTTTTGGGTTAACCCTACTTATGTACAAGAGGATTGAAAACGTATTAGGAAAATATTAAATGCTAATTTCCAAACAACATGTAGGAATTATTTTTTTAGATTCAATTAATCAACATTAACGAGTATTAATACTGTGGAACATTGTTTTATTATAAAATCAAGACCTGAATATTTTTGTGAACCGGAAAATAGTCACATTTACAAAATCAGAAATATAAGTCGATCCAAATCGGTGAATAAACCGTTTATTCTTTAAAATAAATTTCTTTACTAATCATTAAAATAAAATTTGAAATTAAAAAAAAAACGGTAAAAATATTGTAATGCATTAATTACATTTAAATTTACTCCGTTGCATCCTCCAAATGTTCATTGATACCACTATAACGTTTATTTATTCATAACACTTTAAAAACTCCCGCAAAAAAGTTGATGCGATTGATTTCGGTTATTAAAAAAAATAATAATATAAGAGCCACCTATTTTGCTTCGTCACACGACCTGCCCATTCCAATTTTTCTATTTGTACTCTTTTTGCAAAATCAGTAAGCTTCATACAGTGTTTTATATTCTTATAATTATTATTTTTCGCGTAAAGATGGTGAGATTAGATTAAATTAAACTTACCGGGTTATTTTGTGTATTATGTTGCGTATATTCAAATCAAAGATTCACTTACATATTACATAGAATTTACTTAATTCAATATTTTACTTAGCTACAACTAATATTAGAATATGGTCATATGAAATATAGGCAATGCTAAATGAATTTAGCGGTTGTGTTAAAATAAGTTGAATTTACGGAACTATCTAGTACCAGCGCTGAACGAAGAAAGTCTGGCTTGGCTTATTTCAGTTTTTAGCGGCTGGTAGCGTGATGCTTTGATAATTGTGAATTACCCGTGTCTGGTGTTGCCTGAGGTGTCCATATTCTTATTTTTTATTTGGTATTCCAAGAAGATACCCAACATTTGTCTTTCCGTAGACCGCTGAGTGCATTTAATTTTGTGGACACCCCTGGCAGTAAGTGACATGGTTGAGAGACCTCAGGTTGTCACTGGCAGAACACAAGAATTGTACATTTTTGCCTTGTTTAATAATGTTCAATAATTTAAAATAAATTAGTCTTACGTTCGGAGTAACTTTGTTTTAAAAAACCATATGAATAAAAATTCATCGAGATTCAAAAACCCAATCTATAACTGAACAGAAGCAAAAATTTGACGTTTTAAACTCTCTATCTTCATTCTCAGAATTGAAATACTCATAGAGTTAGTAATAAAGCGATTTGTAACATTTTCTTTTTATTTTATTGATTTGTTTTTTACATAAACGGCATAAATTGCCTTTACCATATATTGAAAATAAGTATGAAAAAAAAAATACATTTATAAATATGTACACAAAAAAAAGATAAAATTGCATAACTACAGCAATAGTAACAAGAAGGTCAATACACATAAGCAACCAAAAATATTAAAGAAATAAATACACAAATATGAAAAAGCAATAAATAAAGATAAGTTAAATAATTATATTGCGAGAGAAAAAAGAAATCAGACTCGTTTTATAATTTTCAAGTCCAGAACCAAATATATCTCCTTGTCCTCATTCTGATTACCATATCTGTGGAGCTTAAGGATAGGCGAGTGCATGTGATAGTTGGTCCTAGAACTCTCTGAAAAGGAGATCTGTGGCGGGTATGTCGACCAGGTACACGGAAACACACCAATTCCAGCAAATCTGGACAGTCAATTAATAAATTGACCACTTTATAAAGTTATATTAGGTGAGTTTGGATTCTTCAATCCGAAAGTTTTAAAAGATTTGCTGAAGATAACGATTGATTAAAATTAAATAAAGCAGCTGGAAAATGCAGTTTAAAATTAATATATTTTAGAAATTTAACATATAACTACTATTTGAGAGACTGTCGTAATCTATTGAAAATTGATGTATTTAGTATGTTTTGATAGGGGTACTCAAAACAAAGTTATAATTAAATTAAGCCGTCAAAATGATTTCTAGATCAAAAGATATAATCCAATTCCACGACAGGTACAAATATCTTACTGGTTAATTTTATTAAACCATTAATCAGTCTACGTCCTTGGAGACATTCATAGGTCACTTGATTAATGACCTGCCTACCACTTCGACCAATAAACTTTTACCTAATTTCATGTCCTTTATTTATTTTTTTTTTGATTTTCTCGTTTCATTTAATTAATCATGATCGTTCGTTCGTATATTATTTTTTATTATTGTTATGTGTCGATACCGATGAAGAATTTATTTCTGCGTGGTATATAGAACCATAACCCAGGAGAGGGTTTTCGACTCGATGGCTTCTTTCAGCCCATAAAAAATTAAAAAGATTAAGGGTTTATCAAATGTTTTGGTCTGGTATATTAAATTGTCTATAATTAAACTATTGAATGTTCACTAATCTTATTCAATAAGTAATTTAATATTCTTGCTTCTGATACATTTTTATTTACTGTCAAACATTTAATTCGAATGCTTTTAAGAAGAAGAAGAAGAATAATAAATTGGGTCCCATTCTATCATGTGATTTTCCGACAGATATACGCGGTCTGTTTGTTAACATGGAAATTCTAGAAAAAAAGTACACACCTTAGTTCAATTAATTGTTTTAAGTTTGCTCTACAGTAGAGGCCCCCAAATTTTTATGTCCCGTAGACCACGTGGTATTTTTATAAATTTAGGGTAGACCCCCTGCTTTTCCAACAAAGATATTTTACAAATATGCATTTTTGAATTTTTGATGGGATTTGCTGTGGAGTGGAAAATGTTAAAATAAAAAATGTTAATTTTGCATGTATACCAAAAAAAGCTTTGACTACTGCAAATCTAGTAACGTTTTTACTTAAAATAAATACACCATGGCAGTCATGAAAGTTACTACTTGTGCTAAGTGGATTTTTATAAAACTTTCTCAAAACCTATTTGAATATTAATTTAATATTAGAACACACTGAAGTAAGATTTTAAGGGTGTTTTTTTTTCAATGTAAAATATGGACACGAAGATTACCCGTGGGATACAGCATGCGACAAATGCCCGCCTTAGCTTTGTTGGCGTTTCGCGAAACATCTCTTTTCACGAATTGTTCAATCACATTTTGACATAATTGTGGGTGAATTTCGTCAATAACTCGTCGAATTTCCGTTTTGAGTTCCGGAATTGTCTGTGGATTATTTGCATATGCTTTTCCATTCAAAAACCTTTAAAGAAAAAAGTCCAGAGGTGTCAGACTACACAATCAAGTCGTAATTGCGCCTCATCGCTAGAGACGTTTTTTTTTAATCACCATCGACTCGTTGATGCTCCATTATCCAATGAGGAAGTTCAGTCGCCTTTTTACTTTTTTTATTTGTTTATAGACAATTAAACTAAGCCAAAAATTTTATTTTTCGATGTATCGTATTATCAGCGCTATGATTTTTTAAAGTTTTGTATTTCTGAAATAACTCCGCATGTGACGTCAGAGGTTGTTCACTGTTACTTCTTCCCATTGGTCCATTTACGGTAAGCTTACCGGATATCCTTCACAGCTGTCACATTATTGGTTGGTTCATATGAACCAGTGACGTCAATCAAAGTAGTGCGTTTTTATTAAAATAGTTTTTATTTATTTTTTCGTATATTTTCAAGAAACTTTGCCATACCCTTTAATGGTCTATTTTTTATCGCGCGCAAGAAAACATTTTTTGTATTCAATTTCTCGTGGGGCTGAAGTTCTTCACAGTCGAATGTTGGGCGCTGCGCATGGATTGTTTGCTTAAGATGCTGTGTTAATTGATGAATCTTGTAAGTGTGCATGTGAGTAAGGTGGGCCAATATTTTTTTGCTCTCCGAATTTTGAAATAAAAGGGGTCTAAAAAGTTGCCTTCTAGATCAATCGGAATGCAAAAAATATTAAAAAATATATTTGATACTAATTTCAGCCCTCAACCAGAGCTTGAAGTTTTCGAAAAAGTAATTTTTTTTGCGGTATGTCATTTCGTATTTAAGTAAGAAAATCCGTCAAATAAAATTTTATAATGTGCATTCAAACTTATTAAATAAGCATCTTATGACGTGGATGCACTTTGTTTCGTAATAAATGGGTAGCATTGTTTTAATGAGCTATTTTTTTCGTCAATTTGAGCCAGGCGCTTAACGGAATCGGTTCCGCGGAGTGTAAACTTTTTGCATTTCAGTAGTTTTAACATGCTCGAATTTGTAAAGTAATTAATTCTTTACTAACAAAAAAATAATTTTATCAGTGTAGATAATTAACAAAATGTTTAGACAGTGATAAACTTCAAACCTCGGTTGAGGGCCAAAAATTCTATCGAATATTTTTACGTTCATTGTGATCCAAAATGCACATTTTTAGACCCCTTTCACTTGATGTCTAAAAAAAAACCTTAAACTTCATTGGCCCATTCTTATGTGCAGGTCTTTATTAAAAATTTGTTGCAAAGAGCTTCTGGAGACGTTTAATTGTTGACAACGTTGACGAATGGAAGTGAACGGGAGTTCGTGTACACTTTCTCTTACTGCCACAATGTTTTCAAGCGACCGACCCATGCAAGGGCGGCCACCTGTTTTAACATCAAGCTCGGAGCCAACAGTTTCAAATTGATTCATTTAATTCTCCACATCGGCTCGCGATGGTGCATAATGATAACCAAAAAATTTGCGACATTTTCGAACCGTCTCTGTAAAGTTCTTACCATTTCGGTTATGAATTTCGACAATTTTTATACTTTGTTCAACTGAAAAACGCTGCATAAATTAACCTCAAACTTTGTTGATGACGACGTTTGACACAACGAAAATTATTTGAAATTCTAAATAAAAGTAGATTTTCAGACACCCAATATTTACGGGAAGCCTGAATTCTGGTAACAAACCCTACCTTGAATAGCAAATACGCTTGTCTTAGATTTTTTGCCCACTCTGCTCTTTACTGTTATTTAGCAACAGCTTTACGAAATAGTTATTTGTAACTGTTACAGCTGCTGCTGCTACCGAAACGCCCATCTCTAGACTTCTAAAAATCTCGCTGAAAATGTTGATTAGTCATCAAAAACTGAAATCTTCTTTGATGACAAGGGTAACAATTTAATAATAAATTGATATCTCCAATAATTAATCAATCTGACAAACATCATTTCAAATACAAAGAATTCAAAGTTTTGGGATCGAAAACAACAAACATCTGATAAATTTGAGGTTTTCGTTTGATATCGTGGTGGGAAAATATGTTTTCTAGTCCAGAGAAATAGTGATGTAATAAAATAACTTCTGTTTGAGAACATTTTGAAAATAAAAATGTAATTGTAGGAAAAGTATTTCTGATTTCTGATTTGATTTTACAATACTACCACAAAACCAGAATCCGACTCTTCAATCAACATTACTCGTATAACTTATTTCAAACATTATCTTCGTGATCAACCATTTTATTAAATGTTAGTAAATAATATTACTAAAGAGCGATTTGTAAAACAATTTTTTAAACTTACAAGCAAAAATGCCATTATAATTACAATTATAAGCTTCATCAATCAGTAAACAATTTTTTTTATTAACTGTCACCAAATGCGATACAACAAAGCTTTTAAATTTCACACTTTTTTCGAAATGCCCTCCAAAATCCTTATTTTCATAAGCATTTCGATGATTGAAAATAAACAAAGTGTATTTATTTGATCTGATTGCATTACTTGTCTCTAAGATCACTTTAATGTGTCATATTTAAAAAAAAAACAATTGACGTGATAAAGACGTTCAAAACACCAATAACTTTCTCTACACGATATTTTTTTACGAAGGCCACTTTCAAAAACCACTAATTAATTATGTATTACCAACTTTTTTATCTCGAACAGTTTTGAGGTATTCCCGTCTCTTCATCAGGACACTAACTACACAAACATACAGATCCCACTATACACCTTTACCATAGTAGTAGTAGCACTTTAGCCATGACTTTAACAAGGATTAAAAATCTTGCATACAAATGAGAAAAGCTTAAAAATAAAAAACATGGAAATATTTAAATAATATAATTTCAACATAGCACATTATACGATGTTCTATTGTAATGGTTACTCCACACCTAGTAAATTCATGTTTCTCCCTTTTACCACTCCCCTTTTTTTCAATTTTTGCTCTCACAAACATTTTTAATAATTTCTATTCGTTAGTGTCAATATACTTAACACATGTGGTACCATTAGCACATTGGTTTTATATTTTTGTGCAACTGCTATGGTGAAAGTATAAAGTGGATTTGGCATGCTACTGAAAGAATTTCCTGACGAAGAGACAGGTACATTTCACAGGTAGACATTTTTTTTACAGTATACATAAGAGGTTAAACAAATTATAATAATAAAAATACATTTATAGTTTTATTCCACTGGTGACCAGACTAGTGACCACGACCAGTCTGACGATGTCAGTCACGACGAAATTCGGTCACTGGTAAAAAAATTATAAATAAAAGTGGAATAAAACTATAAACGTATTTTTATTATTATAATTAAAATGCAGTTCCACCAAGAAATGTCAGTAGAAAAAATCAATATATTAAGTTTAAACAGAGTATTAAAAAATAAAGGATAATAAAATAGAAATGAAATACATATTAACAGTAAAAATAGTAAACAAAAAAAAATATAACCCAATTAAATTCCCAGTTTTTGTCCGGAGTTATAGTATAAAAGCTCTTTTAATTAATGAAAGTATTCGTTCAGCATAAAAATGTTTTTATGATTAATTTAAACTTTTCTAAAGTCATAATATATTTAGGTTAAATAATAAAGTAATTAAATGAATTCTCCATTCAGTCGACCGACTTGTTTTAATCGGATCCTTTTATTTCAGTCATTAATCAGAGCTAAAGTTTTCAACAAATTTTGCCCTCGTCCCAAAAGAGGCGTTAAAATTCACACGTCGTAATATCAAAAATACCAAATCCCGCCCGCCATTACAAAACTTGCAACAGATTCCAACTTTATCATCAAGCCGTCCGGTGTCCGGTTCGTCAAACATCGACAATCAAAACTTTGTGATTTATTGCCAAAGTGAAAATTTAGTCACTCAACACCAAGAGCCCCACATTGGGCGCCAACGTCAGGGACAAATTCATGTAAACGAATATGACATTAAGATTATCAAATTAAATCTTTGCATTTAATTTACATGTCAGGAACTACTTCTTAATGAAAAAAAACTGCAAAAAACATTTTTTTTTATTTTCAGTTTCAGTGCTACAGAACAGCGTTCATTTGGGATTTTAAGTAACAAAATATATGTTTGTTACTATTATTTCCCCACTTATTCTGTAGACTTTTTGGCGTGACATATTTTTTTAAAACAATTTTATTTCCCACACTCACACATAATATGCATTTTTTGTTAATTATTTTTTAACAGGTACTATAAAGTACAAAGGAGGTATTTTCCTAAATTATTATGAAAATAAAACTTTCTCATTAGTGTTATACAATTTTTATTATTTTACAAGAACACTACTACAGTTTTGGAAGAGCACTCCTCCCATCGACGGGTGATATAAAACTAATATAGTACACACGGAATATTGGTCACAATTTCATAGAATTTAAACAAAAAATAAACAAATGAATCAGTAAAACTGATAGGGTTAAGTGGAAATTATTACTATAAAATAATTTATAGTAGTTAGTATAAATTATTTTATACACCCGTCGATGGAAGGAATGCTCTCTCAAAACTGTAGTAGTGTTTTTGTAAAATAATACAAATTGTTTAACACTAATATCAAAGTTTTATATTCATAATAATTTATATTTTAGTGTTACAAAGTGAATGCCGATTCAATTAAGATATTTTCTCACTTATATTTTTTTATTTGAAGACTTTCCATGTTATTTATAGTTTTTGGGAGATTATTGAATAACCTTAGAATAACACAATTTAATGTTCGTTCTCCGAAGTAATTTGTAATTTGGGGAATGACCAGGAAACCTTTAGTTTTGAATCTAGTCTGATAAGTTTGGGAAACTTTTTTTTATATTCCGGATCTGCAATCAATTTGTAGTCATTAATTTGTTTTACTGGCAGGACATCACAGAATTAAAAATATTCACATATGCACTTGTAATTTAACCCTCCTTAGTAGTCTCACCTCACAAGGGACAGATATTCGAAACATAACTTCAAATCAAGATATATTACAAATGATTAAACTGTTGATTCTATAACAATAGTTAGTGAAATACTTAATTATCCAGTGAACAAAACCACAAACTCAAATTTTTAAAATCACATGCAATAAATGCCGAAATATACGGCTTTAATATAATATATGTAAACGAGTATAAACTCATCTCTAGCAATAGCAAAGCATTGCCGGGTTCAGCTCGTATAATATATAATAAAGTGTATAAACAATAATATGTAACAGTTATAGGAAGGATAAAAAGTATTAACATTAACATGTTAAAAAATATATATATAAGTAAATCAACAGTACTTATTTACTTTTTACCAAGGGTTATTCAATATCTGAAAGAATAATACCGAAAATAAAGAAATTAAAAATACACAAACATATTTATAAAAACAAATAGAGAAAGTTTTTTTCTTAAATACAAAAATAAAGAAGCAATGGAGTGACTTTTTAAAAAAAAAAAAAAAAATTTTTAAGTTGTAAAAATCAAACGTTGTTTTTATTTGTTTTACTATAGTGAATAAACACAAAATTAGTGCTTCAAATACAAAATGTTATTCACATCTTTCTTGTCAGAAATCGAACCAAATACGCTTTAATTTGAGTATCAATTCAGTTCCCTAAGCACAACCAGAAGAAGAAAAAAATTGGCGGTGGTTTTGAGAGTGGGCGACTCGTTAGTCCAACATCCGGAGTCTTGATCACAATTATTAGACTCAAAATGTGATGAATATTTCTTTCTTGCGTTCAATATTTTGTCCGTAAGTTTGCCAGTTACAACATAAGAGTGGCGTCAAAGAACAAGGCGTCGCAATTGGAAAAGGAAATCCAATATTTTACACCCCACATATTTGTCCGTCTTTTATTGCCCATGGACAAGTCTAATAGGGTTGTTTGAGAAATATTTCTCCACCCTTGTTTCTCATGTCATTGTGTAAGAATTCAGATGACTATTTAATACATGGCATTAATTTTGACGAAATTATATTAATTTTTATTTATCTTCAAAACTGGTATCCAATCGCAATGAGTCTTATAATCGTTCATTTAAGAGTTTGTACTTTTTTGTTGGTACAATTGTTGTCGTACAATTTAATCAGTTTTACGATTAAACAACTACTATCATCACGCCATTTCCCCATAAGGGTAGGCAGAGAGAATGGACCGACACACACGTCTAAACTGGCATACATTCCTAGCGTCTTCCACATTCATACATTATGTCATACATGCCCTTCGGTTCCATCTGTTTTTGACATGACAAGACTTAAGATTTCGGTTTACCTAATCCTGATTATGCCGCGTCTTTCTTGGTCGTCCTCGTCTCACAGTGCCGTTTATTTTTGCCATATATACTTGTTTTACCATTTTTTCGTCATCTATTTGTTCTCCATGACCAAACCATCTCAGAGACTCTTTCTTAATCTTATCAATTATGTTTGACTTAGATTTACACTCTCGCCTGATTTTATCAATCGTAACCCTGTCATCCATTTATTTCCCACACATTCGTCGAAGAGATCGCATTTCAACTACTTTCACTCGTATTTCATCCTTCCTCTGCCAGTTCCATGTTTCACTACCATACATATGTAAGTGCTGAGACTAAAACTCCGTTGTGCACTGCCAGTTTAGCTTCGATTGACATATTTTTATTAGCAATTACTCATCTCTTGAAACATGCGTCCCAGATACACAAATTCTTATACTTGTTCATGACATTCGTTGTTTATATTTATTGTGCAGTCAGTAACCTCGCGATTAAAAACTATGGAAAAGAGAATTTTGGGTATTTAAATAAGCAGAACAACCACTAATATAATAAAAACGAGATCCGAGATCACGGTTGTAATCCACTGAGTTGCGCAACAATTTTTTTTCTATTTTATTTATTTATTAATACATAAATACATATAAAAATAAAAACGTTTCCTATGAGGCCAAGAGACCTGTGTTTAGTTGGGGTACAGCAAAATGGAAAGTGGAAACATGAAAATTATTAAAGAATACCAAAAATTAAAATTGTTACATAAACTTAAATACTTATCAACGTCTGGACAGCACAATTAATAGCTTATAAATCTTTTCAACGGTATCTTTCATTGCATAGATTATGGATATTCCTTGGGGCCACAAAAAAGAAATTTCTCTGAGTGAAAGTCATACGTGTTTTTGGTACTAAATAATTTAAATTACGGGAAAACAATATACGAAAATTCTGCTGGGATCTCTATGGAGCTGAGCGGGTTGTTAAGTTAAAACCACAGACTTTAGGCGGACCAAAAAAGTCGTAGAATGACGCAAAGGCAACGGAAGTGTATTATTTTATTTGGCTTTGATTACATTTATATTTTCAGAACATTATTTTGGAAGGTAATTTATTTCAATGTTTTTTCCTACAAAGGAATAATGATTTCGTGCTTCACTTACAATCTATTATGTGCTTTAATCAAAAGTTAATCTTGTTTTTTGAAAATAAAAAATAAATAAATGTATATGATAAGAAGATGTGTATCTAACTACGCATATCTTTCAATTGTTGCATGATATTGTTCACAGCCCGCCTTTCAAGTATTTTATAACTATATAACTTTAGACATTGAACTTTTTTACGTCTCTGAGAGAGTTTTTCGACACATCATTCTCCAATTGTTTTTATCATAATCAAGAGTCTTTTTTTAATACTTATATACGTATGAATAAAGATTTTATATTCCACAACGTACGTACGTATACGAGCATATGAAAAAATGAAATTGAAAATTAAAATATATTTAATTTAGATCTAGATTTGTTGCAACAGAGGAAAAACATTTTTGAGACGGGAATATGGAAGTCTATGCATTTACATGGCTTATGTTTTGACATTTTCTGGTTTAAATAGCCAGATGATCAGTCATACGCTTCAGTCACCAGTCCAGAGACAACGAAATATAATGCTGTAAAAACTCCCTTTTAAATGCATATTTCAAATCAACCATTTAGGGAATCGAACTTGAGACATCTTGCATGGTAAGCAAACGCGCTAACCATTACTCCACGAGGCCGACATGTAAATGCCAAGACTTCCATATCCACTTCTCAAAAATGTTTTCCCTCTGTTGCAACAAATTCAGATTTTCCCTTTTCAATTTTATTTATTCATTTATATGTACATTACAAAATGAAATATCTTAATTCATACAAATAGAAATAATTAATATTATAAAGTGAAATTAGGTATATTTAAAAATAAAACATAAGTACACATAACATCCAGAGAATAATATGTTAAAAAACTAAGAGAATCTTCTAACAAAAAACTCCCCCAGAGACGTGAAAAATGTCAATGCCCAAAGCAATATTGTTCAACATGGAGATAGCCCTTCCAACAGGCATAACGATTGACGAGTTGGTCCTGTATATTGGAATGTGAAGCAGTCTATGCTGACTCTGTCTAAGGTAATTATCCGGAACATAAAAGCTAATGCTCCGCATAATTTCAGAGTTGTCAATAATACCACGCAATAATTGAAAGAAGTGCGTAGTTAAATACACATACCTTTTGTTCTTCAAACTAAAGATCTGAATAACGTCCTTGGCAGGAACAAGCCTGTCTTCAAACATTTGGACATGCTCAACGATTTTGTTTAACTTATTTTTATCAGTCGAACTGTCGTCTGAGTTTTAGTATCGTGCCAAAGACTGTTTTACCGATTCGAAATGTCTGCAAAGTAGCGAATTTATCAATAAAATTTTGACGATCCAAGTCGTTCCTCGTCTTCCTGTAAACGAGGCCATATCCACTGTAATGTCCTGCGGGAATTTAATATGGTAAACCGTAAAACATACCTAAAACAGAAATATATGAGTGTCTAGTAAATATATGGTTTAGGTCGAGAAAATTCGGAAAATTTACTCATAATACATTCATAATAAATTAATATTTTATAACTGTACAGTAAATTAACTAGAAGGTAGTAATTTTATTGTTTATTTTTGCATAAAAATGTCTGCCTTAAAACAGGTTGTACCTAGTTAGGCAGACTAGACATGTTCCAGAGAAATCTATTACCTAAGTGTGTATTTAGTAGATAAAGTAATTGTTATTTTTGTTAATAACCTATGCTTATTATTATTATCTAAATCATCCCGGCATGTTAACTGCATACTTAAATAAATACACTGTTTTAATTATATTCAAATGCTTGCAGACAGGCTGGATTTTCTCCCTAGGGAATTGTTCATATTTAAATTTGTTGTAACATAGAGGAAAAACATTTTTTAAAAAAGCGTTTGGGAGTCTAGGCATTTTTTTTCATATTTTTTTTAATTGATTTTTTTACATTAGCATTTCTTTGAACAATTATTTAATTACCGTCAAACTGCAAAAGCCTTTTTTTGCAGGGATTTTTCTCTTTAAATATTTTAGTAACACAATTTAAAAATGTTTACATACAAAAATAAAATTATATACAAGTAAATCAAGTATTTTTTGATACCGAAATATATAAAAATAATAAACAAATGCTTTTTTAAAACCGTTCTTAAATGTTTGGTTTCCCTTTGTTTTTTTTTACCCACTTAACTAAGAATTTAAGAAAATGGTTTTTAAAACAAATTTTACTTTGATTTGATTTATATCACTATTCTTTATTTCGTCCGAGAGTCTATTTTCTATGCGTGGGAGTATATATGTAGTATATTTACAGGGCTTATGACCTGTCATTGGCTGGTTTAAATGGCCACATAACACATTATGTAAAATTCACAATTCTGCATATGTTTGTTCATCCACATTTCCTCAACTCTTCAATCTGTTGACTTTTGTGAAGTAAAAGAGCTGAAACCTTTATCATGTGGGTGAGATTCATCCGGCTAAACCAATTCATCTACTAGGCAACGCCTGAAAACAATTTTTCAAATTTTTCATACTTTTTCCTTTATCATCAGGTAGTTAATTCAACAATATTTTAGTACATCCAAATGCTTTCAGACCGGCTGGATTTCTTCCCTAGAAAGTTATTCATATCACAATATGTTGCAATATAGAAAGAAAACATTTTTCAGAAGGGAATATGGAAGTTTAAGCATTTACAGGGCTAATGACCTGTCATTGGCTGATTTGAATGGCCACTTTACATACTGTGTAGCATTCACCATTCTGCCCATGTTCAAACATCCACATTTTCTCAACTCTTCCATCTGTTGACTTTTGTGAAGTAAACGAGCTGAAACCTTTATCATGTGGGTGAGATTAATCCGGCTGAACCATATATGGAGTGTTGTCACAAGCAAAAAAAATCCTAAATTCTGTACCCCGCGATAATTTATACCCCATGCCAGGAGGCCCAAATACAGTGGCGAATTACAACACACAACACCCGGGCTTGAAAAAATAACTTTGTTTGTGTTCTCACCGGGAATCGAACCCAGAACCTTCCGTGCGCGAGTCAAACGTCTTAACCACTTCACCGCGGAGGTTCCCATTGAGGAAAGGCGATCTACCTGATGATTTGGTGGCAGAGCATTATTTAATTAAAGAGTAGTTTTTCAATGAGTCCTTGTCAAAATTTATGTTTTTTTTTATTTTTAAAGAAATATTAGCGTTCTTATAATTTAAACAAATATTTCAATTTTGGTGACCATTTTCAATGAGTTGTAAATAACTCACTATTAGAAAATGGAAATCAAGTTGGGGTAGAGTGGGGTTCGAACCTCGGACCTCTGATCCGTGAGTCCGCAACACAAGCCGCGGGACCACAACCCGATTCAATATATTTCAATATAAGAATGCCAAGTAATTAATAATATTAACTGACATTTAATACATTTTTAAAAATTGCATTCCTACATAAGGTGCACTCCTGTTGGCAGAAGAGCAGAATTGAATGTTTGCAAGAAGAATTCTCCATTTGAAAATGAATCATTTTATATTTTGGAATTCAAACATAAACAAGTGCTTAGGTACTTACTTAAATTTCATTATTGAATATGAATTATTTTAAGATTTGATTCAATCAAACGTAGGTTTCATTTTATCAACAAAAAGTGGGGTTTTAAATCTAATATCAAGCTCACGTCAAAACCAGCTGACGGTTAAAGAACGACTTAATACGCCTTGACCATGACTGAGTGTTTGGGCATGAGCTAAGTGTCAATTTTAGAGGGCTCAAGGTGTGTCTATGTGTACTAATAGGTCAATGGTTTTATTTTAAAAACCAAACCTGTTTCTTTGGTTCCGTAAACGCATTATGAAGCTAACTTTGTAAGTAAACTTTATATCGTTTTATCTTGAGATGAAACGCGGTCTGACTTTTTTCATACAAACGTATTTTATTACACTATAAATATTTACCATCGGCGTGTCTCAACAGTTTTGTTTTATTGATGAATAGTTTATTATGAGAACTAGAACCATCCAAAAACCTTTAAAAACGTCTAGTTGTATCTACGGTTTTCGAACGTGTGGTACACAAATACGCTAACTATTTTTGAGAAACACAAGATGTATCAATACAGGAAATTTTATTTCAATACTCTGTTTTAAAAAAAAAACAAAATCGGTTCTGTTTTGAGGTGCTGAAAATGGTACAACGAAATGTCGATTAAGTCTATTTTAGTTATGCATTAAAGGCCTAAAGCACAGTTGCCTTTTTTGACAGACAGTGAAACGTAAATATCTAATTTTAACTAAATACAATAATTGATATTAAACTTTCGATTTTGTTCATTTTATATGTAAACGAGTATGTACGCAAATCTAGTAATAACAAACTATTGCCAGGTTTAATTCGTTATAATATAAATGTAATAATCTAATTGTGGCCAAAGAAAATATGATTGTTGTAGAGATAGAGTTTAATATAAAGAAAATCGTCCTTTTGCTAAGGAACGCTGAATTTAAGTGCCGTTTGAGTAATTACTTTCAGCTTCCGGCGTATTGCAACGTTCCACGTGACTCCGCCCACTCTTAAGTAATTACTGGCACTGCAGCAACATCTCTAGAGCAGTGAGTGTCATTACTTTATTATATTTCAATAGTGGAACAAGAATCTAGCATCAGAAGTATGAAAGCAGAGTTGAAAGCAGCTGAAATACTATCTCTCAGATAAAGTTATGGGAATCCGATAGGTGTTTAAATCGATACAACTGATATATGTTTTCATTTTTTTATTTCAGGAACAGCTCATAAGGACTGTGAACCAAACGGCACCTGGTTTCGGCACCCGAATTCCAATAAAGAGTGGTCAAACTATACTACCTGTGTGAATTTGGATGATTTGTCGGTAAGTAATTATAACATAATGTATTAATAATTACGTCTCGAAACCGGTAGACATCGAAATGTCGGTGAGTGGTTAAATACAAATATTTAATAACATTTATTCAAATGTTTGACCACAAAGATAATGGTTTAAATATTAATAATATTAAAAAACTGAACCTAATAATTAAAGATGAGCAAATAAAACAAACAGAAAATGTAAAGTATTTGGGTTTGGAAGTGAATGGCAAATTTGCGTTGACAAAACATATCAAAGCAGTTATAAAAAAACTGGGTCCAATTATTGGAATAATGAGAAGAACAGAAGTCTTTGATAAAAGTACAAAATTAATGAAATATAATGCTTTTATACTTCCACACTTTGTATATAGATTAATAATATGATCGCAAAGTTGTAAACAAATGCAATAATCAATTAAAATAATAATGAATAAAGCACTTAAAGTATTATTAAATTTTAATAAATGTACTAGAACCACAGATTTATATGTTACAAAAATGCTCAATTTAGATGAATTAATTTACACAGAAAAGGTAAAGATTATATTTAAGATGAAAAAGAATAAAAAAAAGACAAATATTAAATTTATTTTAACTACAATAAACCTAAAATGAATACAAGAGCGTCAAATAATTTAACTTGCAAACAACATACAACTAACAGAAAAAGAAACAGTTTTGTGTATACAGCAATAAATTGCTACAATTCACTTTCTAATGACCTATAAAATATACAAAACATTCGTACTTAAAAAACACCCAAATAAAACAGTTCTTACAGCCCGTGTGACGAGTGATATGTGATGATATTTTATCGACTTTTTATTAAAACTATTGTGTCATAATACATTATGTCCCCTCATACCAGCACTTTTGCTGATTGGGAATATTTCGTGTAAATAAAATATGAAATTTTATGTAATATGTAGAGTTAAAAAACGATGTATTTTGTCATAAATAAATAAATCTAATCTAATCTTATTTCTTAGGTAACAGTCTGCTTTTATTAACTGTAACATGCCAAGGAACGCGGCCTTTTGGTCATCTAACTAGCCGAGCTATTTGGGCTTTAGTTAAATAAAGAAATTACATTCAAAGCAACGAAAAATTATTTTTGGTGTATAAAAATTAGTCACATATGGAAATCCTGTATTTTAAAAATATTTTTTAATATGAAACCATCATCGTGTGACCGTATCTCCACTTAATTTCCTTATTCAGGATTTTTATCTGAGAGCAGCAATCAAGTCAAAAACATTTGTACAAGGTTTTCGTTATGTTTCGCACACAGAACTGTGTTCTTTTTCCGTCTGGACAGAGAAGTCGAATAATGGTACTTGGTGTTACCTGTAACCTTTCCGAGCCTGTATGTGAAAAAATCCGTGAGTTTTTAAGGGGCGTACCAGTATATTTTTAAAAATATCGTTATGATGTTCATGGTTGTGTTAATACAGCTGTTTCATAATATTTTGAATTTTCTGCGAAGTTCATACCTGCTTATGTACTTTTGCAACAGGATGCCATTAGACATCCTGCTGCTCTCACTGCGTCACGTTGAACATCACTGATCCAAATTGTCGCTAGTCGTTGGCATAGTGGTAAGGCAGAGGAATGTAAAATTAAAAGCGCATAATCCGGATTTTTGTGGTTTTGTCTGGAAAAACGTGACCAAATAGCAAAAGGCATACGTGCGAACTGATCCATATCGTAAAGATTTTTAAACTGTAGAGAGATGAATTATAATTGAAAGGGCAAAGATAAACGTAAATTATTGTTGAAAGTATTTTGCAAAAAAATATTTTAATATTTTTTATATATTTAACATCATGGAGTAAGAGTATGCAAAAAAATAAACTAATTTGATGATTAACAAAAAAAATATTTAAAAAATATGCTATCTGGGGGGACCCTAGATACTTTCCTTAGGCCCGGAAGGGCTAATAACAATGTCGTATAATAAGTTTCAACTGGGCGTGTATACGAGCAGAAATAAATAAGATTAAATAATATTATATGCGTTTTCTAAAATGCACATTATTACTGAAAAATTTGTAGGTTTCCCGTTTTTAGGGGAGAAAAAAAGGATTACATTCCGATGACAGATGACGTAAAAGTCACGCGACGCCAAGTGTATGTGTATGTACCTTTTTGCGTATGTTCTTTTTTAAACCCAGTTATTTCTTCTTCTTCAGCCTTTTGTCCTCCACTGCTGGATATAGCCCTCTTCCATATACTTCCATTTTTTTCCGTCGGTTGCTACTTGCAGCCAATTTTTGCCCCCACAGCTACTATGCCGTCGGATCATCTTTTTCGAGGTCTTTCAACGCCTCAATTATTCTCCCAAGGCCTCCATCAAAAAAAAATTAGGGTCCATCTTGTCTCGCAACGTGTCCTGCCCATTGCCACTTAAGTCCTCCTACGCAATCAATGATATCCGTTATTCTGGTTCTGTTCCTAATTTCTTCATTTCCTATTTTGTCTCTATGCCTTATACCGAGCTTGGATCTTTCTATGGATCGCTGTGTGTATTTGAGGTTTTTTACATTTCAATTTGTGAGGATCGTGGTCTTTAATGCATATTTAGTCACTGGCAGTGTACGTCATTCATATGTTTTCCTTTTCGTACTAATCGGAATCTCTTTATTAAAATTTTCAAAAAATTATTTGTTGATTTTTTTACTATGGTTCACAAACAATAAACCATACAGATGACATTGGTATCACAATCAACAACAAACAACATCATTCGCGATTTATTAAAATACTATATCCATGTACAGTATATCATCAAACACTCGTCCAATAGTAGGAGTAAATATTTGAACAATGAATGCCAAATGATTAATTCTGATATTGTTGACGTAAAGGTGCTTTGTAAACAAGTAAATAAACAAACAATTATGTTTGACAAACAAACGCAACTTAAGCCGAGAAAAGGACAGTTTAAGCACGTGAACCAGTACAGGGTAGACCAGAGTAAAGGTGCCAATTGAACAATTCAAATTAAATTCTAAAATGCTGAATCGTGAATGCGTTATTTCACAAATCTAAGAGACTAACGTAAAAAAAAAATAATATTTAATGGATATTTTTACGATTCTGATGATATAATTCTTTCTTCTTCTTGGGCTCTATCAGATGTCCCCGACGTTGGCAATCACTTCTAAAAAGGCTTTTCTGTTTTGCGCTCTCTGGAACAACTCCTCCACATACCTCATTCCGGTCCAGTCTTGCTCAAGCTCAAGTTGCGCAGCCAAGACGTTTGCCATCTGCCAGGTCCACGTTGTCCTGCAATCTTGCCCATAAGTATAAATTAAAGAATCATACACTTGTCTCCATGCAGGATGTGACTAAGTTAGGAAATTTTACAGACCTTAATCTTCTTCTTCTTCTTTTTCAGCTTTATTACCTGCAAAAAACAATAAAAGACCTTTATTATAAAACGGCCAGCAGTTGGCGTCACATCACTTCGACATGGCAAGTTTTGCCCGCTGAGTGCGCTTCTAACTAACATCTCATTGTCATATCATTTGTATCTTAAACCATTGTAGAACATACTCGTATATCCGGCGTCAATTTTTTTACAAAGTATTTTGTTGTTTATGTACTTGTCATCATCAATGACGCTACAGTCCGTTGTGGGCCCTGGCCTCCTCCATTTGTCTCCATTCCTCTCTGCGCCCCGCGGCTCTTCTCCAGTTCGTCAGGCCAATTGCTCTAATGTCACCTTCCACATTATCCAGCCGTCTTAATTTTGGCCTGCCTCTGCTTCGTCTGCCTTCCGGAATGGTATAAAGAATATTTTTTGCTGTACGGTTATCATTCATTCTGTGCACATGGCCCAACCATTGTAATATTTTCATTTTGATGAATTGTGCAATGTTGGGTTTGCCATACAGTGCCTCTATTTCATGATTAAACCGTCTCCTCCACATTCCGTTTTGGTTGACAGCACCAAATATCTTCCTAAATATTTTTCCTTTGAATACTTATACCATATTTTAAATTAAAATTGAATTAAATGAAACCATTTTTTTTATTTTAAAAAATATATCGAAAATAAAAATTTTAAAAATATGTTTTTATTATTTTTTTATTTTTTTTTGATTGCCTATAAACTGTTTTTTTTGTGAAATGAAGTATCATTCGTCATTTATTTCCATGATGAATTTCAGAAAACCTCCACCGAAATTTTTCGCTCACGAAATTATTTACTTTTCTTTGTAGCAAATAAACAACATTATTTTTGCATAGTACAAAGCCACCCATACAGGATAAATTACATGCATTTATGCGTTACAGTAGGTCAGCGGTCGGCACTCAGCGGCCCGGGAGCCGTATGTTGCCAACGAGGCGTCTTAATTTGACAAGCAAAGTTCTCGCCCTTCAGAGTAAATATATATAATCTTAAAAGTAATCAATAAATTGACTAATTTTTCTTACATGACATTGCATTTTGGAAAAAAAGTGTTTCAATATACTTGTGATTTTAAAGTTCTAACGGAAACGGAGAATTTTATGTGTTTCAAATTGACTCATAATTTGTCATAGTTAACAAGTACTGAATGACCGTTCTACATAGTGCTGCCATTTTATCAATTTTAGCCAAAGTTGCAATATTTTTTCTTTATATTCTACAGCATAGTCAAAACAACGCAATCTTATTGTGAGCAATTTTTTTCATTCTGAATTACCAAAAAACAAACACTGTTTAATTAAAAGATTCATATTAAAACGCAATTTTACGTGCCTTTACTTGAACAATGCAAGGTGATATATAAAAAATGCAGCTACAAATACCATATTGATTTTATATGCCGTAAAACTAAAAATTACCCTTTTGTTTTTAAAACAACAATATTTGTACATAAATCATCGGTATTCTGGTAAAACTCTCAAAATAACAAAAACTAACATTTTCTGAGGTTTATCAACTGATGAAATCAATTGATTTCTCCGAGGCTTAGTTTCATAGTTAGCATGTTTAAAAACCCACGACGTATTTTTTTATGGTTCTCTAATGAAAACTACCAATTTCATTCACCAAATATTAATTTCAAAAATCTCATCTATTGAAACAATTAAAAGGAACAAAGATGGTTTCATGTATAATCTGTAAAATAAGTTAAAAATTCTTTTGCTGAGTATAAAAAAAGAGATAATTAAATTTGAAAATAAGGTAATTTAAAAAAAAAATTATCATTCAATAAGTCCACTTATATTCATTACACATTGTCACATATCACACATATACACAATATATCCATATGTACTCACCCTCGCTAAAAAATACAATAATAACACTGATACACTAAAGCAAGTTTTAGAACTTTGCATAAAAATGTATTTATATATAGATAAATATATTTTTAATCTTCAAGTACAAAGAATAAGCACTTTGATGGATGAATTGCCAAAATCAATGTGTTCTAGCCAACCAAAAAACTGACTGGTCAAAAAATAAAATAAAAAACAAAATCGTGCACACCTAAAAAAACAAATTAATTAAAAATTACAGCTGTTTTTTAATAGGAGATAAGATATTTTTGACAAGACATTTTTTTAAATTTTTTTATTAAAAGATGAGAAATTTGAAATCAGGTAAGCTTGGAATGAGAGAAAAAGAGGAACCAAGAAAAGAAACTGAATTAAAATACATGTTTTAAAAAACAATACTAATAAAAACATTGAAGGGAAGTCAAGGTTCTAAGAATATTAAGTAATGTTTCAAGCGTTTTTAGAAAATGGCTAGGAAGGTGCATTTTTTTTATATAATGAGGTATTTCAAAGTTTAGCTTAAGGTGCTAGAAAAATAAAAGCTAAAAAATAATGCGCTATGTCGAGGAATGGAAAATATTATCTCCTGAGCAAAGCGAAGCAAAAGACCATGATCAGAAAGGTAAATAAAATTCTCAGCAAGATATTCTGGAGCCAAGGGTTGTAATGAATATTATAAAGAAGCGAGAAAGATTGATGCACTGATAGAAACGAAGCCACTTGAGTTTGGAGCAAAAGGGTGATACATGGTCATACTTTTGAGATTAAAAATACAAAAAATAAAAGTAAAATACATGCTTACACACTAAATAATAAACACAGAATATACAGAAAAAATATGTGAAATTAGTTAGAAAGGATATAATAAAAAGTTTTACAAAGTAAAAAAAAACAATAATAACAAAGGTATGCAAGAAAAAACAGTAAGCATATAAACAAAAAATGCAAAGATATTACCATATGAAATAAGTTCTGTAAATCAAACACAGTAAATAAAGTGTTTTAATGGTTATGTCATACCCATATACATGTGCTCTAATTTTTTAATAATTAAAAAAGGAATGGCCCACGCTCAGACGCTGTAGTCGTTGTGAGCATTTTTTCTAATTCATGGTATAGCTTTATTTTAAAATGTATTTTTCTAAAGTGTATTTTCGTAATTATATTTCAATGTAAATTAATACATGTATGAAAAAATAAACAAAAAAAAATAATATTTTTTTATTAAAAATAATAGTTTGATATCAAAGTCAACAAGTATCTTAAGTTGAAGATAAAATTCAAGTATTCTGTATACGAATATTTAACCCACGTTATATTGGTTGAAATAAAACTCGTCTTGCTGCCATCGTACATCCGAAAAACCCTTGGACTTAAGAGGAATGATAAATTTACTGCTTTTTAGCAAGCATCTTAAGTGCTAGATCTTCCAACGGGTAATGGTTTCGGGGCTATACACCATTCACACGATTGATATAATTCTCCTACCTTTTGTTCTATTGAAATATATTGCTGCTCAGCATTGTCTAATGCTCCAGATTTATTTATTTATTATTTTATTAATGGAAATTAGTACTTGACTACCAGGTTGCCCTTCGGACCTTATTTAACTAGCCGTCCAGGCCCTAATAAATCGACTCTTTGGCCTTCGGTTAGTTAGAATCTCATGCGTCTAGAAATGTTTGCCTTTCAGGCCTCACATTGTTTATTTGTTATTATTATTATTTTGCATAACTTATACAGCGCCATTTTCGTAGTATAATAACTCAAGGGCGCTTTACAAAGTGATATAAAGAAACAAATTAAATTTTAACATTTTTAAGCAAAAATAATACTTTTAAGTTTTTATTTTAACTAGCGGACCCGACATACGCAGTCCTGCGCGAACGTTGGCTTGCCTGCTATTACCTTGGAAAAAAACTTTCCATTGATAATTAGGTACCCAGGTACTTGTTTATGATTGAATTCAAAAGCTAAAAATTATTAATATTCAAATATTAAATGTATGTAGATGTAGGTACTTGCTTATGGTTGAGTTCCAATAGATAAAATAATTATTTTTTAAATAAAAAAATATCCTTGCAAAAGTCAAACTCTGCTCTCCTTACCAACAGGGGTGCACTTTATTTATGAATGTGATTTTCAAAAATGTCATTTAATATTATTTAAGTTTTACCAAAAATCCAGTAAAAATACATAAATAGAAAGAAATTATGAGAAACGTAAGGTAATAATCTGATTGGGATCCATAAAAAGCAAATGTTGTTTGTAAACATTCAAAAACAAACATTTTTTAAACACGAAAAAACAACATTCTTCCATTTTTTGTACATGCATTCTCGTCGAATGCAACCCTGGTGGGTCGATGAAAAAAATATTTATGCTTCTAACTTTTTTTTACAGATTTGATTGAAAATTTAAATATTTACGAACACGAGCAGCGCAAAGATCTACATTTCGCTGACAGCGCATGTAAATCGGTTAAGCCATTTAGGAGAAGTTCAGTGTCATCAGACGTATAGAAGAATTCTATACATTAAGATTAAGTCTTTTCCGAAACATCACTTCACTCTCACAGTTTCGCACCTCTGCTGGGAGAGCATTCATGTCGTAGGGGTCGCGACCGCAAATGCGCGTTCGCCGAATTTAGTGCGTTGTTTGCGTAGAGGTATGATTACTTTTCCTATCGACGTAGATGTTGCTGATCTAAGCGTAAGACGCCTGTCAGCTAGTTCATCTGGAATGCAGAGTTCCCTAGAATATTCTGGAGCAAAGTTGTGCAGCGACTTATACATAAGCAACAGAGTTTGTATTCCACCCTCTGTGGAAAACGTAGCCAATGTAAATCCCGAAGTAGTGGAGTGATATGACTGAACTTAGAGATTCCAGAAATGAGTCTCGCTGCGGCATTTAATACAGACTGTAGGCGAGTCATTTTATTTATTAGTAGACTTGCGTAGATACCATTACAATAATCGGCTTTAGACACTACACAACACATTTATTAATTGACGGACGGCAATAACCAGCTAATTTTAGCGTATGCATTTATTCCATATTCCAATGGATGCAGAATTCAATCCTCTTTTTGACTCGATGACTGCTGTTAGGGTTTTTTGTTCTTTTGATTAACGTTTTTTTATTCAAACTATTATTCTATGCGGAGCACACTGTTTTTGTGACTACATTCAGATCGGTGTATCTGTCATATATACGCTGTGCATAAAGGTCTTGCGGTTTCTCATCACGAGAAGTTTTGAATTTCAACCCTTACGGGTACCTTGGGTCCCTCGTATAGCACTTTTTCTTCCAATTCCTTTTTAGTTTATCATCATATTGATTTAATTTTTTGCAAAATCCTATCGTACATTATGAAGAATACCAAAATTATTAAAATATTTTTTCTGCCGAATACCTTCAATAATATTTAATATTTGTCTTTGCTTTTCCCCAGTCCAAACAGCAAACATTACCATTTATTCGCTCTATAGTTTAATAATCTTCGATACGTTGCGCGTTGGTCAGTTTTCACGTGTACATGTTGATATTTGTTCGCTTATTGCTACCACAAAAAACTGGATTTCATGCATTAGATTTTACATGCATTCCACCTCCCAATTCACCGCTGTACCACCCCGCTAACGGGTTGCGTGACATGAGATTAGTGTTATTCAACGTGTAGCAGCTATAAAAATCACGCTACACTACAGCAATGCCATAGAGCATCTTTTCTCAATTGTGTTTTATGAAAAGATGTATTAATTTCACAGAAAACTTGAATATTATTAAACAGTTTTATTAACACTACCATGACAATCATAATAACTTTTCTTTATATATTATAGTCGTATTTATAAGTATAGCACAATTCTAAAATAAATATCAAACAATTTTATTTTAAACCACCTATTTTTTGTTATTTCTACCGACCGGTTTCACAGCTATACAAGCTTCTATATCAAGGAGTTAGTATCCTATAAATCTTTTCCTATTTCATTAACATTAATTTCATAACGGTGTTTACTAAACATTAAATCTAACATATGAAGCTAACAAGTCTTATCATGATGTTGTTTTTGTAAAAATGGGAGATGTTGAGTGAGGTGGATACGATTTTTAAAACTAGACAGCAGTTGACTAAAAGGATCATTCTTCTTTTTCTTTTTATCTTTTTTAATTTCTAAGACTTTCAAGTGGTCTTATTTTCATATTTTGTTTTCGATATTAAAAACTTTTAATAATTGTTCAAATTCAATCTTCATTAAAATTATAATTTTTTTATCAGATGGCTGCAAATTCAGAAATATCATTAATTTTTTTAATCCTAAAGTTTTTTTTACTATAGTATTCAAGTTTGTTTTAGTTTTTCCAATTTAGAAAGAATCGCAATTATTTCAATTTAATTGGCATATGACGGATTTATTATTTTTAGGTATTTAAACCATTTTCATACTTATAGCATTTTATCTGGGGTATTTCTGGTACCACTCTCAATAAATCAAGGATATTTTTACGCTTTGTCTCGGTAAGGTTAACATGAAATAATGGATTGGCTTCCGTGAAGTTAGACAGCCATTTGTCTTTAAATTAACTTAGTAATTTTCCCACCCATTTTGAGGTCCTGAGATTTTTAAGGTTGTTCAAACTGCAAGGTTTAATTGCTCCTGGACTGGCACCTGAAGCGGTATACTGATTACCCTACCTTCACGTAACAAATGATCGAAATACGCTGAATTTAGTTTACCAATGCTTAGTTTAGTTAAATACTTATGTTATTTACAAAGGATTCATTAAATCACAAATTAAAATTAACAAACAAGTTAATTCAAATAAACAACATACTTAAAATTAACGAACCAAAATCAATAAAAATTAATCTAATATCTTGTCCTGCAAATATTCTTAGACTCTTAACAAAGCTCTATCCAACCAGACTGTGCTTGACCAAATCTTTCTTTTTTGTTGTCAATGCCTGAATTTCAGAAAGTTCCTTGTAAAATCGTTTGCAAATCGGGTTGTGGTCCCGTGGGTAGTGTCTCGGACTCACGGCTCAAAGGTCCGTGGTTCGAATCCCACTCTATCCCAACTCGATTCTCATCTTCTCAAAGTAAATCATTTACAGCTCGTTGAAAATGGCCTTCAAATTAAATATTTGGGTAAATCATAAAAATGAAAACATTTTTTTCATTTTTTTAATTCAGTTTGATGCAAAAGATTTTTCTAAATTGCAGTCTACTTTAATAATAATAATAATAATAATTATGGATAACTTTTATAGCGCCATTTTCGTAATATAATACCTCGGGGGCGCTTAACAAAGTGATTATATAAAGATATAAATTTAATTTTAACTTTTTAATTTAAGAAAAATAATGTACTTTTTCATATTACTTTTCCACCAAATGCTAAGAATTTATTCAAATGATTTAAAGAACAAGTAGGTTTTAAGTTTCTTCCGAAACATCACTTCACTCTCCTACATAGCTTTAGATTTCTACTGGGAGAGCATTCCATGCCGTAGGGCCTGCGACCGCAAATGCACGTTTGCCGAATTTAGTGCGCTGTTTGCGTAGAGGTATAATAACTTTTCCTTTCGACGTAGATGTAGCTGATCTAAGCGTAAGACGCCTGTCAGCTAGTTTATCTGGAATGCAGAGTTCCCTTAGATATTCTGCGGCAGAGTTGTGCAGTGACTAATATATAAGTCAACAGAGTTTGTATTCCACCCTCTGTGGAAAACATAGCTAGTGCAATTCCTGAAGTAATGGAGCGATATGACCGAATTTAGAGATTCCAAAAATATGTCTCGCTGCAGCATTTAGTACAGCCTGTAGGCAAGTCATTTTATTCATTGGTAGATCTGCGTAGATACCATTACAATAATCGACTCTAGACACTACAATCGCATTTATTAATTGTAGGGGCGGCATCAACTGGCAAACTTTTGCGTTTGCATTTAATCTGTCTCAGCTGGTAAAAGCATGAACTTGTCGTTCTACTAATTTGAGCGTCAAGAGAAAGGTCAGAATTAAGGATGACTTCCAGTAGTTTAACGGTGGGTAAAGCGGTGCTCCTTACATCGGGTAGTGCCGTATCCTGGATCAAATTCTGTTGTCTGGCTGAAACAATCCATAGTTGTTCCGTTTTAGATGGATTAAGTGTTAGTCTTTATTCAGCCATCCAGTTTTCTTTTTTCTCAATGCATCCATTAATCAAATCAACACGCACATTTCTCTCGGTTTACAATAAAAATCAATCTGCGTATCATCTGCACAGCAGTGAGACCACAATCTTCATTCTTTGATAATATTCTCTATATCTTTGGTGTACAGGAGATAGAGGAGTGGTCCGAGTACTGATCCTCGGGGTACTCCAGTAGACACCTTAAAGTTGGATGAGCTATTACCCTGGAACACAACTGCATATTCTCTTTACTAGTGCCCTATGCACCACTGGGTGCAAAGAGGAGAACGATGATGATGCTGAAGTTCTTATTTTATACGTATCGTCTGAACTCACACGACGCGACGCGGCAAAACTAGGGTGGTTCAGTATTATTTTTAAGTTAAATAGTTAAAACTTTTAAAAAATCCTTCAAAAGGAAACTGACCGTAAAAATTATCCATGGCCACTAAAATATTTTATAACAGACAGTTATATGCGTAACATGCATATGAAATAGGTTATACTATCGAAATAAAAAATATATTTTATTTTATTTACAATAAATGCGACGCGTTGGGTCATATTAAACCATAATCAAATTATTGGTAGTTCTAAATAAAATAAAAGTATATAACATTCGATGACTAAACTAATTAAAACAGCTCACAGCAGCGGCGCACTGCATTCGGCTTTCCCAAATATACCCAAATAAAGTATCACTCCTCGTGGTGTAGTGGTCAGCGCGTTTGCCTACCATGCAAGAGGTCTCAGGTTCGATTTTCGACATGGTTGATATGTTTTTTTTATGTTTTTAATTGTTTTTTTACAATAAAATATTTTATAGTCTATGGACTGGCACCTGGACCGTATGACTGATCATCTTAACTTCATTTAACAAAAAATATCATGATATGCTGCAATTGATGTCGATACATCGATAATGCAGTGCCCTATGCACCTTTATTTGCGGAAAGGTAATAATAAAGCTTAAATTTGTACGCGATACGTCAAAGATGTTGACCGTTTTGATTTTTTTTGCATTAATATTAATTCCACATAAAAACATTTTAGCACAATAAAATTGTATTCTATCTCTGTTTTTGAAGTTATATTTTCTGCTTTGAAATTCGAAATAAGTTGATACAAAATGATTGAGCGCTTTAGTATGTTGTGGTAACTGAGCTTTATACAAAGCTCGGATACATTTATTCACCGAAAAGTTCATAATCTGATTACACGGAATCTATCGACAAATCCTCACAGTAAGAGAAACTCATTACTATTATAAAACTCTGAAAGTTTTTCACATTGAAACTTTGTCCTAAGCCTTTCGTTTATTTATTCACTTTTTTCATCAACAAATTATCAAAATCTATTTGAAAAACATGCGTTATAACATTATTTTACAAAACGTGAAATTTACCAACCTTTTTAGTTAAAATTTTTTGTAGACATGAACTGGATTTAACTTACTTTAGATTTATTAATATTAACAATATTACAAATGAGATGATAAACATTTTACAAAAGGGAATATAGAAGTCTGGGCACTTACAGGTCTTATGACCTGTCATTGCTGGCTGTGTAGCATTCAGCGTAGTTGAATACAGTCCTTGTTTGCAAAAAATTGTACAAACTCAAAAGATTGTTGATAAAACCACCTGGTCCAAGAAAAATCATAAAAATTTAACAATATTTTCAGGCGTTGCGTTGTACGCAGGTGAAATAATTCAGTCTGGTGAATCTCACGCATCAATAAAAATTTCAGCCTTTTTACTTCACAAATATGAACAGAACAAAGAATTAAAAAAACATAGATGCTTCACCAACCAATAATAAATTCTGTAAACAAACTAGTTTGGAAGAACACATTATTCTTGAACAAATCTATGTTGAATGTTTTTGGGCTCCTTTGGCAATTATGATTATTAATTTTTGTGTAACTTAAACAACATGAACTTTCCAATTTGCCAGTAACAAATAAGGTATTTTTTTGTCTTTATTTATTTGTTTGTTTGTATGTATAACATTTTGTTGTTTTCCGTTTCAGATGAGACAATCAGTGGTTTCCGTTTACGAAATTGGTTACTCCATATCACTCATCGCCTTGCTGCTATCTTTAGGACTTCTCACATACTTTAGGTAAGTGTTTTTTTTTTTTCTTTTTTGTAGTATACTAAAAATAAAGATACATAATTCTTTATTTCATTAAAAATTTTAAGTATACTAAAAAGCATATGAAAACATTAAAAAAATAAAAATTCTCTAAAACCACAAGACCGGCTTAATATTATTATTATTACTATGGATAACTTATAAAGCGCCATTTTCGTAACAAAATACCCTAAGAGCGCTTTACATAGTGATTCTTCAAAATTTGTAATTTAATTAAAATAATTTATTTTGTTGTCACATGCTACGGATTTATTCAAATGATTTAGAGAACAAGTGGGTTTTAAGCTTTTTCCGAAACATCACTTCACTTCCACAGCCTCGCACCTCTGCTGGGAGAGCATTCCATGCCATAGGGCCTGCGACCGCAAATGCGCGTTCACTAAATTTAGTGCGCTGTTTGCGTAGAGGTATAATAACTTTTCCTCTCGCCGTAGACGTAGCTGATCTAAGCGTTAGACGTCTGTCAGCTAGTTCATCTGAAATGCATAGCTCCCTTATTCCGATATTCCGGAGCACAGCTGTGCAGTGACTATACATAAGCCAACAGAGTTTGTATTCGACCCTCTGTGGAAAACGTAGCCAGTGTAGTTCCCGAAGTAGTGGAGTGATATGACTAAACTTAGAGATTCCGAAAATAAGTCTCGCTGCGGCATTCAATACAGATTGTAGGCAAGTCATTTTGTTCATTGGTAGACCTGCATAGATACCATTACAATATTCGACTCTAGACACTACAAACGCATTTATTAATTGACGGGTGGCATCAACCGGCAAATTTTTGCGTATGCATTTAATTTGTCTCAGCTGTTAGACGCACGGCTTGTCACCTGGTTTTTATTATTAACTTAAGTAGATGTATAAAAAGTTACATAAATGAACAAATCTAAAAATTACATTTAAATAAATCTTATTTCGTAATGTATGCCAAACAACATCATTTAATATAAAAATTTAATTCAAATTAACATTCTATGTCCACTCCCTAGTTGGAGCATATGGTATCTACAAAAAGTCTCCGTGCATCTCTATCGGCTGTCAACTATTTTCCGTTCTCCCAAGTCAGGGCCTGGATTATGATAAAAAGATAAAGACGTAATACCTTCATCTTGACTGTATAGTCGAAGATAAATTCCCTCTAGCGATTATAAATATATACTACCGACTCCCCACCTTCAAGTTTCGGGTAGGTACAACGATATAAAACAAGGGGAAGCGTACGTTTACCGTCTCGATATATACAAATGAAGATAGCGTTCATAATCGAGGCACAGGTTCTTATCCCGAAGTTCTGACATAACCTGCCGACGATCATTCAGCAGTGGACGTCCAGGATGGCGAGAACCTGGTGACTTATAAAGTAGGCAAGCGTGCTTAAAGCTCTCAAGAGGCATCCGCAGTATATTTACTAACCAACCGTATCGTCTCCGCTTGACTAAAGTTTGTTACCAGAGTTTGCTGCGTCCGTTCTCTTATTACTTCAATCCTTAAAAAGTCAATCCACCGCGTACCCAAGACTCTTCTGAGACACCTACCTATTCTCGAAACTCAGAATTTTGCTGTTTCGGGCCCTAGTGAGGTGGATTCGCACCCATAGAGAAGAATAGATGTTATGCAGGCATTATATAGGCGGCATTTGGTTTTCACTGAGTGAATATCCAAATTCAGATCCATGATTCAAAAAGAAAACTTAATTATTGTTACGTAGTAGCAAGTAAAAATAATATTTCGTTATGCCACTCTAGTACAGTGTTCTGTCATGATCATCATCATCATTTCCTTTTCCTCATCTAATGATGCAAAGGGTACTGCATTGGTACTCCAATCGTAGTGTTTCTTGAATATTTTTGTAACATGAAGGTGATATGATCAGTCTAACGTTTCAAGAACTATGAAATATTTTAGTGTAAAAACACATTTATAAATAAATATTTTATATCGAATCGAACCCGAGACTTCTCGCATGCTAGGCAAACGCGCTGACCATTTCACCACGAGACCCCCTTTTAAAAATTTTTAGTACACTTTAATTTCAATCTGGTGTTCAACAATCAACATGTGTATCTAAATTTTGTTGAAACAGAGAGGGAGTTTGTTGCAATACAAACTATGCTGGTCTGTCTTTAAACCACATATTTATTTTGCCATTTAATCATTGTTGACTGTATGTTTCTGTGAAATATTTTTCTTTTAAAAAAGTAAAAACAAAAAAATTGAGATGGGAAAATGGTTGTCTAGGCATTTACAGAGCTTATGACCTATGTTTAAGTGGCCACTTTACACACTGTGTAACATTCACCATTCTGCTTATGTTTAAACATCTACTTCCTCAACTCTTCCATATTTTTATCGTGTGGGTGAGATTTATCCGGCTGAACATTTAACCTACTAGGCAATGCCTGAAAACCAGGTGAACTAGATACGCTGCATTTTGTTTTCCAATGCAGTGCCCTATTCGCCATCTGGTGTGAATAGGGGGTTAAATGATAATAAAATAGACATTTATGTCACACATTATAAATTAATGTTTTACACATTCTTAAGTGAATAAAAATTTAGCCTGTGAGCTTTAAGCCAATAAAATTCATCTTAGACCAACCGAAAGCATGAACATTCTACGTATTAAAGTTATAACTTAAAAGTCTCAATATATCATGAGTCCACTTAGCATTTCCGTCGCAGACCGGAAATTTGTAAAGCTCTAAACTTTAAAGGAACAGTCTATTGCAGAGGTAACTAAACTTTTACTGAACGTTATGTTTAAGAAATACAAAATTTTGTAAATGATTTCAGTATACGAGAAGTAAACTATGGTCTCTCCAAATATGATGAAATCGGAAAAGGTTTTTTTTTTAATCTTTGAAGCACTGCAACATTTTTACCTGATATATTACAATGAAATAACTTTGTTTTTTTATTTCTATTACTTTGTTGTTTTTAACATAATTACCAATTAGTGTAACCTCACTGTATAATTTTAATATTTTTTTAGATTGTAATTAACCCTGAAGAAAGCATAGTGTTTGTCCTTTATAGACTTGATAACTACCCGACCAATTTTGCATGCGGTTTTTTGTAAAATAATTTAATTTACGTGACTTAGGTTTGTAAATAATAATGTCTTCAATATATTTATCAGAAAAAAGTGAGGAGCGAATATGTGTTTTTCATCGAACTTCCAGGGTTGCATTTGACTGAAATGTATATTATCGTAAAAAATTTGGAGAATGGTGTTTTTTTTGTATATTAAAAAAGTTTGTATTTTAATGTTTACAAATATACATTATTTTTAATGGATACTGAATTGGTTAGTTTCCATACAATTTTTTAATTTCTACATATTAACTTACTTTGAATGGATTTTAATGGAGAAATGCTTAAATAATTTCAACTGACATTTGATACATTTTTGAAAAACAGATTCTTACACAAAATACACCACTGTTTAAAAGTAGCGCAGAGTTTGGCATTTGCAAAAAGAATTCTATCTTTGAAAATGAATTATTTTATGTTTTGGAATTCAACCATAAACAAGTAACTACTGTTCTTGGGTACCTACTTATCAATGCAAAGTCTTTGTTCTTTTATCCGAACAGTTTTTGCACGTTTTCATGACACAACCAGGCATTTTTCTTTTCTTTTTTTTTGGTTTCGAATTAAATGTCAAGGTCACGACAAAACCCGGCTGGCGGTTAAAAAATGTCTGAATTCACGTTGAGCGTAAGTTGAGTATCAAAACTTTAGAAGGCTCAAGGTAAAATGCGGTCTGACATTTCTTCATTAACACGTATTCCCGTATTTTCTCCATGGATTACGGCACTAGAGTAGCAATTTTGCATGGTTTGTGATTTGGGCACGAAGAAGCCTCTTAGCCAAGCACACGAAGAGATAAAACGAAAGTACAAATATGTATATAAATAGCTCAAAATGTCAAGAATTAATTGTCCTTATTTATGATAAAACGTTTGTTCAACCAGCTAATAGCAGGTAGCCAACGTTCGGGTAGGACAACGTACGCCGAGTCCGCTAGTAAAATTATAAAAATAAAGTGGTATATGTAAAAAAAATCAAAATAATATCATTGTAATTATATGAGATGGGGAAATTTAATTATTACTATGCCAAAATCAAAGCTCTCTTTTACGCGGTAAATAGTATTAACTGTAATTTCTGCAGTATCAATTTTTTTTTTAAATTTAACTCCACACCAAATAAGAGGTTAAAATCAGTAAGAAAACGAACAGTACTCCGCAAGATTATTAAAATATGTGTTTTTGAAATGTTTATCAATATATAAAAATGGATATACATATTTTCTCGATTAAAGAATATTTTAAGAATCAATAATTTTAAAATTACCTTTTACTCAATGTACAATATTTGATAAAATATGATTATGAAAGTAATTTTAAAGAAACTCTCAACATTATGTACAAAAAATCTTAGTAAAATACTTAAATAATTTTAAAAGATTTTTTTTTAAACTGTTTGCAGTAGACACTATTTACAAAATGAAATCCATTATAATATAAATTTACAGAGAGGAAAAAATTAACGAATTTGAGCTCAATTAGTCACTCAGATACCAAAATAATATCTAATTTTCTAAATTATTTAGAAGTCATGGTCAAAATAGTTTTGTTTTCAGAGGAGTTTAAAAATATAAAAATCTCCCTAATGAACTAAAAACTATTAAAACCAATATATCACATAATAAATATAAAGTCAATTTTTTTAAAAACAATTCAGTTAATTCATAACAATTTTTTCTTTTTTTTGTATAATTTTGTATTTTTTTCTCATATATTTGAAATTAAAAAACCTCAAATTACTGAATAACTAAAACAGTATAAGTAACTCTCCATGCACAAAAACTATATTTTTTTTTGGAATGTTTCACTTGTAAGACTAACTTAATGAACAAAAGTATATTATAATATTTTTAAAAACAAGTGTCATTTAATGTAACTGACTATATTAACAATTTATTAATTGGTAAAAATCATAATTAAAGAAAAAAAATGGACTTTAAAGCCTCTTACTGGAAAATATAAAATGTTTAAGCTTGAAAAATCAATAATTTGTTTCTCCTGAAAAGATGTGTTTTTTGGAGAAACTGTAGTTTACTTTTCACATACAGATTTTGCAACCGTTATCATGGATGCTTCAATAGGATGCGAAAAATTGGCAAAGAGTGCAAATGACACACGGCACACTAACCCAGAAACACAAAATTTGACGAAAATCTTTTTTTTTTAATGATGAAATCAAGCGAGACTGCAAATCTGAGACAGGTAATTATACCTATGATAAGATTAAAAATAAGTCAAATTAATATTTGAGGCACTACTATTGTGATTTTCTATGCTTAAAAATATAACTTAATATTTAATTCGTGTAAAATCATAACATAACTTTGATCTTCCCATCAAGACTGTTCCTTTATCAAGACTTGGCGTTTATTTTTAAGCCTTGACAAAGGCAGTCTTGTTTTGAAACCGGACGGAAGATTAAAAGTGTATGCTGATTTTACACTAAGCAAAAATTAAGTTTATTAAAACTCCAATTATTCGGATTAATGAATGGCAGATTTTACTTTTGAAATAATGGAGCGAAATAGAATCACATTGAAAACTTACAATTAAACAAAAAACATGTCATTTTTCATTTTTTGATGATGATCCGGCTATTTGGCGATCCGGATGGTTGGAGTTCGTATAAACGAATTTCTGCTGTATTTTTTTAAAAAGTCACTAAGATTCTTTGATCTTGTAGAACGAATGGATACTGAAAGAATGTTAAAATAAATATACGTATATGGCGAGAATGAATTGTAACGTAAAACAAGAACGTCGTGGCATAATCAGATAAACCAAAATTGTATGTCTGGTATTGTCAAAAGCAAACAACCAAAAGGCACGTATGACAAGACATATGAATGTAAAAAATGCTGGGAATGTATTTCAGGATTTTCGTGTGTGGGGGTCCATCCTTTTAGCCTGCCCTTACTAGAAAATAGTGAGATGGTAGAAGTAGTAGAGAAAAGTGTCAATTTATTGGACACCGTTTTGTAAATAGCCTTAAAATGAATAAAATCATAAAACTTCTAAAAAATTATGTGCAAATGCATACTACACCCAGTGTTTATTATCTCCATATCATTAAACTAATTTAACGTAACTTAAAGATCAATAAGGATACACAAATACATTAAATATATATCTTAAATATATCTTCTTTTCAAGACCGTCGAAATAAATTCGACCTTCTAGTCCTATTTAAAATTCTCAACTCACTCTGTGATGCGCCTGAACTACTAAGCTCAATAAAATTAAATATCCCAACTAGAAACCTCAGACAAAACTTGTTTTATCATACTGATAACCATAGAACTAACTATGGTTTTTATTCCCCTATGCCCAGAGTTTTTACGTCTGCCAATAAACATACCAGACTTGATTACTTTGATAACAAGTTGTCTTATTTCAAACGATCAGTGAATCAAATTCAATTATAAACACCTCTCTCCCGCTTCCACCCCCATCAAGTCTACCAATTACCATTGTGTCTTATTTTACTTTATAATAATACATGATAAATATGTCCTTAAAAGTGCCTATTGGGCGTAAATGTAAGTGAATGAATGTAAAAAAGGAGATATGTTATTTTAGATCAAAGCTATCCGTATAGCGGGTACCCGATAATAGGCATAATATTTTACTAGTAAACTTTAAAAAAAATATGTATTTGAAAGAAAATATAATTAACAAGGTTCTAAAAACATTGATTATTACTTTACTAAAATTACAACCCTAGCTATTACAAAATAGTCATGTATTTAAATGGTGGGGTGATCAAATCAAGTGTTAAAGCAACATGACGGTTAAAATCATTGTTATCACTTCGACAACATTTTACACGAGCCCCTGTTATTCCTTGAATGCATTTATTCATTTTACTACTTCAAATTTTTAAAACTTTAAATCGAGTTGTGGTCCCGTGACTAGTATCTCGGACTCACGGCTCAAAGGAATGTAGTACAAATCTTTCTCTACCCCAACTTGATGCTCGTTTTTTAATAGTAAGTTACTTACAAATCGTTGAAAACGGCCCTCGAAATTGAATATTTGGATAAATTATAAGAGAGCAAATATTTAGTCGGCCTCGTCGTTTAATGGTCAGCGTGTTCGCCTACCATACAAGAGGTCTCGGGTTCGATTCCCGACATGGTTGTTATGAAATATTTATTTTAAAGGGTGTTTTAGGGGTGACCTATGCACTATAAGATGTGGAAAGGGAATGATGATGAAATATATTTTTTGTAAATATATATATATAAATATGTTTTACTAAAGTTAACACACTCTGCGTCATCTGTATTGGTAATTTGAACATAATCCTCACCTGTGTTCACGAAATTATTTGCGTGAACACAGGAGAGGATTCTTTTGTAGTTTCGTCGTTATTCTCACAATAACTAACTTCTTCCAGCTTTTTGAGAAATCAATTTTTCCTTGTTAATTTATTTTCTTCTTATTTGTTAGACGATCTTCCAAAAAAGTCTGCGGTATGTGGCACTGCTTTCATATTTATTTATATATATTTATTCTTTCACAATTTTCATATTCCCCATGGTCTTGTTTTGAACAGCTTCTATGGCTTTTTTCATTTCTGAAGGATCCCATTTCTTGCGATTAATTGATTGAGATGAAGTTGCCATGCAAAACAAATATTTTTTTTACGTATTTCATAATTCTAAACTGTAACCTAACACCAAATACCCGAAATTATGAAATGCGCGCATTTAACATGTACCCGGTATTGAGCATAAGACAAATCTTCTTACAAATCGCCACAGTAACATAACAGAACAAAGACGTGTCAAAATAATATACGTATGTGAAATTGACCACATGGATTATAATTAAAATTAATAATTAACCTTAAAACATTTACCCTCATCAACTCTTGTGTGGCTGTGATGTCACACTAGTCGACATACGATAGAAGTCTTAATATATCTCTCTTATTTTTTTAATGTTGAAGTTGTATTTTTTGTAATCTTCAAAGGGACATTTTCACACTGAGTTTAGAAAGTCAAAATTATATAACTACGATGGATTTTAATTTTAAAAATATTTAACTGTGCTACCCGAAGAGTGATGTCCGCAAATACAGCAAAACATATGTATTAGAGAGAGCACGAAGATAAAACACATACCAAAGAAGACGGAGACGCTGTTCTGTAGCCGGTATTGTGTGATACTGTGTCACTGTGTGTGAAACAAATTCAGTCGGTTGACATAGATGGGGGATGCACGCGTGAATTATGAACGGTGAATTTTGTTATTTTTTTTCGCTTTAACGGGGCAAAATTATATGTTTACTTTTACAAATTATGGAAAAATAATTATTAAGCTGTATTTCCACATGTTTTTTTTTTAAATGTCGGATCTTTAGAATATTCCATTTTTTACTAGCGGTAACACGATGTTGCATCACCGCGCGCAATATGATTATTTACCACTTTTTTTTTTTTTTTTAGTCTTTTCAGAGTTTACAAAATATTTCCTTAATATGTAATTCATTTAAATATTTACGTAAATGTGTCACACTTTACACCCGAGAGGGCTGTGAATTTTCGCACCTTAATGGCTGTAATGGTAAGATCCATGTTTAACTGATCGATATGCTTCATCAGTTGTCTTGTTTAGAATTATTAGGGTACCCCATATTAGGCAACTACCCGATAAAGGGGCACATTCCTCTAAAATCTTATGTAAATTGTTTAATATATATGTTATTACTAAGACAAATCCGAAATGAGTCATAAATAATAACCGTATATGAGTGCATTAGGCAATATTGCTTAAATGGTTGATGAGAAATATTTATTTATTTTTATTTATTTATTTATTAATAGATTTTATCATGAATACAATTTTATGTTCACTTTGCTCAGCTAACAAAGGTACATACCCCGTTCTAAGCTAGGCAATTACATTTTAATACATGATAATGGTTTACAAAAATAGAAAGCACAGACTCATAAAATATAAACTTACTCGTATACACATTTTGATACATATACATACACACATACACATACACACATATTCACATATATACACATTTACACATATTGCCCTATTGATGTGCCATATATATATATATTTTTTAAAATATTTTTTATAATTATTTTTTATGTTTCTAATCCTATATTTGTGGTGATATACTCATGTGTCTGTGTCATATAATTGCTCGTCCCATCTCAACACAGGACTTTTAGTCCCATGGAGTTAGGACTTGTTGTCTCAAATGATGTACAATAAACTTATGTTTGTAAATAAATGAATTAATAAAATAAAATATATACATACATACATATAAACAAACATGTACATTATTGTACATACACCCATGCGCATACAAATAAATAAATTCATAAAACATAGACAATTATTTAATATGATTCATGGTTGCCATTTATATATATATATTTTTTTAATGATTCTTTTTTTTATATTTTATTTTTAACATCTAGTAAGCATCTTCAATCCGCGGCATGTATCAACCTTTCTGACTCCCTACGACCAATGTCATGAAAAAGCGAGGCAACGAGCGCAACTTGACAACACTCCCGCTTTTCGTCGATTCTGGGGAAAAGTTATGGACCTTCTTGCGAACGCAAAAGTGTTGTCTCGATGCCAGAACAGTGTTGACCCCTTCACTTAGTATCAGATCCCTATTGGAGTATTTTGTATTATGGCTGTGGTTGACGCTTGGGTATTTGTCTGTATTTATGTGTGTAACCACTATCGCTCTCAATATATACGGTTGAATAATATTAAGTTCTCTAAAATCTTTGAAGAGCAAGTCACTTGGATAACGAAATAGTTTTTTTTCTTTAATTTTTATGAAAAGAGTGAATAATCAAATCTACACAGCCGTTTAACTGTTTTTTTCTTTGACAAATGATAAGTAATGCATACATGCGTTTTTTTTTACAAAAAATCATTAAATGATATTTTTGACCAGGTTTGATGATTTCTAAAGCCTGACTAACCACCTGTGTGGTCAGCCAGATACATTAGATTAGATTGTTCTAAGATGTGCATTTTGCAGAAAACAACCAGCTCTAGTAAAACTATGATTTACTTTGTGTCATTATATATTATAGTTAACAAATTATTTTATTTTTATATTAACTAAACTTTAAAATATCAATGTTCATTGAAGCAGAGAGAGAGAAGGGATAAAGGTAAACTTGAAACTATACCTTTTTTTTTCGTATTTAATTATTTTCCCCTCTTCTTCTGTATTCATAATAAATTAATGTAAAATCTGTAATAGGTCCTTATTTTTTTATTTATTTGCTTGTACCTTGATTTTGTTAAAAAGATTATCTAATTTCCATAAATAAATAAATAAATATAAGAGTGCTTAATTGTACAAAATTACTTATTTTATTTGTTAATATAACTTTAAAATATTTTAAATATGCGTTAAAGGAATTTTAGTGATTTGTTTAAATCTGGCAGACGACACAACATTAAATATGTATTTCGTAGAACATAGCCAGTTACGTGTATTTATTTTTTTTAAACTTTTATTTTATTTATATATTTAACATTTTTTTATATTTTTATGTAAACATTATATTGTGTTACCAAAATGTTTAAAGACAGAAATCCCTGCAAAAAAACTGCTTTTGCAGTTTGGCGAGAATCAAGAAAATTGTTTAGAAGAATGCTTATGTGAAAAAAATTTCAATAACAAAAAAAAATATATCGAATATGAAGTGATGCCCCATTTTTATTTTGAATATGTGAGGTTACAGTTTTTTTTTGAAGATTTAATGAATTTATAAAAGCAAAATGATTTAAATTATTAAATCAACTTCAATTTATTAAAGATAACTACATTTCCCATTGGCAACTATATCGTAAGATTTTTCTAGTGCTGTGGGAGTTTTCTGCAAATTGAGAAATACCATTTTTGTAAGCAACACTATTTTCAAAAGGTGTTTATTAAAGTTTTTTGTATGAAAACGGTTTGATTGTTTTTAGCAGAATGTAGAATGTTGACCTTATTGCACTCGATAGCACCAAAACACATGTTTTTTGGGCTGTTTTCTGCATAACTACGTTCAAATATTACTGGCTCACTACACCACTCCTGCACTGTTTTAGAAATAATTATGGTATTTCAACTGCCTCATCTCTTAAATTAATGAGTAAAACTGAAGTTTTACTCCACGATCGATGCTATATTAATCATTAAAGTATTTATCTTACGTTTTTTAAATCGGCCGTCAAGACAAAAAGTAACTACCTCAGAAATATTAAAATATTTAATAAATCTTAATAAAAGCAAAAATTGCTCAATGAAACAATTTTTTGTAATTTTTTATGAGTCGATAGTGTACCGTGGGGTACTTGAGCCCTCGATGAATACCGATGTTCCTACCTCAAAACAAAAAAGGGTCGGTATTGTATCTCTGTGATCGCTCGAGATAATTTATCTTTAACTCTAACGTCATTGTGAAGGTATGACGTCCTTAACTTCCGATTGTAATCGCGGCTCTGGCCAGCATAATTAACGGGTTACTGTGGTACCAGAAAACGTGGTTGAATTAAATAAATATTCATTCTGTGCAAATAAGGTGCACTCACTAAATAAACTTTGAAACGTGACGGATCAGACTCATTTACTACCAAGCAAAAAAGTTTTATGTTTAAAAATACTCAGTTTATTTGTATATTTGAGACATCAGTCCCAACTCCATGGGACTTAAAGTCCTGTGTTGAGTGGGAACGAGTAATTAGTTGACACAGACAAAAATATTTTAGAGGATCAAAAACATTACAATATTTTTTTTTTAAATAAAATATATGGCACATCAATATGGTAAACAGGAAACTCAAACATTCGAAAAATCATCAAGGAGTTTCCCACTCAAATCTCTCTCACTAAGGAAAATTCAGTCCAGAACTTCTAAAACAACACGGAGTATCTCTTCGTTCTAGTAACAAGAGAACCCGTTTAATACCGTTTCATCGCTCTAACTTTCTTGCCTCCTCTTTCACAGTAGTAACTGCTCGTTTGTGTTACTCCACTAATGTTAGAGACGCTCCTTCTTTATTTACATTAAAATCACGTATGAAATGTCATTTCCTGAATATTTAAATTTTTCCATTTTCTTCCCTCTCCTTTCTTGATAGTATAGCGTAGATATTTAGTCAATTTTAACTTCTTAAAAAAAACCTTTTTATCAATATTTTGTGTCACTATCTAAATATTTAAGTTGTTCCTTTATCCTTCTTCTTTCCTTCCCATCCCCTCTCTTCTCTTCATAGTATGGTGTTATTTTTTTTTTTTTCGTTTATCTTTGTTTTTAATTTTGTATGGAATCATAAGATTCAATATATCCATGTACTTGTAATTTTCTCAAACTGAACGGTTAAGGTAGTTCGGAAGAAATTGCCTTAAGGCAATATGCCCGCCCTTATATGTTAATATATTGTATATGTATATTAAGCGTTAAATAAATAAAAAAATAAAAAAACTCCTCTCTTGAAAATGGTTTTGTTCTTTAGAGCCTAATACGCTCTTCCGAAATATTAAACACCATCGGTGCGATAAAGGAGAGATGTCTTATAGCAAAAAGTTTTGGGAATGACATAATTCATGCTCTGGGAAAGCCTCGTGCGGGCATTTTGCTGAGACCTTTCCTTAATGTTCGATCAGAAGTGTGTAAGTCCTTTTTTAGGTACAGTTATCTCATATCTAGCACCTTCGTGTATGGGAACAACTGTTCTGACGCGTATGCTGTAGGTTGTAGGGCGCTGGAATATTCCTCTCAAAAATAATTTCTATGCAATTTCATTGTTTTTTGTTTACTACCTCTGGTTCGTTTCCCGATTGCATCTAACCGGATGTATACCTGGGTGTATTAAGGTGGTTATGCTGTGTACAAAACATGCCAGGCTAGCGACGTTTAATGAATATTAATGTTACCACGTGGACACCACAATGGCGGAATACAACGTGTTCTAATTTATTTTATAAACTCTACGATATATATCTTCACAATCATTTTACTAAACAACAACAGATTAATATTTGAACAATGTTTTAATTATTGCAATACTAACAATGTTATCACGAGATATTTTTTTATGGTTAAAAATAAATTTAATCCTTCCGGGCCGGGCCTGAAAGTTAAGCATATTTTTTTAAAAACTTTTTTTTATCATCAGACTGATTTTATTTTTTGCATAATCTCTACACCATTATGTTCAGATTGCAAAATTTTTATTTTATTTTTTAAATCATGTCAAAGTTCTTTCAATAATAAACTACATTTGTTTTTGCTTTCCCCCTGTGCAAATAGAAAACATTACAGTTCATTGCTGTACAGATTAATATTTTTTTTATATTTTGCCATTTGGTCACTTTTTTCCAGCAATAACTGGAAAAATCTGCATGTTTTACATGTTACATGCATTCCCCCTCCATGCATTCCAACTCTCCGCTGTACCGCCCCGCTAACGGTTGGGGTGACATTAGATCAGTGCTATTTAACGTGTCACAGCGAGAGAATCGCCATGTCATATAGCATCTTCTCGGAATAGCATTTGTGAAAAAATTTATACATTTCGCAGAACATTCGAAATATTATTTTCAGGAGAAGTGTACAAGTTTGGATTTCGTCTAAGGGAAGAGACCATTGCAGGAGACTGCTGCAAAATATTGTAAAGATTATATATTATTAGGTGTGTTGTCTAAATGTTTATTATAATATTTGTTTATGTTATGATTTTCGTTTTGTTTTTTACATATTTTTTTGCACCACAATTACATTGGTAAATTGCGGTACTGAACACCCTACCCTGTCTTGAAAAAAAACACTGTTTTTTTTTTCTTAGTTCTTATCAGGAATCAAACCCAAAACCTTCTGTTTGTGGGTCAAGCATCCTAACCACAATATAACACAGTTGTTTTATACATTGTACTTTATTAAAACTATACGATTTATTATACTTTAGATAGGTACTAAAGTAAAAAAAATCTAAAAAATAAAGATAACGCAGTAAATTCGAAATCGAGAAATTATACATTTTTGATTTGTTGGTATTGTTACAATGTATATTGAATGCCTAAGTGTAGTACAAACTATCACGTGCTCAGAGCTTAGGAGTTCTCAACAATTTTTAAAAATAAAATAAAATAAAATAAATAATATTAAACCTGTTGATGAATCTCTTTACAACAATAAAGGTTTCAGCTCTTTAACTTCACTAAAATCAACAAATGGAAGAATTGAAGAAATATGGATGTTCAAACATAGGCAAAATGATGAATGTTACACAGTGTGTAAAGTGGTCACTTAAACCAGCCAATGACAGGTAAATGCCTGGACTTCCATAATCCCTTATTTTAGGTATTCTCCATACTTATTGTAATTTGTTAATAATAAAATATCATTTTCTTATTTGCAATTGTTTTTCGCTTGGTTATTTTGCTACTGGCATTTCTTCGCAGAACTGCAATTTAACTATAAAAAATAGCGTACATGTACGTCTTGGTGAAATTAAATTTATTTATTTATTTGACGGACTTATGCAGTCCATTCTTACGATGTTAAGTATATTTTTTAAAATTAATACAGGCACTAATAAAATAAAATGAAACTTAATAAAATTAAAGGAAGGACAAAAAAAAAATTACTACATCAAGACAAGATCCGGTCTATCTTATTGATTTTTTAAATCTATAAAGAATAGCACCAAACAAGTCTAGATCTCGTCTCGAGGTTACAATACGACACAATCGGTACATTGGTGCATACATGCCATAGTCTGTGCTGTGTTGATCGAGGAATAGCACAACATTATTTCGCAATCGGTGGATTGGAACATTAAACGCCACTTGTTCCAGTAACGATGGTACATCAATTAAGCCATTCAGTAAATTAAACATAAATATGGAGTCAATGTTGTTTCAACGTTTTTGTAGACTTGAGATTTTGAACATTGACTCCATTTATCCATAAGTGTAGTCTCCCCTCTTGAGGTCAATTATCCATGCTACTTTTCTTACCAAATGATGTTGCACCTATTTGATATGATTTATCCGGCCTACATAGAAAGGAGACCAGATCACAGATGCATTTTCTAAAAGAGGACGAACAAGTGAGCAATACAGTGTTTTAACCGTGAACATAGTAGTAAAGTCACTAGATGTCTTGCTAACAAAACCCAAGAGTTTTAGTCAATTGTTAATTAAAGTTAAATTAACCGTCCATGATAACTCCGAGGTCCTTAATAGACTTGGCTTTATCTAAATTAATAGTTTTTATTTTGTAATCAAAGGAAATTTGTTTTTTCATTTAGAATTTTGTACCAAATGGTTAATTTTTATAAATAGATATGGCTGGTATTTTAACATATAAACAAATCGCTTTAATCACACGACCTTTTCTTAGAGGCATTTCTCTTTTATCGTTCCGAGAGTGTTTAATATTTTAATGGAGCGTATTATGCTCTCAAGGTAAATATTTTCAAGAGAGTGGTTTAGGACAGATTTTTTTTGAGCGGGAGGGATTTGAGTAGGATTGATTGATAAGATTTTACTTCCTTCCAAGGTAATGCTACTGCATGACATCGCCAGCACTGATGTCATTTGAATATTACAAACTTTTCTGCTCACACAAATTTAAAACTCACTCCAAAAATCTTCATGTATCTAAATTTCGCTCAACAAAGTTCGGCAAAAAGTCGCTGAAAATTATTGGCTATTCCCAATTTAATAAACTGCCCGATAAACTTAAAAACTAGAAATCGAATAACAAACCTACAAAGGTTGAATTCAGTCCTTATCTACAAGAATTTGAACAAACTCAAAACATCGTTTATAAATCTACCTGGTCCAAGAAGAAGTATACAAATTGAAAAATATATTCAGGCGTTGCCTAGTAGTATGTAGGAGAAATAATTCAATCATTTGAATCTCACCCGCAACAATGGAAGTTTTAACCCTTTGACTTCACAAACGTCAACAAATGAAAGTATCAAAAGAATAAACACGTCAAAATATAGGCATAATAAGCCCCGTGGATGCTTAGACTTTTATATTTCCTTCTCAAAGAGGTTCTTTATCTCTGTTGTAATGTTTTGATATTAACAGCTCCCTGGGGGGTTGAATCCAGTCCTTGTCTTATTTAAAGTATTATTTAAATCTTTGTGATAGTGATAGTATTAATTATAATTTATATAGATAGTGTATACAACTGTGTTTTATGTTTCTAATATTATGTTAACGATTGTATTAACTGATATTTTGTGTGGTCAAAAAAATCATTTCTTTTTAAGTACCGTCCCAAATGAGTTTTTTTATAACTCCTGCAAGCATAATTACTTGTTCATGTAGTTTATGTTTTATTTATTTTTTAATAGTTGTAATGTTTCTGATCCTGTATAATATTTTTAGTGATATACTCATCTGTCTGTTTTAAATAAATACTCGTCCTAACTCAACACAGGACTTATGTTCCATGGAGTTAGAACTTATAGATATAAATACTGCAGAACTCACATATAAAACTAGCATTATTTTAAGCCGATGACGGAAATTCAAATAAGTTGGAAATACTCCAAAACAGAGCCATGGGAATAGTGTGAAAGAAAAGTAGCTATAATAAAATATAAAAAATGCGAGAGGATCTTAATTGTATAGCAATAAAAAAGAGACTGATACATAATACGCTTGTTTTTAAAGAAACGATATTTAAATTTTTAAACAAGCAAATGCCCAAATACTTCATCAATAAGATAGTGCTAAATAAAAATATTCATAATTATATTCCTAGAATTAAAGATAGAATAAGGCTCCCATTAAAAAAAAAAAACAGAATTTCAAAATTGTATTATGTATAAAGGTTTGAAAATGTATGAAGAGATGCTTGAATATATATGAGGAATGAAAAATGTTTGAATGAATTTAAGAAGAATGGTTATGTGTACTGTAAAATGATGTAAATAGATATTTTAAGTAAAATAAGTGTAAATATTAGTTTATATAGTATGCATTGCTATGTAAAAAAAATTAATTAAAAATTACTCAAAAAATGTGTAGTTAACATTTTATAAGTAAATGAATAAAAAAATATGTTTATTGCAGGAATATCTTTAGTAAATAAGCTTTATTAATAATTAAACATTTATTGCAGGTCTCTCCGGTGTGCTCGCATCACTCTCCATATAAACCTGTTTAGTTCATTCGCCATTAACAACGCCTTGTGGCTTCTGTGGTACGGGGTTGTCACCAGAAGTCCCGACGTCATTGCAGAAAATCCGGTAAGTGTTCTTTTTCTTTAAATGGTATACCGCAAGGTTTTAGTCTTGGACCTCTTCTTAAATATATGAAATTAATTTATCCCTTGTTTTAAAAAAAATTGCCGCCGAGTGGCTGATATGAATATTAAAATTTCGCTTAAAACGTACTGTCAACATTAATTATTATCATTACTTTTATTACAGAAAACTTATATAGCGTCATTTTCGTAATATAATACCTTAAGCGCGTTTTACAAAGTCATTATTTGTAGAAATAAATTTAATATAACCTTATTAGTTTGTAATTTAAGGAAAACAATGTATTTTGTCACCACATGCCAAAGATTTATTTAAATTATTTAGAGAGTAGGTATGTGAGTTTTATGTTTTTTATGAAACATTACTTCACTCTCACAGTTTTGCACCTCTTCTGGGAAAGCATTCCATGCCATAGAACCTGCGACCGCAAATGCGCGTTCACCGAATTTAGTGCGCCGTTTGCGTAGAGGTATAATAACTTTTCCTTTCGACGTAGGTGTAGCTGATCTAAACGTAAGACGTCTGTCAGCTAGTTTATCTGGAATGCATAGTACCCTTAGATATTCTGGATGATATTACAACCAACATCATATTCTTTAAAAAAACATACAAATAATAAAATATAATTGAATAGAGAAGAAAATGAAGTTCATTTTTTTTCGAAACTAAAGTATTTAATAAGTTATTTTAATTCTAAAAAAAAACCACTTCGTGGTATGACATTTTATACTTTTTTATTTATACATTTGTATGAACCACTTTAACTTTTGAATTATATTTCGACTGTTTTTGAGGTTACTTCCTCATCAACAAGACTTGAACTCAGTCCTGATGATGAGGAACTTACCCGACGTATAACTAAAATGTTGAAGTTTATGCAAATATATGAAAAGATAAGTTTTAATAACGTTTTTAGAATTCGTTCATTAAAACAAACTTTACTTTGTATGAGTACCAATATACCTCAAAAGGCGTAATCTGCCGATCGAAAAATAAGTATTTTAATAATATTGGTGTTTTTTGTTGATATTTCTTTATAAAACTCCATAGTTAATGATTATGATAAAATTATAAATAAACTTATCAATGAAACTTCTTGGTTGAAGCATTGTGCTAATTTGATCACTTTCATAGAGTCTTTATTCAATAAAATATACACATTAATACAATTTTAATTAATTATAAAGAAAACAAAGTGTTAAAATATATTTTGTCCTGATAAACTATTTAACAATAGTTTGTCATCGGGTGCTCAGACATTAGTTTTAATTAATAATCTAATAAAAAGAGGACAGACATAATACTGTATACGTATAAAATAATAAACTTAAAAAATAGTTCAAAGAATTTTTTTTTTCAATTAAGAAAATACAGTAAAATAATACAATTAAAATTAAAGAATAGTAATTTACTTAAATATATTTAACTATAAGAAAAAAAGTAAACACATATATAAATAGTGTGTGTTCATAAATGTCATCATGACAAGATAAAAAAATAAAACAAAGTCGAAATCAAAAATTTTAATTCATATCTACAGAAAAAATAAATAAATTTAAAGTGCTAATTAAAATTAAGATCTACAAAATGTAAATAAAATAAGAAAGAAATAGAAGAAAAGGTTAACCTAAAAAATAAGAAAAATGTATTCAATGAGAGATAAAAAAATTGTTTTACAAAAATAATAAATCAATATAGGAACGTTCTGTCTACTCACCACTTACGTAATAAAAATATAATTTTATTTTTACTATGACATGTTTTCATGTCAAGTGGCAACATATTAAATATTTTTGGAACAATATAATCCATCGTACGTTGTCCATATTTATTTTTAAATTTTGGTACAACAAGGCAATCAACAGATGTTTCTCTTGTTAAATAGATCTTGGAAAATAAGTTAAAATGTGTATTTCCCACTCTGTTGTATTTCAACATGTGTTTTTTCCCCACCTTTTAAATAATAAATGCTCAGTTCCAACTTCGGTCCAACAACTCCCAAAAATGAACTGTTTGGCAAACTAGTTGTAAATATTTATGTTTTCTGTCCCCTGTTAAAATACTTATTTGATCTTATCTCCAAAATATGTTAACAGTAGTATAAAAGCAGTAAACGTTGTAAACAATTCACCAGTCTTGAAGATGCCTACTTAGGCGAAAGCGCTCGTTGGTCAAAATAATACAAAGTAAAACTAAATCAAGAAGTTTCATTGATAAGTTTATTTATAATTTTATCATAACTATTGGGGATATTTTATTTACTGGAAACTTTTAAATATATTTCGTAGAAAGAATTTTTTCGAAAATGAATGTTTTTATTTAAAAAAAAAAAAAAAAATTTTTTATTTGCGTAATTTTGAATGAACGGCCTACGGGGTTGGAACCTAAGACCTCTGATCCGTGAGACCATGACACTAGTCACTAGACCACATCCGGATTTATTGTGTTTTATCGAATTCCAAATGTGATCTTAAGAGTACCCTTTTTCAGGATCTCAAAATCTAACAGAATAGAATGAAAATAAAATTCTATCGAAGTGGAAAAAAATAAATGTTTTTATACACAACGACCCTTTCTCGGAAGGCAGTTAAATAAATGATATATAATTACTCGGTCAAATGATCTGGAAAGGCGGTTAGAGCCTCGAATGTACAGGAGGATTGGTTTATTTAAGTAAAAGTCAATTTAAATCTAAATATAAAGTTTATATTTGAAGCACTCACTTAATTTTTTGGTTAATCGTTATAATAAAATAAATAAAACAACTTTGTTTTTTACGACTATCCTTTTTTTCCGATATCAAATTACCACCCGTGTAAGAAAAAAAAGACTTGATTCATTGGGTCCACGTGTAGTATTTAGTAAACATGATAAAAATAAAATAGGAATTAATTCATAAGTTACGTAAACTTTGACGAAGAAGCTTGTTTGCTTTGAAACCGGTCGGTGAAAAAAAAAATTAGCGGTTAAAAACAAAGCTGTTTTATTTATTTTATTATAATGAATAACTACGAAGTTAGTGCTTCAAATATAAACTTTATAAAAAACAACATCATTCATTTAATTGCAGAGCAATAACAAATAATCTATTAACAACACACACATAAACACATTTGAAATTAAGTATAGCTGGGCCAGTTATCCTTTAAATCTTTCCAAAGTGTATGAATTACAGAAATTCTAAAAAATTTAAAAACCCAAAAAATCTAGTGTCTAGTGACTTATGTCGTGGATTCTGGATTAAAAAGTTTTAGGTTTAAACTTTGCTCTACCTCAACTTATTTTTTGTGAGGTCGACCAAAAGAAAACAGTCCCAAAATTAAAATATCTTGGCAAGTTAATCATAAAAGAGCATTTTTTTCAAAGAACTTTAGTAATATTTTAAAAATAAGTCAAAACTGCCAAATATCCGCTAAATGTAGATTAAAAATGATGTAGAGTCTAGAGCAACAATCATTGCAGAACCTTTATATTTAAAACGTAAACCCTCATATTTAAACGTACTTCTAATAAAATTATGATGTAGAGATCAGATTACTATAAACAAAAAATAAATTTAAAAAATATTTATACACATCGACGCTGGAAAGTTAAAAGTTAAGTAAAATCAAGCGATGTAGACTAACTTTACAGAAGAAATAATTAAACAGTTTATTAAGAATCTCATGTTTAATTCATGTGGAAATCAAGTCAAAATAGTACGTATGTATGAGATTTTTTTAATTATTAAAAAAAAATAACAAAAAAACTTTTATTTGATCTCTTGTGATGGTTCATGTCGCTTAGTTACTTTTTTTCCTTTCCAGCGGTGATATGTGCCAGTATCCTAAAAATTATGTAAACAACCGTAAAAGTAGGTAGGAAAAGAAAGGACTGTAAAGTTTATTTAATCATCACGTTACTAAAAATTAAAACAGAAATCTTTAAAAAAATATATACACAACCTGTAGGATATGTACAATATCTATGGTGTTTTCTTTTTATCTAATTTTTACCCAGATATAGACAATATATTTCTCTGCCTGTCAGTGTTAACGATACCTTTTCGATACATTAGGCACAATAAAAAGAAAAATTTCTAATTTGGGTTAATATGAATTCATTTTCAGGATCGCCGTCTACTCTCGAACCATTTAATCTGACCTTTTTCCGAAAAAAGCGAAGATCATTTCAATTCCTGTGGGAGTCATTCAGTTTTTAGGGTTGGAAAACGGAAACGGTTTCAATTTACATTTTTCATGTTTCAGAACGGAATGTTGGAAAAAATATGCTAGAATTTTAGTGTTCATTTTTAATAATTACGCTTGCTGAATATTTCTAAAGAACATATTAATTTTACTGGACATGTTATGCACCTACCTTCTCAAATGTATTATTGATCTCTGTAGTAATGTATATCAATTTAGATAAGTAGAAGCTCCTCGCTCACTAATGGTTCAGAGAACACAGAAGAAGTTTCTTCGTTACCGGTACATGAGAGAGTATGGATACTACACATTGCTTTACCAATCATTGTTCCTTTTAGCTATGCTCGGTATTCCAAGTTTGCAGGCCAGAAGGAGCATTGCTTATTATGGCATTTAAACTTCTAAACGGGTTAATTTTACAATCCTAATACTTTGGAGCGCATATAATTATATGTACCGAGCAACTATTATTTAAGAGCTAGGCAACACAGACCATTTGTTATTTCTGAATGGAGTATAAATTTACCGTCGATGATGCCTGTGGGGAGAATAATTGGTCTGTTGATCAGCCTACCAAGAGAGGTGGATCTTCTTCATGCTGGGATTACCAATTTTAGTTTCTTACTCATGTATCATAATGTATATTGGTGACTTATTCGTCTTTGTTTACTATTGTTTTTATGGACTATGTGTTAGAACTTCATAATCTATTGTGCTTTTTTTAAAACATCGACGCTTAAGTTGCAACATGACCAATCTCATATTTTTACCAGATTAAGATACGTATGGTTTTGGAGATATATTGGCTCTAAGCGCCGGGATGGAGGGATCATGAACTCCATGACTTGGAAATGTCAAGACGTTCGCAATGTGGATATTGTGAATGCTTTTGCTGATAATTTTAAATCTGTTTACTGTTCTACTCCAAATAAAGAGGTGCATCTAAGTAAACAAAGCACGTCGCAAGGCTCGCAAAATATTTCAATAGATTATTTCAGTGAAACTGATGTCTTCAAATATATTAGTTCTTTAAAGAACACTTGTTCACTTGGTCCCGATTTTGTTCCAACCGCTGTGCTGAAGGGTTGTGTACACATTTAAAAAAAACCACTAGCTGTTATTTTCAATCTGTCCTTAAAAACAAGTGTCTTTTTGGAGTTATGGAAGATCTCCGAAATTTCTCCAGTGTTTAAAAAAGGGAATAAAACATGTATCGAAAACTATAGACCGGTGGCAATTTTATCTGCTCTTGCAAAGGCATTTGAATGGTTGATATATCATTTTGTCAATCCCCAATTAGAACCATTCATATCAAACAAACAACATGAATTTTAGTCTGGGCATTTAACCAATACAAATTTGATGATATTTACGAACTTTGTCACTAAGTCACTCGACAAAGGTGCTCAAGTAGACTGTTCGTACAACGATTTTTCCAAAGCGTTTGATAAGGTAGATCACCAACTTTTGCTTCTGAAACTTCAGAGGATTGGTTTTAGTGACATTCTTCTGAAGCTATTCACAAATTATCTTACAGATTGTAAGCAATATGTGTCATATGGACTGTATCAATCTGAAACATTTAATACCTCTTCAGGAGCTCCTCAAGGATCTTATTTGGGCCCAATGTTATTTATAATCTTTATAAATGATATCATAAATTTTTTAATAAAATTTTGTAATTTTCTCTTATTCGCTGACGACCTCAATTTTTTTTGTGAATTACTGACTTCTTCAGATTGATCAGATCAGTGTGACATTCAAAATATAATTTAATGGAGCAAACAAAACAAATTATTATTCAATGTTTTGTAATGGCATACATCAGAGCATCCAAAACAATATACTATCGTTATCTCATGGACGGAGTGAAGCTTGAAAGGACTTCAACGTTCAGAGATCTCGGGGTGTTGTTTGATGCTCAGTTATCTTTTAATCTTCATATAGTTAATCTATGTAATGACTCCCTTAAAATGCTCGGTTTTATTCTTAGAAATGCCAAGATCTATTTTAATACTCAGATTATGGGGACATTGTATAATTCCTTGGTAAGAAGTCGTTTGGAGTTTAGTTCCATTATTTGGTGGCCACATGAAGCTCGATACTCTTTGATGGTGGAGAGAGTGCAGAAAAAAATTCTGCGCTATCTGTATCTAAAAGAGTGTGGATATTATCCTTTGCTCTTCCCAACTGACTTTTTACTGGGGATGCTAGGCTATCAGTCATTATGGAGGAGGAGGGACGATCATTTGGGTGTTCACTTTTTCCAGGTGATCGGTGGTCGCATACATAACTCAGAAATTCTGATAGATGTATGTCTGTTCGTACTTGATAACTATCTTCGACAGAGACAGCATCGATTGTTTTACCTACCACGATGCAGAACCAACCTGCCAATAATTATGCCGGTTGGTAGAGCAATCTTGCTATTTAATCGCATCGCCTCGGATGTCGACATATTTCACGACAGTGGGCCTTCCCTTAGGAAAGCACTTTCTAACTTTTAGTTTTTCTTTTTACATTTTGTTATATTATTTTAATTACATAACTATCCACTGTAATTTGTGATCTTTTATTGTATTTAGAATGAATTGGGTCTTTTTTCTGGAATGTTCTAAATATCTGAATAATTAAAGTATGTAAAAAGCTTTGTAGCCTTTTGAATCGACCTGCATACTCAGTTTTGACAAACTCTCACTAGAGGCGCCACAAATCAACTCATATTAACATGACATATCAAAATTTTCTAGACATGACGTATATCTTATTCAGTTTTTTGTATTTTCTGTAAAGTACAAAAAAATGAGATAAGTCATGTTGCCGCTAAAGTGATGACATATTTTTGTAATTATCTTATAATATAATACCTGTTCCTCAGAGGCAGACGGATGAAAATCCAAACGTCAAATGTTCAACAATTGCCTAAAGAATCTATTTTCTCTAAGTGATTTTTAATAATTCAGAACATTAATTTATATATTCAGTATCCTAATACATTGCTTCTTACATTATAAGACTTACATTTCTTCACAATCAATGGGCATGATCATAAACTGGATACGAAAATCGAATTGTCATTTCATCAAATTCTGGGTTTGCATCCCTCTGCTTCTAAGGTACAGATATATATGTATATTGTAATTGGCAGTAGTTCTGTATAAAATAAATAGTACATTTAAATAAATAAATTTGGATAAAATCCAGTCCCTACTCTTTAACAAAAATAGAATTTAACGGGGTTGTGGTCACGTAGCTAGTGTCGTGGACTCATGAATCGGAGTTATTTAAAGCGCAGTGAAAATGTTCCCCAAAATTGAAAAAATAATCAAAAATTAGATTGTATATTAGAAAAAAAAAACGTGTATCAATTTTGTAATTTTATTAAAAAATACATTTTACAAAATTGAAATTTTTGGGTAAATGAAAAAACTAAGTTAGTAAAGACGCTAATATTTCTTTCATAAAAACTGTTCGTTCAAAATCTAAGTAAAATCTAATCTAAGCAGTTTCTAAATTAAGAAGATGGAATTTATTTTTGTTTACGTCGCCGACGGCAGATAATTCCTTTGCGTGAAACCGGCGTGACGCATTGTTTATTCGTTTTATTCGTTTTATTTTATAATTTTTGTTTAACTTATTTTTTAACAATAATGAATTTCAGTGGCTTTTTTTACTGTTTGTAAATAGACTAATTAACCAATCCAAAAAATATTTTTACATATATACCATATTATCCGCGCTATTTTTTTTAAAAAGTTTTGTGTTTCTGAAATTCCTCCGCGTTTGACATCAGTTTCCTTTCGCTACTTCTCCGTCTGTTCTACCGATTGGTCCGTTGACGGTTAGTAAACCGGAAATACTCCTCAACTCTCTTATCATTGGTTAATTAATATGAACTAGTGACGTCGTTCAAAGTAGTTAGTATTCATTGAAATATTTTTCCGCACATTTTCAAGAGTATAATTATGTACATGATCTAATTTTTACCGCTCGTAAGAACACATTTTTTGTATCCGATTTCCCGAAGGGCTTAAGGTCATCATTCACACTTTGTCTTTTACACCATTTCGAATTTCGGCTAACGGCTTAATGTTAAGTATAATGTCGAACTGATGGTTTCGCAAGCATAATAAAATCACTTATATCGATGTTTACTTGTTTATTTACGTGTAGTTTTTAACTGACCGATTTGAAATGAAAAAAAATTATGTACGCTATGACGTGCTTGCATCGGAGCGCCAAGGGCGGCGCGGCGTCGGCGCATCGACGCCATAATCCTCGGAAAGCAGAATAACATTCTGAATTCTCGAAGCTTCCGTCTAAAGCCGAGAATTCTCTCCATACTCCACGTTTTTGGTCCAGTTGAGTTGGAATGCTTTACACATTATACAGACATTACGAAACTACTAGGATGGAGAAATACTCAAATACGAATTCGTCAACCGTGCAAAAGCTGCATGTTTCTGAACTTGGGGAATACTAGAACCGCTATGGGTTTAATAAGAGCGATGTACGGAGCGAGTCGGTTTTATCTCAAATATAAATAATTCCTGAGTTTAGTTAATATTTACATACATTTGAGTTAATTTAGTTTTTTTTTAATGATTAGATAAATCCCTGCGTTGCAGTTTAGCGAGAATTTAAGGTAATGAATTGAATAAAACATGAAATTGGGCTTCTGTTTTTTTTTTTTTTTAAAGTTCAGCTATTTTTTTTTTTTTAATAATGTGCGTTTTTAACCCAAATATTTATTATTTAGAACCATTTTCAACGAGTTGTAAATAACTCACTATTAAAAAATGGAATCGAGTTGTGGTAGAGAGAGATTCGAACCACGGACCTTCGATCCGTGAGTCCGAGACACTAGCCACAGGACCACAACCCGATTTTAAAAATATTTGCTTTTTAAAAATTGTTGGTTTTAACTAAAACCTTAATCGATTTTGGTGAGATTCGTCTACTTAAATTATTTCACCTCTAAGAACCAAACAAAATTAAAAATGTTTTCAGGCATAGCCTATGCAGAATATAAAATTCGGTCAGATGAATCTCATATATATCGACGAAGGTTGTAGCTTTTTGACTTCACAAAAATTATCAGTGAAAGCACTCCGTCCACGTACCCGAAAACCGTTTTGGAAACCAAGGGGCTTCTTATCGGGTTCGCTCGTAATAAAATAAAATTAACGTTTTTTAATGATAAACGAGTTACTCATTAAAAAAATCTATTTCGAAAACTGCTATATTCATGATGATTATTCCCTTTTCGGACCTAATGGTGCTTAGAGCATCGCGTTGGTACACCAATTGCAGCTTATCTTGATAATTTTTTTGTTACATAAAGGTAAGATGATCAGTATTACGCTCCAGGTACCTGTCCAGGGACTATGAAATATTATGTTGTGAAAACGCCTTATGAATAAATATTTCATATCAATCATATCGGGAATCGAACCCGAGACCTCTCGCACGGTAGGAAAACGCACTGACCATTACACCACGAATTCGATAACTGCTTTATTAATTTAATTTAATTCTACTGTTTGCATCGCCTCTTTCACTGTGAGTTTGACTAATCGTGTGAAGGGCTTATGTCAGATATTTTCTTTATTTTTTTATGACCATACTGTAATTACACAAACTGCGTCAACGAGTTTAAATTTATGTTCTGTGAAACAAAATTCAACGGATGTAAGAATTGTATTGGTGAATTTTACGTAGTGTGATATGTGGCCACCAGCTAACAACAGTTTATATAAGCCAAAATATTCATAAAAAAGTGAAGGGAAAAAATCCAAGAAAACAAAATAATTTTTCTTTTATTGTGAAATTGGCTCGGCACCTTTTTTCAAACGCGTTTGTATAAATAATATAAATTAAATTATAATCTAGAACTAAAAAAAAAGATTAGGGAAGTTTTATAAACTGTCCATCCTAATAGCATTTTAAGATATAAAAGCTCCAGCCTTGAAGTGGACAATTCTTTCGTACAAACTACGGCGTATTATTTGGAATGCTCAGCGATATTGCCTCATAAAATTATATATTAGAAAACTGCAGTGGATATAAAATTCTAAGCTGTAATGAAAATAATAAGAATCGTTTTTTCGATCGCAAACTTTGCATTCTCAGACTGACAAAAGTTATCATGAAGAGAAATACTTAGTGTGTTTTATCTCCTTCAGAGAAAATTTGAAAATTTTACTATGTTTATTTATTTATTCATTTATACATCAACGGTTCACAGAACCTTTCACAAAAAATAATCGTTTGGGGAAATAATCACAGCAGTGAACAATAAACATGTAGTACATAGTATAAAATAATAAAATGATAAAAACTAAAAAAAATAGTGAACATATAACACAAAAAACAAAAAGTAAAAAAGAAACATAACATCTCTAAATAAATGATAAAAAAATTATGAGAATATCTTAGTTTCTAAATATAAATAAAACTCAGTAAAGTTGAGAAAAACTAGATTTTCATAATTCAAAAAAATAATACAACATTAGTTTTTAAAAAAATAAAAGTTTTTTGAGCAATAAAATAAAAAATAAAAAATTCATATTAACTAAATAATACCTTTATTTAGTGAAATCATCATCAGTTGGTTATAAGAAGTTGCCATTTGGCAATAAATCCACCAATGAACAATTTTATTTATGTCTAACATATTAAATCAAGAAATAAAAAATCACGAATTCCAGGAAGCAAAGTTAAATTAATAGTGTATTTAAAAATAAATCCATTATTTTTCTAATAAATAGCGAGTGAGAATTCATTTTAATTTATAAACAGAATTTGTATCGAAAATATCGAATATTTGTTCTAATTCATTTCCATACCTATGTATCCTGGATAAAGGTGAGTGCATTTCGAAGTTGTCCGTGAATTGCTGCAAAAAAAAAATCCTTACTTCTAGTTCACCTACCAGGTATTTATTATATTTATGTACAAGCGTGGTTGCGTCGATTCAAAATGTTTTTATTTATTTATTAAACATGATCCCGTAAAATCAACACGACAAGTAAATATTTTTTACCATCCATTGCCCGAAATAAATTATGTTAAAAACTCATTTATCGTGGCTGTTCCAAATTTGACTTGCTTTGTCCCCATTTTGATATTTTTAATACACAATTTTGTGACTTAAAAAAAAACTTTTTTAAACACTGTAAAATAAAACATTTGTCACTATGTAGTAAGTAAATGTACCTTTTATTATGTTCAAATTATTATCATATCGAAATTTTAAATCGGTCAACTTAATAATTAAAATCGCTTTCCGCCACTCCTCCACCCTATGTCCACATCCCTTAACCTTTATATTGTTGTCTAATACAATATATTTTTTTTCTATATACTATGTAACATCTTGTCTCATTATATTTGTAAAAAACTTAAACCGGATGTATGTACTTTTTAAAATATTTTATAATTTTATGTAACAACTGTTTTTTTTCCTCAATGAATATTTAAATAATTCAACAATATTTTGAGTTTGTCGATTTTTTTGTAGACAAGGACTGGATTCAACTCCCTGGGGAGCTGTTTATATAAACATATTACAACAGAGATGGGGAACATTTAAAAGAAGGTAATATAGAAGTTTAGGCATCTACAGGGCATATGACCAGTCAATGGCTGGTTTAAGTGACCACTTTACACACTGTGTTACATTCACCATTCTGCCCATATTTGAACATCTTTATTCCTTCAATTCTTTCATCTGTTGATGTTTGTGAAGTTAAAAAGCTTAAACCTTTATTTATGCGGGTGAGATTTATTTAATTGAATTATTTCACCTACCTACCAGGCAACGCCTGAAAATGATATTTTTTAAATTCCTTTACTTCTTCATGGACCAGGTGGATTTATCAACAATATTTTGAGTATGCCTAAATTTTTGTAGACAAGGACTGGATTCAACTTCCTGAGCAGCTGTTTATATTAACATATTACTTCTAGACTTCTATATTACCTTCCCTTAAATGTTCTTCATCTCTTAACATATTACAACAAAGATGAAGAACATTATAAAGAAGGTAATATAGAAGTCTAGGCATCTACAGGGCTTATGACTTATCAATGGCTGGTTTAAGTGGCCACTTAACACACTGTGTAACATTTACAATTTTGCCTACGTTTGAACATAAACATAACTACTTATAAACAGTTTGTTGCTCATTATTTCAGACGTATGTCCCAACTCCATGAGACTAAAAATCCTGTGTTGAGTTGGGACGAGTACTTAGTCAACACAGACATACGAGTATATCATCACAAATATTATACAGGATCAGAAACATAACATGAATGAATAACATTTAAGTTTATAAGTGAAAATTCTTGATGGAAGTTCATCGTAATTTAATATATAAATAAATAAAAAATCCGCTAATTCTCACAAGACAATTATTTCTGTTTATGTGGAGCGCTTTTATAACGCCAGTAATCTTAGGAGGAATACCATACGCATCGAGAATTTTCTTAAGAGATGGTCGATGCGGACTATCAAATGCTTTCCCGAAGTTATTTTTTTTTTTTTAAGGAATAACCTGCTAAGCCTTTATTTTTTAGGCTTTTCAGCTGGTGAGATAGAAAGGATATGCAAGGAGGTAATGAAAAATACCACAACACCACAACACCCAGACCAGTTAAGAAAAAAATCTTCCTTGGATTTTTTTCTTGCAACTGGAGGGAATTTAACCCAAGAAGCGAGGTCAATGAAAGAACACGCAAGAAGCGAGTTCATTTCATTGTTCTGTTGGAGAATGCATCTTGTATTATAAATATGGTTCGCACACGACTTACTAGGAATAAAACCAGTTTGGTTTACTCCCAGAATCTGCAGTTCATGAGCTCGTATTCTGCCCAAGATTATGTGGTTAAGAATCTTTCCTGGAACGCTCAGCCGAAAATGTGATCCAATGAAAGGCTGAAAAATTGCATCCAAACTATTTTTTATTAGCTCGGGACTAATTCTATCTTCGCTCAGCGCTTTTCCATTCTTCAGGCATTTCACCGCCTTGATAATGTCATCAGTGGTTAGAGAATGGTCAAAGATATTGGCTTAATTTTCTTTGCGTGCATTTAATTGCAATTTTACTTGTTTATATTCTAAAAAAATGTATTTACCGTTGTTAAATGGACTGAAGAAGTCCATAAATAAATGAATTAAAAACTAAATGTAGAAAATACAATATATTATAGAGAACAAAATTTGATTTGGTATGATGTATAACTTTTACATCCAATATATCAATAATATATTAAATCAATATATTCTTTTCCAAATCGCATTTCAGCAAAACCGTCGTGCTTTTATCTGAAAAGTTATAAATCAAGATAGACTGTTGTACACATACCAAAATATCAGAATTTAGGGGTGCCTTCCCTCGCGGGCCTTGTTTGTCTTAGAGCCTTTATTCCTGGCTAGGAAAATGTTTTCCCACCTTTGGGGGTCGGGGGTCTTAGGAAATCAGAGCAAACTTTCCGCTTTCTTGATATTTCCAAAAACAGAAACTTTGCTTAAGGCCTGTGACACAGAAAAGGAGGAATACGTTGTGAGATAAAATTAAGATTTATAACTATTTATTTGATACTGAAATCCCTGAAAACATTTTTTAAATATATATTTTATACTTTCGGCCTCGCAGTGTAATGGTCAGCGTGTTTGCCTACCACGCAAGAGGTCTCGGATTAGATTTCCGACATGGTTGATATTAAATATTTATTTAAAAGGGTGTTTTTACAGTGGAATATTTCATAGTCCCTGGGTCCCGATTAAAATTGAAAGTTAACATTTATCTTCAATTTTATCTACAAAATAAAATTAAGGTTTCTGTACGAAAAGCAAATTATGTATACTATTTTTTCTTCTAAATATGTTCAATTATAGGTTACCGACGAAGATACTTTAAATGTACATGCAAATATACTAATTTTCGTACACAAATATCGGTTTTTCTTTATAGACAGTAAAAGATAACTCTGTTAACTTCCCATTGTAATCGTGGCCCTAGACTTGTACCTGAAACGTAAAACTGATCATCTTACCTTCCTGTAATAAAAATGATCAAGATACGCTACTATTGACGTACCAATGCAGTGCTCTATTCACCATTAGGCGTGGGAAGGAATTATGATGATGATGATATTTTGAACAATTCTGTGTATGAAATAGAACCACAGCCCTGGACAATCGTTATTAGATTAAGATTAGTCCGCCTCGTTGTGCAGTGGTTGACGCGTCCGTCTACTTTTCTTGAGGCCCTGGGTTCGTTCCTTGGTAGAATGAAGGTGAGATATTGATTTAAAATATCTTAAAGTGCGATATTTCACCATTCCTGGACTAGCATGGGAAGCGTAAGACTGTTTTTTTTTCTCCTCCTTTATCATCTCCTTTGTTTTTTATTTCCTGAGAATGATCCGGATGGCTGGAGTTCGGGTAAACGGAGTTTAACTGTATTTGATGTATAAATAACTTATGTCTGTTTGCCTTCCTAAATAAAATAAAATTTCAGAGGTAAACTGCATAAAATGAATTTGCATTGTAGCATAGAACACCCAGACTTGAGAAAAATTCCATCTAATCATTGTAATCTCACCAGGAATTGAAATGTGAGGCAACCATTTTTGCCATTAAGCCACAGAGGGCTCTGTGAAAAATGAAAGATAATGTTTATTCATTATTTCCTAGGTGATTTAACATGCTAATTCAACCATGTAAAAATGGCTATGTTTCCTACTGCTGAGATTAAATCAGCGCTCCTGCCAATCCCAAATCAACAACTTGGTTATTGGGTCTTAATTAAACGGAATAGTCTTTCCGGAACATGTCCTATTTTGAATTGATTTGAATACCTTTTGGCAGAACCTATTCAAGATTTCTCAAGGAAATGAGTGGTACATAGAATGTATAGTACTCACAGGAAGCTTTGAAGGCTCTATCTATTAACTGTGAACTTTCCTTAATCCCGTACTATAAGGATCATAAAACTATTCTTATTTCCGCTCAGAAAATACAAAATGATATTTTGATTGCGTCCAAACTTTTTAAAATTCCAATGTATTTATTCACAAAGTAACCTAACAAATAATGAAGGTTTAAGGCGCTAAATTGGAACTTTATATCAAACCAAGAACCCTCGAGCAATGGTTCGACATTATTAAGGTAGAATGTGTAGATAAGTCAATTCATCACACGACTTGAAATTTTTTGGGATAGATCTTCCGGCTTTTTGTAGATCTCTTCGCGACTAAACAGTGTGGGATGAAGTTGGATTGGCATGGTTTAGCTCAAAGTTAAAGGTCTTTCGTTTTTTTTGAATATATTTTATACAATTATTGTTTTGCCTTTGTTTGTCTTTGCTAAATAGTTTTATGTTATTTTTGTTCAGTTTCTTGTATTTATGTTTCTTTATGTAACTGTTGTAATTGGCTTAGGCCGCATATATATAATAAATAAATAAATAATACTCTCTAATAGCAAGAGTATTTTCCTCTTAAACATAGTTTCACTAATGCGATAGATGTCGATCTCCAAAGTGATAATGTTCAGCTGCTTGACTGCTCTTCCAATCGGCATGATCAGAGGCAGGTTGGTTCTGGAAACCAGGAGGTAAAACAGTCTGTGCTGACGCTGTCGGAAATAGCCATCAGGAACATAAAAATTGATACTCTCTAAAATTGCCGAGTTATCGATGAACTTATGAAGGTGACTACTGAATTTTTCTGGTGTGGGGTTTCTAAAAAATAATAAATGATATCTTGGTTTGCATAATTTGAAAGTATGGTGTTGCAATATTCACATCCAATATATCTACAACCTTTCCTTCCCTACCTCAGAATTTCTTCATCACTAACCATAACTGGACCTAGTGTCCAACCGCAAAATTACTTGGTAGTGGCATATGTTTTGATGTAGGAATTCCGGGGGCGAAGCACCCACCCGAGCTTCCTCATCCGCTGACGAGATCAGTCGAGTAAAACAAGAGACCAAAATATACCTTCTCCACTCCATGTGAACTGCGTGCAAGAAAAACCTTCGAATAAAATGCTATTGTCAATTTAATCATCTTTATTCAGCTACACACACCATCCCAAAATATAAAAATTTTAAGCTTTAATTTGAAAGAAATTTTTTACAAATGTAGCTTCTAGAAATGTGGAGTCAAAAAAATATTCACAACATTTTACTTTATTTATAATTTAAATTTCCCGCAGGATACATCACTTGCGATATTAGAAAACGTGGGATACGCAAAATCCTGTAGTGAGATAATCCACATTTTCTTAACGGCTAAATTAAATCCTGTAAATCATGCTTCAAGATGGCGGCAGGTGCAACGTATTTCAACTGATATTTTTGCCAAGCCAAAAGGTAATTAAATGGTCATCAGGTTCGACCAGGATCAATATTTAGTCAAATTAAAATTCTGCAGTATTTCTATATGAACAACTGCTGATCTCGTTACTTGCTTCTTGGCAGATGAACACTCAATATGGTTTGGTTCGTGGAATGCGTTATATTTATCTACTTTGCCACCAAACCCTAATACAATGAATGCAATTACCTACCTTGTACTGGGATTTTAGTAGCTTATTGTTTGGAACTTCTCTCGCGACAGTCAGAATTAGACTGAATCCTGTGGTCAAAAAAGAGTTAAACTTGACGTGGTTTTTTGAATTTTATATGTGATTACACGACACGGTAGATTTAATAAGTTATTGATCGCAAAAATTACTTATATGCGATCGCGGCAAGAATATCAAAGGCACATGCACATACGATGATAGTTCAGTTATTATTGTGAGGCTGGGACAATATTAGTACTCAGGGTAGGCATCGCAATATCTTAGCTAGGACTCAGTAGATAGCAAATAAATTTGAACGCCTCAACCTAGTAAATGTGCTATACACAAATAGAATAAATGTGGCAAAACTAACTGCAATTACAAGTCAAAATATGTAAAATTATAGGTATGAAAGAAAGAAACCTCTCAAATACACATCTAACTAGCGATTTGTCACATAAATGATCATCACTAGTTTAGATACTGATTAAGATAACTCACCCACTAAACGTGTTCCATGATTTTTAAGTTCCTGAACGGCATCTTAGATCGTTACGGATTTCAGTTGTCTTCGAGCGCTTGTCTTGCTATTGATGCGAACAATAGCTCACATCGCGTGTTGTAGAGTGTGACTCGTGCAAAAATATGTGCGACGCAGTTGTCTATCCAATTGTCCATCCAATCGGTGCCCAAAAGCAGCAGAAGACCATCCACGTCACGCGTATCGGTGCCGCATCTTTTAGTGTCAAGTGTCAGAACCCAATTACTGCAGGAACGAGAAGAAACTGGGACAGGTTAGTGGCTTCCCTTCCTACTCCGTTTTCCTTGTTAGAGGTTCTGAACAGCAATTAACACCAACTATATCGCTGTAAGAATACCCATTCATATTAAATTACAGTCCACTCCGCTTTTATGTATATCATTGAAGCTGCCAGTCTTCGCCTCCGCATCCTAAGAGAAAATTAATTTCCCCGACCAACAAGTCACGACCCTTTTCAACCAACTATTCTGATGACTAATCTAGTTAATGCAACCGGTTGATCATATTTTGATAAGTAATACATTATGCTTATCACATGGCTATCTTTTTAATATTTAGCCTTCATCTCTCCACTGTTGGATGTTGGTCTATCCCATACCATTCATCATTCTCCGGACCATGTTATGTGCTTTGTGATCAAGGATATTGAATGCAAGACTACTTACAATAGCTGCCATTTGGTTATCGGACTTCGTTTTCATCATCCTGCTTACCATATTTTATTGATTTATTTCGTTTTTTTTAATACTTGAAATTAAAACAAAAGACGATGGTTGTAAAGATTAAGTTTATTAAAATAACACACTTCCTATCGCTAAGGAATACAAAATCCGAGGCTCGAGTTTCGGCTTAATGCGGCGGTCACCGCGTTCCATCTGGCTCCTCCCACCTCGCGTCATGTAACTGGCACACTAGCGATATCTATTGATTAGCAAGTATCACTCGTTCGTTCATGCTCTCTATAGCTGCAAGAGGCTTGAAAATCTAGCTATCATGTGTATATAAATGAAATTTACTGTAACGGAAAAGAGGGTTCTGGAATGAACATGTGACCAGAATGGCAGAATCAATAGCCGTAAGAGCAGCAAGAGACTGTTAACCTAAAAAAAGCAGACCTCAAGAACGACCTTAGATCAACGTTCTCTATGAATAATAACTGCCATCTAAGAAATTTTTATTTTAAATCGAACACTACATCGGCACCTAAACCCAAGAAGAACTTTTGGAAAACTGAGTTGTTGATCAACGGAACAGCCATTCCAGGATTTGTGCACGTTCCGTAAATGAGATCAAAAACCGACTGTGCGACCACAAAAATGTATAGTTATTAAAGTGGGTGCTCACAAATGCAAGCAAAATAAGATAAAAAATAAAAATGAAACAAAATAAATAAATGAATATTTTATTATTCCATGTCCGCTCCCTAGTTGGAGCATATAGTGTCCACAAAGATCCTCCAAGCATCTCTGTCGGCTGCCAGCTCCTGTGCATCTTCTCAAGTCTGGTTCGCATCCCGTAGTTCTGACACGAACTGCCGACGAACAGTCAGCACTGGACGTCCAGGACGTCGAGCCTCGTAAAGTAGGCAAGCGTGGTTAAGGCAAGGCTCTCAGGAGACATCTACAGCACAGCCTAGCCAACCGTATCGCATTAGCTTAATGACAGTTGTCACCGGAGTATGCTGCGTCCATTATATTATTACTTAATTCCGTACAAAGACAAACCACCAATTTAGGCACTAGCCCGCAGACCTCAGGCCTCGGGAGCGTAGGACTAATAACATTACCTTCCTCAAATCTATTGATTACTAAACCCACACTAAATGCCCTCTTGTCCTCTTGTTTTCTTCGTTTGAAAAAAAATGGACCTAACTTATGCTTCTTCTTGGACCAGTTAGTCTAGTCAGCGTCAACATAGACTGTTTCACATTCCAATATACAGGACCAACCTGCCAATGGTTATGCCTGTTGGAAGGGCTATCTCTATGTTGAACAATATCACTTTGGACATTGACATTTTTCACGTCTCTGAGGGAGTTTTTCGTTACAAGATTCTCTTACTTTTTTAACATATTATTCTTTGGATATTATGTATACTAATGTGTTTTTTTACATATACCTAATTTTACCTAATTATTTATATATGTATGAATTAAGATATTTTATTTTGTAATGTACATATATATGAATAAATAAATGATAAATGATAAATAAATAGTAAACAATATTTTCAGTTTGTCCAAATTTTCATATGGGACAAGAGAGTTACATAAATAAACGTTTTACAACAGAGATGGAGAACATTTTAGAGAAAGAAAAACATATTGTTTGATTTCTTAATTTTATTTATTTTGAAAGCACTGCCAGATATACAAATAAGGTTAACGCTGTTAACGTACTCAATAATAATAACAAGAATAATTTTGTTCAGATTTCAGATCCGTGTAATGCGGCCATTAGTTGGTAAGGGTTGTTCCTGTCATGTTGGGGCAATGAATAAAAGTAACAAGGGTTGAGAATGCTTCACCGTATCTTTTAACGCAAAATAACTATTTTGGAGTGTACCTAAATGCACGAATATTCTGGTATACAATGTTTTATATATCATCATTCCCTTAACTAAATGCATCGTTCTTTGATCATCTGGTTCATTAAGGTAAGGTGATCAGTCTTACGCTTCGGGCACCAGTTCTGGAATAATAAAATGTTACAGTTGAAAAATGCATTTTTTATCAATATTTATTTTATTTTTATTTATTTAACCCTTTATGTACATATACAATATATATACATACGTATAAGAGCGGGCATATTGTCGTAGATTATTGGGGTAGAGTGGGGCTCAAACCTCGGACCTCTGATCCGTGAGTCCGCAACGCTAGCCACGAGACCACAACCCGACATTTTTTATTTATTTATTTAACACTTTATATACCTACATATAAGGGCGGGCATATTGCCTTAAGGCAATTTCTTCCTATCTACCCAAACCGTTCAGTTTGAGAAAATTTCAAGTACATGGACATATTAAATCTTACGATTCTATACTCAATTAAAAACAAAGATTAACAAAAAACTATTTAAAAAATTAACACTATACTATGAAGAGAGGAGAGGGAATGGGAAGGAAAGAAGAAGGATAAAGGAACAACTTAAATATTTAGAGAGTGACATTTCTATCTTGACTAAACTGTAAATAAAGAAGGGGCGTCTCTAACATTAGTGGGTAGATTATTCCACAATCGAGCAGCTACTACTGTCAGAGAGGAGGCAAGAAAATTAGAGCGAAGAAAGGGTATTAAAGGGGGTCTCTCGTTACTTAAACGAAGAAATTGTCAGTGTTGTGATAGAGGTTGGATGAGCTCTCTTAGATAAACAGGCGAAGAGGGATTATTTAAAAGATTGTAATGAAGTGATAGAATGTGAATGTTTCTTCTTTGTCTGATACTGAGCCAGTTTAGTTGCGCACGATATTCGGTTTTGTAGTCGAATTTGCGAAGGTGAAATATATAACTTGACTTAAACCTCTTAATGAATACACTTGCTTTGAAAAGTTTATCCAGAAGACGGAAACTTAGTGATTTAATGTTTTTTTTTAGGATAAAAAATTGCATGCTGGACTCTCCTGAATTGCTTAGTATGATTCAATTTCGAATACCTGTTAGGACTACTAGACATAATGTCCCATTTCATATAGATATCGCCGCTACTAATTATGCTTTTAATTCACCTATTCCAAGATTGCACAGTCTAGGGAACCAAATCAGTTGTATTGATATTTTCCACATTAGCCAAATGAAGTTTAAACTTGCTATTAAAAAAATAGTTAAGGATTCTGACTGCTGTTTATGTTTTAATGTTTACACACATGTCCACCCTCATTTCAATATAATACCCACCCTCTCACTCACTTACACTCACGCAAACACACTAGTATGTATTGTACGTGTATTTAATGTATTTCTGTGGATATCTGTCATTGGTTTTATTCTCTGTATATTTTATTTGTTGTATTCTTGTTACATGTATTACTGTTGATATCCCTAATAAATAAAATAAAAAACAAAAAATAATAATTTGTAAAAAGAGAAAAAGAAATGTATAAATAAATACACGTCAAATATATTTATAAACGTATGATTAGATATTTGTTTTTTATAGTTTTTACAATTACATTTTTTAATTTTTATTTTTTATCTTATAATTTTTAATATTTTTTTTTTAAGTGTTTATTATTTTGTTTCTTTTTATATTTTATTTTTAAATCAGTTGAGAGCCCCTGAGTTCTTATCAGGAGACAGTTAGTATTATACCTAGGGCATTCAATATACATTGCACCAATTCCAACAAATCAATTTATTTAACGATTTTTGCTATTTCAAATATACTGCGTTATCTTTATTTTTATGTAATTATTTTTTTTTTACCTAAGTATGTCAAGTATTCAAATCCCATTAATGTAGGTTCAGTATGAATGATCGAAGAAATTTATAAGAATCTGCTGACGAGTTGTATGTATACAACTCAGCTGGACTTTAATTTAAGACTTTTATGTAAAAAAATTTTTTTAAGAAATAATCGAACATATAAGTTTTGAATATGAAATAAATAGTTGCGCTTTTATGATTTACCCAAATATTTTAATTTTGGGGGTTATTTTCTAGGGGTTGTAATGCAAACCATACTGGACTTGTATGTATTTATGTACTTTCTGGATATGTATGTACATCGTACAAATTGCTTCCCTAACCGAAAATCTCACCGCACGCCGCTGATGTTTATGAATATAAATATGTCAATGCCAAACATATTATTTTTTTACCGAATTTTTTTACTCAGATTCCTATTTAGATTTCTGTAAAGAAATTTGTTCAGTTTTCTTTACGCTCTTTAGACTTCCGGATTCCAATTTCGTTGAAACGTCTGTCAAGAAAGATAATATGTATACATTTGCATAAAGTGTTTACATTCAAACCGGTAAACTGTAGCGACTGACACTAGACTTGATACAGTGGATATTAGGACAATCTAGAAAGTAAAGCTGACGACTCCAAAATAGACGACGTGTTTATTATCATACCAGCTTTAATCAAAATTATATCAAAATTTGAGTCTCCTCACAAATTAATTACAAATAACATTTAAATAGAGTGAGATGGAATATCAACAGTATTTTATGCATTTAACATTTTAAAATAATATTATTTTTCTTTGATTTGGTAAAATTGTGTTTTGTCTTTTTCTTAATCAATGAACCTTTGATTAAAGATATATCTTCTTTTCTTTTTGTATAAACATTTTTATAATATTCGAATTTTTATACGCCCATAGTAATTTAAATTTAGGAACAATACGCATAATAAATGTAGCATCATATTTATTTTAGATACATCAATATATCTTAATAAAATTAATACATTAATTATCTGTTCTCGAGAATTCACTTTCTAAAAAATTTGCTCTAACTATATGAAACGTTCAGAACCAATTATTCTTAGAATTTTCAAAAATAATTGAGTTGCTTGTAGTTTCATTTGTTTTTGTTATATATACAAGTATATTTATTTTAAATTTTATTTTTACATTTGTAAAATTTTTATAATCCATGAATATGTAAAAGCCCTATGGGCGTTTAAAAATAAATAAATAAGTATGTTACCGTGTTTATTGTAGGAAACCATTATGTTATAGATAATATGTAAAAAATGATAACTTTTTTATGTTATATTTTCGTTTTCCTGCTGCAAATTATTTAAAATATTTATTTTTGAACATAATGTATTTTTTGGATGGTATAAGACTATAAGACACTGCGCGCCGTGCATATTAATACATAAATGTCCAAATGTTTGTAGGCTGCATTTCACCCCGTAGGAAGTTATTACGATTAACATATTACAACAGAGATAGAGAACATTCAATATGAATATTTCGGTCTCCGAAGTGTAGTGATTAAGACGCTTGAATCGCACAAGGAAGGTTACGGGTTGGATTTCCAGTGAGAACACAAAACCATACTTTGATTTTCTCTAGCTTGGATGTTTTATGCTGTAATTTGCCATTGTAATTCAATCATTTAATTGACATAAATGCCCGGAGGCCTTTTACAAGTATGGTGCATGCATAAAATAAATAAAGTAAGAAATAAAATACAGCATTTGGTACATTCAAGACATATTCCTACATTTAACTGATAAAAAAATATTTTTAAAATACATACATATAGATGATACATACTATAAACATAAATATTGTTAAACATTTAAATAAATCAATATATTTAGTAATAAAAAAATATTTTTTTAAGATAGGCTAATAAAGATTTATTAAAATAGCTATTAAATAATAAAAACCCGAAGTGTTGCTATAAATACACAGTTACAAGCAGGTAGAAAAAAAAATTATAAACAAATTAATTATTGCTATACAGAATATCCCCAAATCATGATCAAGAAGGCCTCCGGGCTTGTTGTCCAAAAAAATGGAAGTCAAGGCACTTACAGGGCGTATGACTTGCCATTGCATACCGTCTTGGTAATTGTCTAAAGGCCTACAAAAATCATGTTTAAGCGTGCATTTTTTGCATGAATTAGAATTTTTGGAGTTTATAATCGCTTTTGAATGACCACTTTTTGTCACAAAAGCCTATTTAAAATATGAATGAGATTTATTTCAATTCGGAACTTAATTATATGACTTAATTAGATTAATTTTAATATAAGTTATATGACGTCAAGATGACAAATTGGTAGAACAAACCGAGGTAGTAGATAGAGATAGTACAGAAATTAAGTATATCTCAGTATGTACCGAAAAAGATGGCCTTTGTAATTGCCTCCCTGGGTTTGTATTCTAATAGGAAATTAAAATTTATCTTCAATTTTATCTTCAAAGTAAAATTACGTTTTCTGTGTGAAAAGCCGAATGTGAATACATTTTTTACTTCTAATCGTGTTCAATTACAGGTAACCGACGAAGATATTTTGAATTTTAATACAAATACACACATTTTCGTACATAAATATCGATATTAGTTTATGCCGTCACGATATGTATCTACCAATGAAGGTGACGTTCATAATCGCGTCGCTGCGCGGGTAAGCTGTACTCCAGGGCCTTGATTTTGATGGAAAGTTAAAAATCATCTTCAATTTTATCTGCCAACTAAAATAAAATTTTCTGTATAAAAAATAGAATATGTTTACATTTTTTTTCTAATCATGTTGAATTACTGATTACTTACGAATATATTTTGAATTTTCATACAAACATACGCGTTTTCGTTCATACATATCGATTGTTAGTTTATACCGTCTCGATATGTACCGGATGAAGAAAGCGTTCATAATTGCGGCGCTGGTAAGCTGAACTCCAGGAGAGCAATTGCAAACGCTATCTTCATCTGTACACGCCGAGACCGTATAAAGTAAAATCAACATTTTTATAAAAAATGTGTTTATTTGTACAAAAATTAAAGTTTTTTCATCACTAACCTAAAATTGAGCACGTTAAGAAAAAAAATTAAAACATTGTTTATTTTTCATTGATTTGAATGTTTATTTTGTAGAACTCCATATTTAAACTTATAATATTAGAAATCAAACACTGATTTGAGTCTACTGAACACTTAATTTTATATTTACAAATATAAAAAATATTTTAAAAAATTTCGTGACAATTGTTTCGCATTGTTAGGGCATTTTCAAACGAATGTGAAGATTAGATGGATTGAATGTCCTTATAAAGTTATAAAATTAAGATACTTGAGTAGAAAATAAAAATAATATTATGAACTATAGCATGTACATAAATCATAATTGAGGGAAAAACCAATGGTTAAGGGCGAGGCTACGTGTTTAATAGGTAATGGGGAATTTAGGTATTTATATTTATATTAAAAATTCGCCAAAAATGTTGCTTACGTTGTTCTGCTGATTATGGCTCCATATACACAGAAAGGCAAGTGATGACGTTAAACCTGACCTGTCACTACCACTAATTACTTTGCTACTATAATTTACTATTTCATTGAGTCAAGCTCATTTTCATTTCAGTCTTAACTTCAACACCACAAATACAATAAGGATCTTAAATTGCTTATCTTAGTTTAATCAGTATTTATTTTTATTTAAAAATATTTCAACAGAGAGGGGAATCATTTTTGAGAAGGGAATTGACTGGGAATTGAAGAATTGAGAATTGACTGGGAATTGAATTTGAGAATATAAAATGAAAGATTTGGTTCGGCCGGATGAATCTCACCCAAGTGATAAAGGTTTCAGCTCTTTTACAGAGGCAGAGGCAGAATGATGAATGTTACAAAGTGTGTAAAATGGCAACTTAAATCAGCCAATAACAGGTCATAAGTCCTGTAAATGCCTAGATTTCCATATTCCCTTCTCAAAATTTTTTTCTCCCTCTGTTGAAATAAATTTAAATATGAATAACTCCCTAGGGAGGAATATTTTTTTTTTAAAGGAATAACCCGCTAAGCCTTTATTTTGAGGCTTGTCAGCAGGTGGGATAGAGAGGGGATATGGAAGGAGGTCGCGAAAAATACGCCACAACACCCAGACCAACTGAGAAAAAATCTTTCTTGGATTTTTCCTTGCAACTGGCGGGAATCGAACCCGCGACGCCAGTTTTACAGTTGGCCGTCTAATATATATACATATATATATGGATTATTTTTATAGCGCCGTTTTTGTGAAAACCACCTCAAGGGCGCTGTACAATAAATAAATATCCCACCACGTCTTGCAGCTACAGACCACATGGACGGTTGGGATTCTTGTTCCTCGTCTCCAATTTTGATATACAGGAGCTAGAATACAGCACGTCTTGCGGCTACAGAGCGCATGGAATTCTAGACCTCACTTACTAAATTTGGAGATTTGATAGTTGATAACATTTACCTATTGAAGCTAGATTACTAATCGTCTTGCAGCTACAAAGTGAATGGACGAGTGAAATTCTGGCAACTTAAAATTATCAATAAATTTACAAAAACAAACATTGAGGATAATAGTAAATTTGCCAAGTGTTCGTACATTTCTAGTTTTGTAGGAATTTTTTTTTTTTTTTTGTTTTTTATGTGCCTACTGCTGACTGTGACACGGTACAAATTACTAGTACATAATCACATACATTTCTCTATAAAACACACAGTTTTCCCTGAAGATGGCTCCTGCAATGGTAGCCGAAACGTCGGATCAAATCCAACATACACGGTATCACCCAAAAAAGATACATAATATTGAATATTTTTATTTTTTTTATATTTTTTATTTCTTTTTTTAATTACCAAAAAAAGCCTTAGAACCTTTTACAGAATATTTTCATTTTTCTTGATTTTACACAAAAATGTTAAAACTGTCTATTTATTATGGAAGCAGAAATTCATAAACATTTTTTGTATACCCACGAACAGGGCATGCCTTTGTGGGATTTTTTGTGTACTATTTTTAGTGTTAAAATGTATTTCATTTATATGTTATTATTCTTTTTTTTCTCCTTTTTACCTTTTATGTACACTGTAAAAAAAACTAAAAAAAAATCATTAAGAAATGAAATTATAAAATAAAAAACTCACCAATGCTTGAAAAACAAAAAAAATGTAGTTCAAGAACTCAAAATCATCTGATTCATCGAGAGATTTATCTCTCAGTCAATAAATTAAACGTTTTTTTTATCTGATTTCTTATAATAACTTAAAAAATAATAAAAATATTAATAATATTTTTTTACTGCTATTTTACTGAATAACCCAACCTAAAAAATTAGCGAAGTGTTAAAATTTTCGGATCTGTTAAGTGTTCGGTTGCGTAGGTAAGCTTTTTTTGCAACATCACTTAATTCCCACAGTTTTGCTTTTCTTTTGGAAGAGCATTTTAAGCCAAAAGGGCCTGCTACCACAAAATCTTTGTCATGTCTTTATTAATAAAACACCTTTTATTTTAAACACAAAATCTCCTTTTTTTGAAAAAATAACACCTTTTAAAATTTTATATTAAAACTTTGATTTGAGGTTATATGCCACAACTCATTCCAACTATTTTTTACAAAAACGCTACAATTTATTAAACTTAAATCTTTTTTTAATTCTACCTCTTTGGTTTAATTAGCTTTAAAATAAAATTTAATAGAATAGAATTCATATTCAGTTTCAATATTTGGATAAGTTTTTTGAGTATATTTTTTTTATATAATTCATAATTATTATCAAATTTTTTTGGAGTGCCACAAGGATCTCACTTTGGTCCAGTTCTTTTCGTACTATTTATAATGATAGCGGCCTCGACTGACGTTGTCCTGCCCGAACGTTGGCTTGCCTGGTTTTATATTGGAAAAATACTTTTCATTAATAAGTAGGTACCTAGGTACTTGTTTATGATTGAATTCCGTAACTAAAAATTATTAATAATCAAATATTCAATTTAAGCAGGTACCTAGGTACTTGTTGATGGTTGAATTCCAAAACGTAAAATAATTCATTTTCAAATATAGAGTTCTTTTTGCAAATGTAAAACTCGGCTCTTTTCACTAACAGGGTGGCACTTTATTCATAATTGTGTTTTTAAAAATTGTAATGAATGTCTGTTAATATTATTTTAGTATTACCAAAAAATCAGTTAAAAGAAATTTGTATTTGCAGACTTACGCAACTTTTGATTTGAATTCAACTATGCAGTGTTGTCTTTTTAAAGAGTAAAAATACTGCTAGGATCTTGAAAAAACAGGATAGGATCACATTTCATGTGTAATTAGCAAATGAATGTGTAAGTAGCAAATACATAACTTTAAAATTGAATAATTTTTCCATCTGTCAGATTGTTGAAGAAATCAAAATAGACGTTTTATTAGTGTTGCCAGGGTAGTAAATTTTTTTACCCTGCTTTGCTCATCTAATGAGAGAACTAATAAAAATTGGACCTCAGGTTTAACAACTCTGTGGTGGACATTTGACCGACATTATCTTTAAAACATCAAATATTATTTAACATGCGACATCACGATTGCGTGCGGTGAAAGTGGGGCATAGTCGGGAGTTTTTTGGACACAGTATTCAAATATGATTCTTTGCTCCTTCTGGACTATTTTTAATTCTATGGGTATGGTAATATTTTTTAGATTAGTCCGGAAGATAATTCTTGATCCTACTCGTGTTATGAACCATAGCAATATTAATATGATATACATATAATACCAATAGTAATATCATGTGCATAATAGTTTGGCTAAATGGTAAAATATGATTGTTATCTTTACAAAGGGAATACAACCACGAACCGATGGCATACCGTAGTAGAAGTCAAACAAACCACACGATGACCTATAAAATGAATATTCTTGCTATCAAATATTAAATCATTTGTATTCAAAACACAAACTTCGTGGTTTCGTATGTAGCCCGCTCTATACGGATCAGTAAACCCGTACAAGAAACCGGTAGGAATTTTGAACAAGAATTATTGTTAGTTAATATGTTTATTTAACAACAGTGTTTAGAGCTTGTCCAAATTTTTGTAGACAAGGACTGGATTTAATCTCTTATGGAGCTATTTAACGTAAAACAAAAAAATATCAAGCCACGGAGCAAATGTTAAAAACCAATGAGTAATCAAATGCACTAAAAAATTTCAACTAAAAATATCAGTAAATTTATCAACAATATTTTGACTTTGTCCGAATTTTTGTAGTCAATGAAAGGATTAAGCTCCCTGGGGAGTTGTTAATATTAACATATTACAACAGAGATGATGAACGTCTTACATAAGGTAATATATAATTTTAGGCATCTTCATGACTGACCTGCCGTTGGCTGGTTTAACTGGCCACTTTACACACCGTATAACATTCACCATTATGTAAATATTTGATCATCTATATTCCTTCAATTCTTTCATCTGTCAAAGTTTGTGAAGGCTGTTGATGTCTGTGAAACATAAACAGATAAAAGAATTGAAGGAATACAGATGTTAAAATTTTGATAAAAATGTGAATGTTACACAGTGTGTAAGTGGCCACTTAAACCAACAAATGACAAGTCATAAGCCCTGTAGATGCCTAGAATTTAATATTATCTTGTCTAAAATGTTATTTATCTCTGTAGTAATATGTTAAAATTATTAAATTACAGCAAGACAAGAAATGAAAAACTGAATTCAAGTACCAATTTATATAAAACCAATAAAGTAGACAACGATTTTATGGATATATTTCTGTGAACATACAATTATTTTAAATAATAAAATATTTTAGAAATTTTCTTCGTTTATTGCCAGCATATTAACCTTGATACCTCATACATGATTAACCCTATTAATAAAATTAGCTTTGCAGAGTTGCTGACCGAATTCTAAGCAGTCAAATAAATATTTTCTGTCGTCGAAAAAGTTGTGGATAGTGATAGGTGCAATTATAAGTCTTTATTGTTTGAATTCTTAAAACACTGTGGTAAATAACTCCTTTGCGAGCGGTGATGTAAAACGTGTTACCGCCAGTAAAACACGGAATATTCTAGTGTTCAGATATTTGAAAAAAATGATGGAGACACACTGTTAATTAATTCCTTTTCCATAATTTATGATAATAAACATATCTTTTAGTTATCCATAATTAATGCAAAATAAATATCAATCATAAATACCCCGCTCATATTACGCGCGTGCGTCCTCCATCACTGAGATCAACCGACTGAAGACTGAATCTCTTTTACACAAAACCCGCCACAGAACAGCGTCTCTGTCTTTCTTGTTATGCGTTCTATCTTCGTGCTCTCTCTTATACAGACGTGTTGCTGAATTATTGGAAAATTATTCTTCATGTAGCAGAATAAATATTTTTTGTATTCAAATCCAGGAAAGTTGTACAAATTTTACTTAATAAATCTGGTGTGAAAATGACAATTTGAAGAATTTAGTGAAACGTATCAGTCTCTTCGTCAGGACACTCGCTACACCAACATACAAATACAAAAATACACTGTATTTGTGTAATATAAATGAAAACGTTTTAAATAAACTAACCACATTAGATATACAGTTATTACTGTTAGAAGGACCTCGGAACAATCGTTCATTTGACTATTTGTTACTAATAGGAATGCATAAATTAAAGTTTTAAAAACTTAAAATAATTCCTCTCTGGGTACGTAATATTTTTACAACGTCTCTGGTCGACACTTAACCCATAAATTGCACCATGATTGGCCAAAGTTGGGAAGTTTCAGAAGTATGTAAGTACGGAAATGTACCCAACTTTATAATGATAAAGTGATGTAGCGAAATTTGCATACTTCTTATGGCAACATTGAATTTATCGCAGCAATAAAACCAACTTTTAATGTGCGTAATTATAATATTTGCTGTGTCTGCACAAATAATAACATTAACGACGAGACATTATCGACCAAGAATTTGAATATATGAGAAGATTAATAAAACTGTTCGTTTACCAAAATTATAACCTCGTATCTCGTACAATCTGACAACAGTAATCGTAATTTATTGCGCATATTATGTGATTTATTGCACAATTATTGTTTTCATTCACAACATTGACCTACATGATATTAAAGTAGTAAATAATTCCAAATAATTGTTGACTAGTGTGTCAATGCATCATAAATAATTATTTCAGACAATATTCCATAATTCCCAAAATAAGTGATATTTATTTTATATTTTTTTGCCTCAAATATTTCATGTCTTTTATATTTAGATTTGCTTCAAAAAACGCTTCAATGTTTTCCAAAGAAAATCTCGATTGTGATAAAGACGTTAGATGAAATATGACACTGTTTGATAATGGGCGCTCACAAATAGGAGTCAGTGTAAAAGTGTCACTTAGCCATATAACGGTTAAATCACATGGCTAAAAAAATGTTTTTTTTTTTAAATGAGTTTTTCTTACAAATATTTAAATAAAAATAAAAATATGTTTATTAAATACAAATATAATAAATGCGTTTCCATATTTTTTTCTTCTTTTAATAAGCTTACTGCTCGTATTCAGATAGCGAGTTCGTTTCACATTTAAAATATTTATATTTTCTGTTGTTGTTGGTTATTTTTGTATTTTCTATTTTACATTTTTATTTTCATTTTTACATCTTCAAACTTGGGTGAAGTTGGCCTACTGAACCCAATTTGCCTTATCATGTAGTTATTGTGAAAAATGTGATAAAAGTCAGAAAACCGATATTATCATTTTATAATAAAAATAACCCATCGATATTATAATAATCAGTTTGTATACATATTATGATCAAATGAACGCCATTTTTTATATTTTCAATGTTATTTTTGGGATTATATTTTTTTTTGTAAATAAAGATATTATACTAAATTAATTTTATTTGAAGCTTTTAATACTTTTTTATATTTTTTTATTTTTTATTTTTCCTCTAAAAATAAAATAGATGTTGACTTTTTATCCGAAGCCAACATTTATTTTCCATAGTGCGGCGATAAGGGCATTGAAAGCAGTAAATGTTTTATTAAAATAATTTACCGTTCATTACAGCTAAGAAAATATATTTTTGCAATGTGTGGATCTGAAAACAGGCTACAAGACCTTTAAAACAGATCCGGGTTAATGGGTGGGGCGGGGCTTTCAATGCAAAAAATTTACATTTGAAATATGCAGCAATTTTGTATGACTCCTAAGAGGTTAAACCTGGTACCTACTTTGTTCAACAAGCATTTGCAGGAACTTGAAATATTCATGAATGGTCTTCCTTGTCCCGCCTTTATTTTTTTTACGTCGGCTATCAAAGCAAAAGTAATCAGATAATAAATTCACCGTCATTCGGATTAGATTAAGAAGGCTCTCTGAAGTTTATATAGTACAGTTCACTCTTTATTGTTGACAAAGTTAGTGAAAGCAATTGTTATTATTATTTTCACAGGCCAGATAGCATAGAATCGGTAAGAACAATGAGGGACTTCAACAATAAGCATTAATTGAAAAAGTTTGGCGGCGCACAATACAGGGTAGGTATATATTATAAAGAACAGAGGGGTGGGCTAATCGACTGAGATGAAATCTTCTTGGAACCTCTTCCGATAGGGATGCTACCAACACTGCATTGGCAAACGCAATTTTATTTTGTTCAGTTGAGAGATTTACATTAAGAAAAATTGATTTAAATTTATTTAAGTTCATTTCAAAAGAGAGGGAAAACACTTTTGAGAAGGGAATATGGAAGTCTAGGCATTTACAGGGCTTATGGCACCTGTCTAGTCATTCTTCCAAGCACCCTGAAGTTAATCTACACATTCTGAACAATTGGGGCATAAAAACTAATGTTGCTTTTAGAAGATTTGAAAAATTGCAGATTTTGATTTCTGGTGACTCGTTTGAAACACGAAATGAAATTGATTGCAACAGAGATGGGACACCACTTACAGCTTTTAGTGGTTTGAATATTCATCTAAGGACTATCTTCGTTCTACGTATCTCCAATGATAACAGATTAAGAATCTTGTGTTGAGTTGTGACGAATAATAAACTTAAACCACGTAGCATAACAAATTTCAGGTTATGCAAATGAAATACCACTAAAAACACTCGGAGTCGAATAAAGACAAATATTTTATTTACATTAAACAAACATAAATATTTGAAAAATCACCAAGGAGATTCTTTTTCAAATCCTTCCGGTCATGGAATGTAACATCCCTAGTTTTTTTGTTGAGGGAGTTTATTAAAAACGTTTTCAGGCTAAAGTTCACCATTCAACGAACCATTGTTTACCCAGAGTTTATATTAAGGGGATAAAAATATTTATTAAAATTTGAAAAGAATCCATTTTGACACCTGGCCTTACAACGAGGAAGTTCAGTGGTTAAAAAAAAAAATGTTAACTAAGCCTTAAATTTTTATTTGTCGTGTCATCAGCGCTATGATTTTTTAAAGTCCTGTATTTCTGAAATTACTCCACGTGTGACGTCTCAAGTTCTCTTCCGCTTCTTCTCGGTCAGTTCTGCCGATTGGTCCGATGACGGTCAGTAAACCGGAAATCTTCCACAACTCTCTTACCATTGCTTGATTCATATAAACTAAAGAATTCGTTCAAAGTCGTTCGTTTTTATTAAATTCATGATCATCATCATCGTTCCTTTTCCGCATCTAATAGAGCATAGAGCACTGCATTGATACACCAATCGCAGCGCATCTTGATCATTTTTGTTACATGAAGGTAAGATGATCGGTCTTACGCTTTAGGGACCATTAAATTATATATTTTTTTGTATAAAATTAGTTTTTTTTTATTTTTATATTATGCCATAAAATATATATTTCGTACATTTTCATGAAACTTAGCCATATAATTTAATTCTTCAACTTTTGTCCAATTTCCCGTAGAGCTGAAGTTCCTCAATTTGTACATATGAAGTTTAATTAAACAAAAAAACGTGTTGTTGAATAATCGATGGATTCGCAAAAGAAATAACACAAAACTGATTATTTATTATTTTATTTATTTAAACATACGCCTAATGGGCATTTTTAAGGACATATTTATACATAGAAAATGATTATAAAAAAGTAGAAAGACTTGGTATATAGTAGACTTTGTGGGAGTGGAAGGGGAGAGAGGTGTTTATAATTGAATTTGATTCAGTGATTCAGAACTTTTAGTTCATGGAGTTGGAAAATAATGTACAATAAATTTATGTACGTAAATAAATATAAAAATAAATAAATTTATTATTTATCTTCAAAGCATAAACTTTGTGGTCAAACATTTTAAAGAATGTTAGTAAGTATAAGTATTTAACCACTTACCAACTTTTAATGGCTACCGTTTTCGAAACAAACCCTTCTCTTCGCCAGGACACTCACTAAACCAACATGCATATACTAAAATACACTATCACCTTTACAGTCACCGTAGTATACATAGTATTTACGAAAAAAAACATAAATTACATGCAGAGTCAAAGGCAATGCATACACCACCATGTCCAAACATGCACTAAAATAAGGTGATAATATTTAGCGATATTTCGCTGAATTTGTAAGAAGGAGTTAAGAAAGGGAGGGACTAAATGGTTGAACGTTACACAATTCGTTTTTTCTTGTATTTGCATGATAATGTAGTGAGGTTCCTGACGAAGAAACGGGCACGTCTCTTCACCAGTTGACATAAAAAGTCGGTTAGTGGTTAGATACTTATATTGACCATCATTTCTTTCTGCATGTTATTTTTTGATAACATTAATTTATTTCATTAATTACCATATCTGCACGTGTATGTCAAAATTTTAAATTTTAAGTTTATTTCACTGCTGCTTTTGATTAGCGGTATATTGTGTTCTGTTCACATTTGGTACCGTGTTAGGTTTATGTTTTTGTATCTAATAATTTTCATTGACTATGGATCAATAAATAAAATAACTGGAAACGTTACTTCAAAAACAACGCGAAATATCACTTCCAAAATGACGATTTATTTCGCTTTTAAAATGACGCATGGAAATGAAATATCATTTCAAATGTCGGTTATTATTACTTGATATCATCAAATCGGACTCAATGTGTGAATTGAAATATTTTGACAATGAAATGGAAGGCTTTGTTTCATCCCTTGTTCAAATTCGATATCAGTTATATATAATGAGACAGATACTTGACGTACATCATGATGTACGAATATAATAATGGGTGTCTCAACCCCTACTTGAATTTTGAATTTCGAATAATTTTCATCGTATTTAACGTGGAACGCCAATATTTTGCAGTTGTCATTAACAAAGTTTGAGGTTAAGTCATTCCGCGTGTTTTAGTCGAGCAACGCATAGAAATTGTGACAATTCACTATCGAAATGGTGAGAACTTTACTCAAATGTTTTGAAAATGTCGCACATTTTTTGATCACCATTATACATCATCTCGAGCCGCTGTGGATAGTGGAATTAATAAATTTGATATTGCTGGCTCCATTCAGTAGCTCAATCACAAATAATTATCGACGTGCTAACACGTGATAACAATTTCTTACCACGGTCGTTTATCGTATTCGCGATCACAATGCAACATCAAATGTCAAAATATTTACGTTTCGCGACGTATTATAATCCTTCTGCGCAATCACATATTTGAATTTCACCGGTGTAAATATCTAAAATATTTTAAAAATGCTATTTTCATTTATTTATTTATTATTCATCATTCTATTTGTTGCATTTAGCTGGTTTTTGGCAAGCCAAATGTCAAGAAAAGCAATCGCCATAGTAATTGTATTTCCATTTTCACTTTTTTGTATTAGATTCTTCTATTTTGCATATGCAATATATTGTATTATTTTCTAACAGTAAACGCCGATTGTAATGCAATTAAAATGTATTTATTTACAAGGAAAACAAGAACCAAACCAACACGATCGTTGACTTAGAGATCACACACGCGTTTACCATACAACAGAGTAGCTACGTAACGGGTCGTTTAATAAGAGTGATTGAATCAATAAACTTTAAACTAAAATATAAAACAAATTTTATTTTACATTAAACGCATATTTTTATATCATGTTAAATTATATTTGATGTTTTAAAAATAATGTTGGTCAAATGTTCACAATAGAGTTGTTTAATCCGAGATCCAATTTTCATTAGTTCTCTCATTAGATGACCAAAGTAGGGTAAAAAAATTTACTACCCTGCCAACACTTACAAAATGTTCATTTTGTTTCTTCGACAATCTGACAAATGGAAAAATAATTCAATTTTTAATTAATGCATTTGTTACATATACAATCATTTGCTAGTTATACATGAAATGTGATTGCACCCTGTTTCTTTAAGATCCTAGCAGTTTTTCTACACTTTAATAGGACACAAGACGGCATAGTTAAATTCAAATCAGGAGTTGCTCAGTAGAGCGACGTCTACAAAGAAACTAATGGGTCAAAACGTAAACCTACTCATTTATGAGTAGTTTACTCGCCTTCTGTTTGATGTGCGTATGAAATTTTTGGACTATTCTTAAGGTCGAACGTTTGCCAACGAAACCAAAGCGGACATTTGTCAGATTTTGTAATCCACACGTAACTTTCGTGTCTATATTTTACATTGTAAAGCTAGGGTTTCCTAGGACAGCGGTGCCCGTATCTTAACGGCCGTAGTGAACGGTGATGCGGTAGGCAGCCGTCGTAGCGGTGAATAGAGAGTGGTTTTATTTTTTGACGGTGTTATCAACACCATTTTTATAGGAAACCACTCTCTAGTCACCGTTACGATGGCTGTCAACCGCATCACTGTTCACTACGGCCGTTAAAATACGGGCGCCGCTGTCCTAGGAAACCCTAGCTTAAAAAAAACACTCTTCAACTTCAGTATGTGTTTTAATAGAAAAAATAAATCCAGTCAGGTTTTGAGACACCCTTGATTGAAAACAAACAATTAAATACTTATATTATGTATTGAATTGGCAGTAACTTTGTGGAATAACATGATTAAATGTATAAAACCAAACACATTGCTTTAAGACTACTAAAGTTTATTTTGAAGCACTACTAGTTTCGAAAAGCACAGACCCTTCCATTTTTAAATGTTATTATAAACTAAAGATGTAAGGATCAGTGCTTTCCAAAACTAGCATTGCCTCAAAAAAAAGCGGTCCTCTAAGTCTCTATTTAGAGCCTCGTCAGCAGGTAGGAAATAAAGAACATGGAAGGAAGATATGAATACCACAAGACAACACGCGACTCTTTGCTCTAGTCATATCAATAGTTAAAAAACTTGCCACCGCATGTATATTAAGTTGTGGTCCTATGACCAGTGTCGCGGACTCACGGATCAGGGGTTCTTAATTCCCATTTTCTAATTTTCTAATCAATTATTTACAACTCGTTGAAAGTGGCCTCAAAATTAAGAATATTTGGGTAAATCACGAGAACGCATATACTTTTTTTTCTTAGAAAAATACTAACCTACGCCGATTGAAAATTTCATTGCCAGCGTCATGAAGTTTTTTTGTCGATGTATGTTTCTCTACTCGGTTTCTTACAACCAGTCATTTATTATGGAAATTTGACCTTAAGAACAGAGTGAACGGTGCACTTAAATCGATCTTGGCAAATAAATGCTTGTCACAAGAGGCGAAATTGGCAGTTCACAACGGAGTCCTGGTCCCATCCCTGATGTATGGGAGCGAAGTATGGACTTGGAAAAACAGGGATGAAAGTAGGCTGATGCTGTCGAAATGCGATCTCTCAGGCGAATACTTGGAAAAACAGGGATGAAAGTAGGCTGAATGCTGTCGAAATGCGATCTCTCAGGCGAATGTGTGGTAAAACTTTGTACGATAGATGCACAAATGTTGAGATCCGTACATTACGTAAGGCTGAGACAAGCATTATCGACCAAATCAAGAAAGGAGCTCTGCGCTGGTTTGGACATGTAGTACGAATGGACAGCGAGAGAACGGCTAAGAATATTTACAATGCGAATGTTGATGGATGCAGAAATAGAAGAAGACCGAGAAAGACATGGCATGACCAAATCCAACAAATACTTAAAGATGGACATGTCAAAAGTCGGAATAATCGGCGCGCGTGCATGAGAAGATGTATGAATGTAGAGGAAGCGAGATCTGTATGCAAAGATATAGTGTTGTGGCGTTCTATCCTCTCTGCCTACCCTTACGGGGAAACGGCGTGATGGTTTGTTTTGTTTTTTTTTTGACCTTAAGAAACTATAAATAATTACATTATGTGCATCTTGAGTGTTAAATTATAAGGATTACATATTTTTATGGCTTTATGTTGTAAAAACCGTACTCTTTGATCATTTGAAGCACATAGATTAAATCGTTTTGTAAAAAGGGTACAAAAAAAAAAAACTCATTTTACTTTATTTTTAGATTTGTTTATTTATGACACAATTCATTGTTTAACTTAACATTTTGAATTACATATAATATTTCATTACATATTATATTTGTACAAAATATTCCCAATCAGCAAAAGTGCTAGTATGAGGGGATATAATATATTACGGCGATCTTCGTTTTGTAATGGCTAAAATACTTGACTTATGCACGGGAGGTTCCAGGTTTAAGTCCCGGTGAGTGAACACAAAATAAAATGTGATTTTTCTCAATCCTGGGTGTTTTGTGCTGTAATTTACCACTGTTATTGGGTCTCTTAGCTTGTTGCGGTGCAAAAAAAAAGTATTAAAAATAACATCACATATCACTCGTCACACGGGCTGCAAGAACCGTTTTTTTATTGTATTTTTTTAATGTTCCTACATGGTTTTTTTTATCTTTTAAGTCATTGATCAGTAAATTGTAGAAGTTTATTGCTGTATATAGAACGTATCATCAAAAAATATATTTCATCATATTTCATGGTTAGAGACGAGAGGGTTAAAGTTTCATAAAATGGATCAGGGATGAAAATATATAATACTATACTTCGTAAACTATACAATAAACACGGAGTAAAAGCTTTTAGGGATATGAAATCCCTCGACTATTTATTAAAGCTCGTTGCATTTCTGAACTCTCTTCTTCGATATCATTTCACTGACCTAAATGTAGTTTCCATGACCTCAGCTTCTTTTGTTTATATAATTTTATAAAAAGATCCATAAATTTTAATATCCAATCCCTAAAACGCAGTGAATTTAAAGTTTTGAACCAAACATTACAGTCACCATCGTCTCAGAATTTCACTAAATTACAAGAATTTTTAATTTTATAAATTTATATTATCAATTTATCAATCTATTTACCCTATATGTAGATAAATCTAAATTTATCACGTTCAGCATAGGTAACAACCACCTAAATCCCAGCATAATCTGGAAATAAAGTCTGATTACTCCTGCCAGACATTAAAGCCAGTTGGCTTAATTAAATAGCTGTCAATTGACAGAAATCAATCAGGTACAGGTCCAATTGCTGGTTTCCAGATAAAGAAAGCTGTGTCCCGTATTCTGCTTATTTGGGATCATCCTGGATATTGGCGCTCCTCAGAACTGTGTCTTTTGCACTTTTCCACGTAAAGTAGGCTGGGGAGGTTGCACGTCGTCTATCATAAACCTCCTAATTAATGTGCAAAAATTAATACTTAAAGTGATGCTTCGATGTCCACTTACTTTTACATCTGAAACATTGTTTTAATTGGTACTGCACATTAGTATTTTTTTAATGAAAAAGTCATTTATACATTTCTGGTCATGTGGTTACAAAAAGAAATCCCAGCGGAATGCTCTTACGAGGATTTTTTGTAATTCTTATCATTTATTACTCAAAACACGAACGACTTTCGCTCGGAGAATTTTTTCTCTTGTGACCCTAAGAGTGTTCAACAAACTGGATTAACATATTAAATTCCTCAAAACGGAAGCCATTTTCAAGAGAAGTGTACACGTTTGGATTTTGTCTAAGGGAAGAGACCATTGCAGAAGACTGCTGCGAGACATTGCATAGATTTATTGACTATTAATTGTGTTATATAGTTGGATAATTTATATAGCGCCATTTTTGTGAAAATCACCTCAAGGGCGCTGTACAATTAATAAATATCCCAGTACGTCTTGCAGCTACAGAGCGCATGGACGGTTGGGATTCTAGTTCCTCGTTTTCAATTAAGATCAATAAAAAATTATAACAGATAGGAGCTAGATTACAGGACGTCTTGCAGCTACAGAGCGCATAGACAGTTAGAAATTTAGCCCCCATTTACACATTTTAAAAATTGACAAATAAATTTAGTGTATTAATGATACAAAAAAAATAAAAATAATAATATGAATATGAATAATAAAAAGGAGTAAGATTACAATACGTCTTGCAGCTACTAAGCGCATAGACGATTGGAATTCTAGACCCCATTTATAAAATTTAGGTATTTTTAAGTTGGTATATGAAAGCTAGATAACCAATCATCGTGCAGCTACAAAGCGCATGGACGAGTGGAATTCTAGCAAAGTTAGAATGATATCAATAAATGTATAAAAAATAGAGCATAGTAGTAAGTTTGTCAAGTATTCATGCCAAGAAGTAAGCAATAAAAAACTAAATAAATGAAACACTGTTTCAACTCCATGGTGAACAAAGGGAGATAGATGTCCGAAGAGAAGCTTTTGTAGACAGTAGGTAGATACCGTCGCCATGTGGCCCACTGGCTGGTAGATAATTTTTGGAAACGCACGTGTGTAGACTGGGGGATTATGCCTATTGTTCCAACGATATTGTTGTCCAGATATTGATTATTTTTTTTGTATTCTTCAATAATATTCATTTTTCCACTTTCCATTACGTCGTATCCCAATTATCTTTTTGGCCTCATGAAATTAGGGATACGCTTTTATTGTTTTGTAATATGTATCTTTCAATGAATTAATAATTAAAAAAATAAAACAAATATAAAAATTACGTTTATCGATATTTTTTTACACACGTGTTTAAAAAAAAGTATACTGTAAACCCCACAAAAGCATGGCTTGTACGCAAATGTACTATCTATTTGGTTTGAAATTGCCGTTTTTATAAACCAGCCAATTTAAAAACGGCTAACATTTGTTTGTGTCGAAATTTAAAATTCCAATATGTTTTTAGTATAAAATGTATATTTGAAGCACTGACTTTATTTATTGACTTCGCGTTTATTTTGTGGAACTCCGTATGATAATTTCAAAATCAAATTCAAACACTGATTTGATTTTACTAAAACAGTTTATTATAAACAATATTTTGAGTTTGTCCAAATTTTTGTAGACAAGGACTGGATTCAACTCCCTGGGGAGCTGTTTATATTAACATATTACAACAGAGATGAAGAACATTTAAGAGAACGTAATGTAGAAGTATAGGCATCTACACAGCTTATGACCTGTCAATGGCTGGTTTAAGTGGCCACTTTACACACTGTGTAACATTCACCATTCTGCCTATATTTGAACATCTATATTCCTTCAATTCTTTCATCTGTTGACGTTTGTGAAGTTAGAGAGCTGAAACCTTTATTTATGCGGGTGAGATTCATCTAATTGAATTATTTCACCTGCATACTAGGCAACGCCTGAAAATATTATTTTTTCAATTTCTATACTTCTTCATGGACCAGGTAATTTATCAACAATATTTTGAGTTTGTCCAAATTTTTGTAGAGTGTAGGTACCAAGAAATCTATCCGTTTGTTAATTTTGTTTGTTATTATTATACACATTATTTCCCGCTTAAAATTACTGATTATTATTATTTTACTTTGATTAAGATGTCAGATAAACTTGTGTGTGATTACTTTTGACATTGGAGTAATTTTACGTGATACAAGAAAAAACGTATCATTTGTATTTTTAAATGAACATAGATAGGTAGCACTATATTATACAGAAATTGTTTTATAATAAATAGTTAAATTTCGGCACCTGATCTTCACAAATAAACACATTTTTAAACAGTTTTAACAGAAGCACAGTTATAAAATCACGAGAGTTTGTGGCGTTTGAATATATTTTGGTTAGAACAAAGCGTTGAATATAATAACGTGTATAAAACAATGCTTTAAATGAATTATCTCATCTAATAAATTGTCAAATTTCGGCACTTTATCTTTACAAATAAACACATTTTTAAACAGTTTTAACTGAAGCACTGTTATAAAATCACGAGAGTTTGTGGCGTTTGAATATATTTTGGTTTGGTTAGGTTAGAACAAAGCGTTGAATATAATAACGTGTATAAAACAATGCTTTAAATGAATTATCTCATCTAATAAATTGTCAAATTTCGGCACTTTATCTTTACAAATAAACACATTTTTAAACAGTTTTAACTGAAACACTGTTATAAAATCACGAGAGTTTGTGGCGTTTGAATATATTTTGGTTTGGTTAGGTTAGAACAAAGCGTTGAATATAATAACGTGTATAAAACAATGCTTTAAATGAATTATCTCATCTAATAAATTGTCAAATTTCGGCACTTTATCTTTACAAATAAACACATTTTTAAACAGTTTTAACTGAAACACTGTTATAAAATCACGAGAGTTTGTGGCGTTTGAATATATTTTGGTTTGGTTAGGTTAGAACAAAGCGTTGAATATAATAACGTTTACAAAACAATGCTTTTAATTAATTATCTCACTCTTTGTTTATAGCGTGTCCACACCTTAGCGACTTAACTCAATGTTTATAACAATTTAATACATATTTGTGTATTTTAAACTAAAGTTGCAGAGAGGAACTATATTTCACACCCAGCCCTCTCGGAGGCTGGGTGTGAAATAATAATAATCTTAATAATAATTAATCTTTGTTTTTAACCATGTTTTATTTATTTTCTTACTGACCGTTTCGGAGCTACGCGCTCCGTTATCGCGAGTCAATGATGAATGAATATTACATAGTGTATAAAGTGATAACTTAACCCAGCCGATGACAGATCATTAAACATCTAGACTTCCAAACTCTCGACAGGTGCTGCTTTCAAAAATACATATATTTAGAAAATCAAAAATTATAAAAGTGGAGTTAAAAAAGATTGTCACCTTTAATTTTTAAATGAAGTTATGACGAAAAATGACACCAAAATGGCTGAAAATTGGAACATTCGGTTGCTAACCGATTTAACGTTTCGTTGAGGGGTGAGACATTTCCCTATTTCCGGGACTCAGATCCGGATCTCGTTGGGAAGCGTGATAGGAAAAACGTTTGATTCCATCAATCCGAAATCGATCCATAACACCCCAAGCAGAAGGGTCTCATTTCAGAAAACGCTCGAGGGCTGCTTTTTTAGTACATTTTTTATCATATCCGAACGTTTAAAATTACGAGATGATGTTTACTTATCGGGAAGATGGTATACATTACTATTATCATATTACTGAAAATGTTTTCAATATTGGATACTGTTTTCATTTATACCGCTCTGTACTTTCATGTTTTTTTTGGTGATAATAAGTAAAAATATTTCTTTATCCGTGTAAGGGTCGACAAATACAGGATGTGTTTTATGTTCGAGGCAAGGTGACATCGGTGGATGCCTAGACTTCTATATTCCTTATTTTTAAAATGTTCCCCATCGCTGTTGTAACATGTTAATATCAACAGCTCTCTAGAGGCTTGAATCCAGTTCTTATCTACAAAACTTTGAACAAACTCAAAACAATGATGTATAAAAATTACAAAATGTTTTCAGGCGTTGCCTAGTATGTGGGTGAAATAATTCAATCAGATGAATATCAAACACATCAATAAAGGTTTCTGCTCTTTAACTTCTCAAATATCAACAGTTGGAAGAATTGAAGGAAAATGGATGGTCAAATATAAGCAGAATGGTGTGTAAAAATACCACCACAGTTTTATTTTTTTAAATTCAAATTTATACAAATATTAACAATATCCATATCGCGCTAAACTCATAACAAATAAATATTTATCGGCGAGTTTCTAATACAAATAAAAAAACAGGATTTTTTTATTTTTTTTTAAAAACTAAAAGTAGTAAGGATGTTAAAAGTAATACTGCGAATTTATAAAAAAGGAAAAATAAATTAAAAGTATTTATACACTGGAAGTCCTTTTATCATCCGCTTCTTTGCTCATAATCAATCTTTAATAACATTTTTTTAATATCTACGTTTTATTATTATTTTTTGATATTTAAAAAAAAGATATTTGCGTTCTTATGATTTACTCAAATATTTAAATTCGAGGGACATTTTCAACGAGTTGTAAATAACTCACTATTAGAAAATGGGAATGAAGTTGGGGTAGAGTGGAATTCAAACCACAGATTTTTGATCTGTGAGTCCGAGACACTAGCCACATGACCACAATTCGACTATTAAACTGGTCATTTCGAAAACATCACAATCGACATAAAATGTGAAAATGACTTTTTTGCGGATTATTATTCAGTATGGGTAGATATAAAATTCTCTTCGAAAAAAGCACAATTGTATGTATCCTAAATTTTTTTAGTCAGTTCGAAAACAACACCAATGCAGCAATTGCGTTGTTTTCGAACAAACTATACATAATTGTCAAAATGTCTGATTCGGAAGAGAATGTCGGTGCTCCTCTCAAACATGTAAAAGTGTTAAATACTCAGAACTATAAAAAAAACATTGCAAAAACTGTAAAATGAAAGGGTTAGAGCACATTAATCAAAAAACGCTTAATCCGTCGTCAAGATAGGATCTATACTCCAAGTGAGTACTATTCTCTTATGGAGAGATCCAGTACATAAATTTCATGTCAATCGAGTTATAATATTTATCTCCTGCCTAACTTTGACCTTTTAATTTTGACTTTTAATTTTATCTTTTAGTTTGAACCAAATTTTTTTCAAACTCTTAATCTTAATTTTATTCACAACTTAGTCTTCACATGACAATCGAGATACCAAAGTTTAGTCTAAATTTGAAATGGCGTAATCTGCCAGTCGAATTCTATTTTAGTTATATAAAAACTTTTAAGCATAATTTTAATAGAAATAGTTTTAAAAATTATTGTTTTTATCTAATTCATGTTTTTTTTTTTTTGTTATTGCGCATTTTTTTAAAAACTCGTTTTAAAATGGCTAAATCGTATGATTTCCTCATTTTTCGTGCGTTTTACCCTACTGCAACCTCACACATAAATACTCACAGGAAACAATTGTTGTTTCCAGTTGTGGTGTCAATCGCTCCACGTGATCATCCAATACGTCCTCCTGACCAACTACTCCTGGATGCTGTGCGAGGGGCTGTACCTGCACACCGTGCTGGTGGCCGCCTTCGTGGTCGAGCAGCGCCTGCTCCGCGGCCTCATGCTGCTGGGCTGGGCCATGCCCGCCGTGGCCGTGGTGGCCTACACCACGGCGAGGGCGACCAGCGAGCACACCAAGGAGTAAGTCGCCTCATCCTCTAGCATCCCCGGGCTGGTGACCGACCGAAACAACATTTCTAACCGAATTTTGGCTTCGGCTCTAGTTTCGTCGGAAACCGAAGCCTAAACTTTTTTTATTTATTTATTTTATTATTTTTGCGCCCAAGGCTTTTACATACATAGAAGTTGGATAAAACATGAGTATATAAACAACATAAAATTTAAAAAAACACAATATTCAGCGATAAAAGATAGAACAGTGTTTAGAAGTAAAATTGGTATAAAAAAGAAGATGAGTATATTTACAACATAAATTTCAAAAAATAGAATATAAAGAAATAAAACATACCTAGTGTGTATAGTGAGTTTAAAAAAATAATAAGTTGTAGAAGCTAGATACTAAAGTAAGTTCTGTAATAGAAGTTAAAAATAAGCTCAAAGTCTAAATTTGCTGCTACAGAGATGGTTTTTTTTTTTTTAAACTTCAAGTACAATGAATAAGTACTTTGGCGGACTTATAGCTAAGAGCAATATTTTCCTGAACAGACTGGTCAAAAGGAGTGATTGGTCAAAATGTTGTACAGTAAAACTTTTTAAGAGAGGAATATAGAAGTCTTGGCATTTTCAGAGCTTTTGACCTGTCATTGTTTGGTTTGAGTGGCCACTTCACACACTGTGTAACATTGACCATTCTACCTTTATTTAAACATCCACATTTCCTCAACTCTTCCATCTGCTGACTTTTCGAAATTTCAGTTTGTCTTTGTCCAACAGACTAAAGCACAAATCTGCATAAAGAGAACTCATTTTTTTTTAATTTACGAAATAGGCATAAACCAGAACTTAAACCAATTTCGTTAAAAAACCCCTTAAACAGTTTCAAAACATTTTTTATTTTTTTATTTTATAAATAAAGACTTTTCAGAAGTTCTGTACACTTGACTCAATTTTGTTGAAAATTGTATGTTAGACAAAAATGAACTTAAGTGACGTTTTGTAAAGTAAAAGAGCTGAAACCTCTATCATGTGGGTGAGATTCATCCGGCTGCACCAATTTACCTACTAGGTAACGCCTGAAAACAATTTTCCAATTTTTATACTTCATCTTTTACCAGTTAAAAGATTTAAATTATCGTTCTCAAACATGTTTTTCCTATCTGCTGCAACAAATTTAGATCGGAATAACTCCCTAAGAAGGAAATCCAGCCTGTCTGCAAACATTTGGAGGTACTTAAAACATTGTTGAATAAAATAATATGTATAACACTTCAATTTTCAAATTTTAAAGATTACTTGCTATACTTGTTATTCCTTCTTTATTTTTTCTTTTTTCTCTGCTGCCATTGGCATCTTTTTATACTTTTAAACTACTTTTAATTACTTATATTATATATGTTAATAAAATCAATATATTGCTGCTCTTACTATAATGTGTCATTAATTTTGAAGATGTTTTTTAAATTGACCTTAATTTAAATTTACTGTCTTATATTTCACTTAAAGATTCGTCGTTTCTTTGAATCCCTTAAAATAAATATGTGTTTATGTTTTTGCTTTTTTTAAAAAAATGTTATTACTATTTTATTTTATTTTTACATCTGAGCATGTTTTTCATTTTTTATTTCCATTCTTAATTTTTAATTACTCTTACAAATTTTCTTCATTTTTAATATTATTTCCATTTGTAAATACTCACTACAAACTACAAACCTTAAAATACATTTTTTTCACTAACTTTGTAACTGTACTGTATGTTTCCTGAATAAAAGAAAATAAAAAATAAAATAAAAACACATAACAACACAACATACATCAGAGTGTTACAAGGCCAGGCTGTTTTCTACGAAATGCATATCTTAAATTGTGTAGTCAGCCAGACTTTAAATATCATTAAAACTGGTCAAATACGTAATTTTATTTATGTATCAATTCATTTAAAATTATACTCGTTTAGATATTAATGAACGTATTAAGGCTTTTTATGATTTGCCCGTGTCAAGCCATAACAATTAACAATAAAAAATACACGGTAAAAATAATTAGATTAAACAATAATGACATGTGATGCAATAGAATAACAATTCAAAAAAACCAGGTATAAGTAATAAGTAATAAAATTCCAAAGAATACAATGTAAAAAAAAAATATATACACTTTACAAATTTAGATTTAAACATAATCAAATATACAAAATAATAGTATGAATTAAAAATAATAAAAGTTAAATTAAAAATAATAAAAGTATCATCGAAATCAACAAAATAATAGAAAAAAAAAACAAAATAATAGTATCATTAAAATTAATAGGACAAGAATATATATATATATATATATATGAAAACATAATTGAAATGATAATTGAGATGTGGTTTCTAGAAACTCACTCCATACTAAAGCAAGGAATAGTAGTAATGAATTATATGCCAAATTAGAGTGAGTACCTACTAAAATTAATAAATAAAATAAAAGTCAATACGAAAATACATAATGAAAAAACATAAAAATATCTGATAAAAATTACAATTTTAGCTATTTGCTAATCTCGAACTTTTAAAAAATTGACGACCTTTTCCCTGTTATTTTTGTGTTCTAAAAAACCGAATGTATGTATATTTTTTCATTTGTCAAAGTAAAAACAATATAAAATAACCACAAAGTTAGTGCTTCAAATATTAACTTTATAAAAACTGTCGTTTAGATATGATTATTAACTCTTTTCACATAAGTGCTATTATCTCAGTTTCACATTTTTATGGCTGGCTACTTTCTGCATTACTACATTCAATTTCTCTAGTGGCATAATCCAGGGTAAATACGTTTGTATAATTCTTGTGTGGCTGTGATGTCACACAAGTCTACATACAATATAGGACTCGATATATCTAATTTGACAAAGTTGTACTTTTTGTTATCTTCAAATTGGCATTTTCACACCGGATTCGGAAAGCCAAATTTGTAAAACTAAAATACAAAAAAAAATACCCTTGCTACTTGAAGATTAAATATGACGCTATAACAGCAATACATCTGTACATAAGAGAGCACAAAGATAGAACTCTTATGAGTTGTTATCAAGGAAGAGAGAAACGCTGTTCTATAGCCGGTGTTAGTGTGAAACATATTGAGTCGGTTATTGACAGTGATAGGTGAGGCACGTATGTAAGATGAACGGCGCGCATATTTATGAGTTTTAATTTATTTCAACAATGTTTTGAGTATATCCAAACGCTTGCAGACTGGCTGGATTTCCTCCGTAGGTAGTTGTTCGTATTTAAATTTTTTAACATAGAGGTAAAATATTTTTGAGAAGCGATATGGGAGTCTAGACATTTAGAAGGCTTATGACCTATCATTGGCTGGTTGGAGTGGCCATTTTGACAGGTCATAAGTCCTGTTAATATAAAGACTGCCTCTCTAACTAAAAGGGCTGAATTAAACGTTTATTTTTATAAATTATGGAAAAGACATTAAGCAGTATGTCTTCATGTTTTTTTTTTCAAATGTCTGAACTTTAGAATATTCTGTCTTTTGTTTGTGTGTAACATGTTGTTACATCACCGCGCACAAAGGAATTATTTACCACAGTCTTTTAAGAGAGATATGGAAGAATCAGACCGTGTTTCCTATTAACGTAAAAATGGAGTGTCTTCTGGTTAGGTTTGTCTCATTCTTACATGGCTCAACGCTCAGCTCGTTCCAACATGGAAATTTATGCAATATTTAATAATACGAACGCTTTCAGCGTAAGATTCCGCTTTAAAATATACATAATAAATCCGTTACAAGACATAATGATCCTTTTTATATTATTCAAATCAATCTTTCGACAGAAGTGTCCCATTATTTGAATTCGGATTTCTTTTTTATTCACACAATAATATTCTTGTCATCGTCTGAAACTCTCTCGATAAATATTCGCTTACTACATTATATTTAATACACTTCAATAAAATGAATCCTATGTTCCTAAATAAAATACAATTTAAGTAATTCATAGGACATATTACATACAGCTTGCCCACCACGTACCGCACACCGCACTGAGAACTTAAGTCTCCTTGGCGGTGCCCAATACACGGAAAATTTTCTCGTTGTCAAACGAGAAAAACTGCCCGAAGGAGCTCTCTGAAATCTGGTAGCCTTAGCACAGGATGTGTTCAGAAGATTGGTTAGGATATCCGCAGCAGCACGAAGGGGAGTCGACAATATTAAAAACAAATATTTTTTTATTGAATTTACCAAGACCTGATAAAAACTGCGTAGTCCAGTGATCGGGGATAACCCAAGAAGATTCTAAGAAAAAAAGAAAGGTAACCCTCCCTGAAGGGTAAGATTCTCATCGCGATTGCCAAGCATTAAGATGAGCATAAAAAAATGACTTTAAGCATATTACATACATATATTAATTGATCAATTAAGTGTAGGTTATCACTAGAGCCCTTACCGGGCACTACATATTGAACAAACACCTTGCTAAAATGAACCTTTCCGAAACTTCTAGATAGTGAAACTCTTGTATGTATCCAATTAGAGTACAACTCTTCTATATGGTCCCCTTTTTACAAAATTCACATAAACAATGTTGAAAGAGTCCAACAAAAAAAATTGAGATTCATTAATTTCAAACTGCATATTCTTACAGAACAAATTAACAATTTTTAAATTTACCTACTCTGGAGAATTGCAGGACATTAACTGACCTCATATTTTTAATTAAAATCATTTATTCTAAATTCGATTTTGCGAACTCCTGGATTTAATCAATATGAATATACCAATACGTAGAACTAGACAAAATACTCGATATTATTGTTACCATTGTCAAACCAATTATCTTTGTCACTCACCAATACCGCGTAAACACAGACTAGGAAATAAATGTACCTCTCATATTGACCTTTTTAACTCGAGTCTCTGTGAATTCAAATCATCTATTTAGGAATATTTCTTGTTCTATAGTAATGATTAACGAATTAACAATATTTTGAGTTTGTCCAAATTTTTGTAGACAAGGACTGGATTCAACTCTCTGGGGAGCTGTTTATATTAACATATTACAACAGAGATGAAGGACATTTAAGAGAATGTAATATAGAAATCTAGGCATCTACAGGGCTTATGACCTGTCAATGGCTGGTTTAAGTGGCCACTTTACACACTGTGTAACATTCACCATTCTGCCCATATTGGAACATCTATATTCCTTCAATTCTTTCATCTGTTGATGTTAGTGAAGTTAAAGAGCTGAAAACTTTATTTATGCGGAATAAAGAAATCAGTACGAGTAGTTCATAAATATTAAATAAATGAAAGTTAAACAATTAAACTGTAAAGAAGAATGTTAAAATTAAAATATTAAAGACATTTTAAGAAACAATAGATTTATTTTACTTTATATTGATATAAAATTAATATTTAATGTTTAGGTGGTTTTATATTATGATGTAGTATATTTATTTATTAATTTAATCCAATATAAAATACAAATACTTAGTAAACATAAATATTTATACAATAGGTACGGTACATTCAATATATTTTTATTTTTATTTTTATTTATGGATGTAGCCACTCCACTGGCCCACAGGTACGTTCCGGAGTGTCAGTGTATTATTTATTTTATACATGATTGTACATAATTTCTCATCTATTGTGTAAAAACTCAAAAGAAATTTTTAAAAATAAGAAATTAAAACATACCTGTATCAATAAAACGAAAAAGGATTTTCAAGAAACTAAAATTATATTCTTATATGTGAAACATATTCCTCAGCTTCCTGTCTAGTCTTTTTAGCAATCCATTTATGGACTCTAGCTTTGAAAATGTTGATATTCATTTTGTTCAGCAATATGTCCTTGCTTAAAAAGTTGTCTAGCTTAGGGGCCAGAAAAGTATAATACCTTTGTCCGTAATTTGTTTTTTTCTGTGGGAGCAGAAGTATTGTCATTTGCCTTTGCCTAGTGTCGTAAACATCTTATATTTCTTCTATAACTTATATTTGTAAATACGATTCTTCTTTTTCTTTTTGAGCCTTATCTCGAATCTCCGACGATGGCGATCACTTCTAAAAAAGCCTCTCTGTCTTGTGCTGCCCGGAACAACTCCGCGCACCTCTTTCCGGTCTGGTCTCTAATGTTGCACAGCCAAGGTGTTTACCTACTGCCAGATCCACGTTGTTCCTCAATCGTGTCCATTAGTATAAGTTGTAGGATAACATACTACTTGTCTCTATGCAGGATGTGATCCAGATAGGATATCTTACGGACCTTCATACATTAGAACAATTGTCTTTTCTAGCTATTAGCTCACTACTCCACAAATTTCCTAGTGCCTGTACTGTGTGTAATGACCGAACTGAATCAATAAATCTATTCGAAATAAAACCAGACGTTTTGTGAATCCCCTTATACACCTGACTAGGATGCCCATTTTCATTTTCTCGAAAAAGTCGAGTCAGCCATCTTGGATTTAAAAAAAAACATCAGATTTAAAATAAAAAAATCTTAAAAATGACGCCTGTCTTCATTTTATCAAAAAAGTCGCGTCCACCAAGTTTTTTATATTTTTTTTTTATTTGAAAATTTATATATATATACGGATTATTACATTCATTTTACATAAAAAAAATATATACATTTTTCATTTATACTCTGTTGTTCAAAATAATATTTTTTACATCTTTTGAAAAGTTTGTCTGAGTCTTTTGTTTAGTTTTGTCTGGTAGTTTATTGTATAATTTCAGTCCTTGTTTCATTAATCTTGATTGTCTTTGTCTTGTTTTAGAAAGTTGAATATGGTATTTGTCTGATATTCTCGTATTATGTCAATGTTGACTACAATTTTTTACTAGTTTTAGTTCTTCGTCTACAATTACATTAGTGGCTAATTTATGGATAAATTTTAATGATTCTAGTTAAAAGAGTTCAGTTATATTTAATTGCTTAGTTTGTTTAAAAAGTTATCTAGTTGCAGTTAAATAGGTTAGTTTTAAAATGACATAAAACCCCGTAATATTTTTAGCATACAGTCATTATAATGTAAATTATACTTACTTTTGTGTCACCAATGGTATGTCACCACTGCAACGGTTGTCTATGTACATGATTACAGATCGTAAAATTTTCGAAGTAAAAAAACGCGACCGTACACCTTCAAAGTCAACTTGAAACTAATTCGAACTGAATAAAAATTTGTCGCCGAGGCAACGAATAAACAAATTTTCTTCCAATATTAATTTGTATGAGAAAAAATATTTAAAAAAACAACGAATGTTTGATAACGCATTGCAAAAAAATACAAATTATTTCTGTTGACTCAATCGTGTTTTCTGATGTTTATTTACTGTTTTGAAATATTTTTGATCATTGTTATGTACCTAATTAACTCGCAACATTCGATACGCGGCAATGCTATTCCAGTGTTTTTCATAAAATTCCCGATTTTTTTCTCAGGTAATTAAAGGATTTAACGGCAATTGATTTTCATAATCAGATGTTTTATTTAATGGAATACCGAGAAGAATTTATTTTATTTAGAAACACAAATATTTACTATCTATTGGAGTGGAAATGCCGAACCCTGTTTGGCCTGATTTAGATGTTCCGACCCGCCTATTTCTTTAAAAAAAAAAATATATTTCTGCTGATTTTTGTTTTGGTCTGTCGGACAAAAACTAACTGAAGCGATGAAACGTTAATGCGTGATTCATTTTTTTTTGTTCAATCGTTCATTGAAACGCGGGAAATATCATTTAGACCCCGCAAACAAAGTTAAATTTGAGAGGAATTTAAATAAATTATTACCCGCTTACTAAACGCTGCACAGTGTGCTATTTTGCATACTAAAAAGCAAACTTATGAAGCCAACAATGTTTTAAATATGCTTTAAAGTCTCTAGACAGGGCGGATTATTTCCCTAGGGAGTTATTAAGATCTTAATTTGTTGCAACAAAATTGAAAAGTTATTTTCTGGAGTTACCTATTATGTGTTGTAATTCAGTCAGATGAATCTCACCCACATCAGCCACATCAATACAGGTTTCTGATCTCTTATTCACAAAATTCAACAGATGGAAGAGCTGAGGAAATGTCGATGTTTATAAATGGGCAGAATGGTGAATGTTACACAATGTGTAAAGTGGCCACTTAAAGAAGTTACTGACTAAGTGAAATTGGGCGCACAGAATCTAAGAAGTTGATGGTGGCTACTAGATTGCCAAGACATTTTCTGATTTGAATTGTAAATATATATATTTTTTTATTATTTGAATTTTTGAAGATACTCACTGTAAATACCTAAACTTCCATATTCCCTTCTCAAAAATGTTTTCTTTCTCTGTTGAAATAAATTTAAATATGAGCAACTCCCTAGGGAGAAATCCAGCCAGTCTGCAAGCATTTGGACATACTCAAACATTGTTGAATCACTACCTGGTAAAATAAGAAGTATACAAATTGAAAAATTGTTTTCAGGCGTTGCCTAGTAGGTGATTTGGTTCAGCCGGATGAATCTCACCCACGTGATAAAGGTTTCAACACTTTTACTTCACAAAAGTCAACAGATGGAAGAGTTGAGGAAATGTGGATGTACAAACATGGGCAGAATGGTGAATGTTACACAGTGTGTAAAATGGCCACTTAAACCAGCCAATGACAGGTCATAAGCCCTGTAAATGCCTAGACTTCCATATTCCCTTCTCAAAAACGTTTTTTCTCTCTGTTGAAATAAATTTAAATACTCATTACTTTTTACTCTGTTAAAAATATGTTTTTTTGACGATACTTTATTTTTTTTTATGACATCTTTTTTTATTATGACATCTTATCTTACAATGTTTTTTGCTGTACAAATATATTAATTTACTATGTGTTTAACTTTTTTTGTTTTTAATACGGTTTTAAATATGTTTTTATTATGTCTTTTACTATGTATTTATCTTTTACTACGTATTTAACTAAGTTTTTTTGAAGATGTTTTTTACTATGTTTTAATTACATTTTTTACTATGTTTTTAACCATGTATTTTACTTTGTTTTCCACAACGTTTTTCAACTTTATTTATTGTTTTTGTAATTAATTACGGTTTTTTATAATTTTTTTTTACTAGCTTAGAACGGGGTAAATAACCCCAGTTAAATAGTCAAAGCAACTCTGTATACATCTATAACTTTATGCATGGAATATGATAATAAAATAAATAAATCAAGGAAACCCAGCAAGTCTACAAACATTTCGGCATACTCAAGACATTATTGATACCAATATCCATTACGAAATCTTAAAAATGTTATGAAAATGTAAAAAAAAAATTCTCTTCGATTTTTTAACCATCCCGCTGTGCGCTTAAATCCACTTTATAAAGCAGCCGACTTCACGATTTGATAACGGCTTTACTGTCCAGAATTTTCTGCTAATTAATGTGTTTTGGAAAATGTAATATGTACGGCTAACCGAAAAACGCGTGTTATTTATTTTCCTTCCTTTCGTTGCGCAAAAACGTTTAAAGTGAGTTTTACTGGAAGCATGAATTTACGTCATAAAATATTTTATTTTATGTAATTATACGACGCTGTCAACCATTGAAATTAAAAATACACCTGCACGTTAGTGTTAGCAAGTAATAGCGTGTGTCTTATCAGCACGTTAGTTTTACATTTTTGTACGGAGGAATTTGTATGTTAGTGTAAGCAGTGACCTGACAAAGAGATGGAAATGATCTTGAAGTTAGTTGACTTAGAAAATTCGGTTAGTGGGTTAAATATAATTATTTAATAACATTTTATAAAATATTAGTGGACCCGACAGACAATGTCCTCTCCGAACGTTGGTCGGCCTGCTATTTATTACCTTGGAATAAGACTTTACATTGATAAGTAGGTACCTAGGTACTTGTTAATTATTGAATTCGAAAACTAAAAATTATTAACATACAAATATTGAATTTCAGTAAGTACTTGTTTATGGTTTAGATACTTATATATATTTTCAAATATCAAATTCTTTTACCAAACGTCAAACTCAGCTCTTCTCAACAAAAAGGCTGCACTTTATTCATGGATGTGATTTTCAAAAATGTATTGAATGTCGGCTGATATTATTTTATTAAGACCAATAATCCAGTGAAAAGAAATAAATAGAGGAAATTTTAAGAAATGTAAGGAAATAATCTGATTGGGATCCATAAAAGGCGAATTTTGTTTGAAAACATTAAAAAACAAACACAAAAAAGCAACATTCATTCATTTTTTTTTGTATATGCTTCTCGTCAAATACCCTGGTAGGTCGATTAATAAAAGATTTGTGCTTCTTACTTTTTTTTAAAGATTCGATTCAAAATTGTAATATCTATGAACATGCATAGCACAAAGATCTACATTTTGCTGAAAACTGCACGTAAATTGGTTAAGCCGTTTAGGAGGAGTTCAGTGACATCACACGTACATAATAATTATATATATAAAGATAAGACGTTCCAGGAATTTCGTTATATAGATTGCGTGTATTTAAATGAAAAGTTTTGCTTTACATATAACACGGAGTTTATTACAAATTTGAGAATCTTACTAAGCTCTAAAAGATGTTTCAATATGTAATTACGGAATAAAGTCAATATTACATTACGTTTTTTTTATTTATTTGAAGCACTATCTTTGTGGTTTTTCATTTTAATGAAAAACATATAAAACGACTTCGTTTTTAACAACTTTTTTTTGTGCCAACCGGTTCCTAGACTACACAAGCTTCTTTATCAAGATATACTCTACTAACGAATTCTATCCCATTTTATTTTAACAGTGATTACTAAATATTGCATTGATACATTGAAGCTAATAAATTAAGTGTTTTTGTCGTGCTGTTCTTTTAATGATGGAAAGTGTGATGTGAGATAGGTAGAATCTTTAAAACAAGACAGAAGTGAACTAAAGGAAATATTATCATTGATTTATTATAAAACAAAAGACGGGTGATACCTTAATCCACAAATTTGGAAAATCCAGTGATCGGTTTCATCGCTTTCGCAACATCTTCAAGACTGGTATCGTTATTAATGAGCTCAATGTATTTATATAAAACAGAGGTAAGGATAAAGGCCATAAACTTGACAAACTAAAAATTCTCAAAATGAATAGATTGAAAAATAAACCCTACGTAGAATTACTTAATGAACTGATAACACACGTGCATTCTCCATTACTTTACCCATTGTAATATATTTTTACTAATGCCTTTTTACCCTTTGTTTTTCAAAAATCATAATTGACAAAAATCACACTCACGAAGTAGAGGGAATTAAAAATAAAATACTTAAACTCATTAAAATAGCATTATATCAACTCATTAGTTAACCTGAAAAAAAATACTTGACAAACTAGAAATTCTCAAAATGAATAGATTAAAAAATAAACCCGACGTTGAATTACTTAATGAACTGACAAGTGCATTCTCCATTACTTTACCTATTGTAATATATTTTTACTAATGCCTTTTTACCCTTTGGTTTTCAAAAATAATAATTGACAAAAATCACACTCACGAAAGATAGGGAACTAAAAATAAAATACTTAAACTTATTAAAATAGCATTATATCAACTCATAAGTTAACCTGAAAAAAAATTGATAATGATCCTTAAGATAAAAATATTGATTTACTTTCATGTAATTTTGAATAATCTATCCTTACCTCTGTTTTGTATAAATACATTGAACTTAATATAGATACCAGTCTCGAAGATGTCGCGAAAGCGATAAAACCGGTAACTGGATTTTCCGAATTTGTGGATTAAAGTATGACTCGTCTTTTATTTATATAATAAATTACAATGAACTTCCATCAAGAATTTTCACTTACAAACTCAAATGTTTTATTATAAAACGTTCTCGTTCTGTGTTTGGTTGGCTCCCGTTTCTTGAAAAAAAATATTTTTAGCGATAAAAAATTCAGTACGTGTACATATTTCAAAGATTATTACAAAAATAAGTGAAACGGAGATCGCTTCTCTTTTCTCCCGTCGAATCAGAAGATTAAGTTATATTACTACGCTATATTTATCTCCTCGAATGTTGAAAATTCAAGGATTCGGGTTTCTCCCGCTCGCGAGTTTCGGGTCATTCAGCGGCACGTGTTTCAAAGGGGTTCATGAGATAATCCACGTGGATTTAGCTAGCGGAGAAACGAAAACAGATTATTTTGATAGCGGTGAATTCGTACCTTTGGTGGTTACCGCACTCGCCGCCTCAATATATCTCACTCCCGAGCGAGATAAATATCACTAAGTCAATATTTTAAGCGGGCAGAATGTAAACACGATGAGTGAATATTTTAGTTTGTTTATTTAGGTTGAAATAAATTTTGATATCGACGCTGTTTTGTGAGACGAGCGAATAATCTGTTTGTTCAAGTGCGAATATTCCCTGAAATAACCGTTTCCCAGAATAATTATCTTTGGTTAGGGCGTATGGTGTCCACAAAGAGCCTTCATGCAGCCCTATCGGCTGCCAGCTGGCGTGCGTCCTCTCAAGTCAGGTCCACGTCCCGTAGTTCTGTCACAAACTGCCGACGAAGCTTTCTTTCTTTCCGATGAAGCGAGGTCTGTATGCAAAAGCAGAAAGATATGGTGTTCTATCCTCTATTCTTACCCATACGGGAAAACGGCTCCATGTTTTTTTTCGTATCAATTTACTACTCGTTCGGTTTTAAAAAAAAACAATCGGTTAATTTCTCAAAAATTTTATTGTGCCAGCGGAAATATTAATTGACACAACAGAGTAGATAAGTAAAGGTTCATTTAACAAGAATAATTGAATTAATGAACGTTAAACTTAAAATATAAAACAAATTTCATTTTACATAAAACTAATATTTTTATATCATGTTAAATAATATTTGATATTTTAAAGATAATGTTGGTCAAATGTCCACCACAGATTTGTTTAATCCAAGGTCTAATTTTCGTTTGTTCTCTCATACGATGAGAAAAGTAGCGTAAAAAATTGACTACTCTGCAACACTAACAAAATGTCCATTTCGTTTTTTTTTTTGACGATCTGACAGATGGAAAAATAATTAAATTTTCAAGTTATGCATTCGCTTACACATTTACACATTTACACATTTATTTTCTAATAACACATGAAATGTGATCCCATCCTGTTTCTTTCAGATCCTAGCAGTATTTCTACACTTTAAAAAGACACAACACTGCATAGTTGAATTCAAATCAGGATTTGCGTACTGAGCGACGTGTACAATGAAACTAATGGGTCAAAACGTAAACCTACTCATTTGTGAATAGTTTAGTCGCCTTCTGTTTGATGTGCGCATGCGGTTTCTGGACTCTTCTTAATTTTACAGCAATATACTATCGTGGTATATTTAAGGGCATCATAAATACCCCCTTGCTAAAAGACCTTAATTTTTGCAGTCTCTAAATGAGATCGATGAAGCATAACTAAAATAGATATCCTTAAATCCTCCAAAATAACAAAACCGTGTTTGCAATACAAACAGCCTTCAACAATAGAGAACCTCTATTTAACCAGTTGCTTTTTTAAAAATTCACTTTAACTTTTCTAGGTATTCCTAATTTAATTTCCACTAAAGTGACATCAATTTCCGTCGTAGACAAATAATTTGCAATCATCTAATTAATTAAGAGATAATTGGTAATCTTCTAATTCTCCGAATGATTCTGATTTAATCAGTAACCGTGATGTTTTGTCCGCACAATAAAAAAGTTCAATGCTACGGGTAATTGGCTATCTAAAAAAATTCTTCAGGCGCACTTCTTCAATTAGACCATTATAAAAAAAGGGAATAAAAAACTGTATTTAGTTCTTTGGTTAATAAACAGTGTTTTGAATATGTCCAAATGTTTGTAGACAAGCTGTATTTCTTTCCTGGGAAGTTATTTTGGAAATGCATCTATCTATAACCAGGATACAAGGTATGGAAATAAGTTCCAACAAATATTTTATATTTTCAATACAAACTCTCTTAATGCATTAAAATGTAATCTCACTCTTTATTTTTAGAAAAGTAATGAATTTATTTAAAATATATTTTTAATTTAACTTTGTTTTCTTGGATACGCATTTGCATTTATTTCTTTATGTTTATAAATTATACATTTGTAGATTTATTTTCAAATTCCAATTTCTTCCAACCAACTGATAAAATAAAGGTGTTATTAAGATCATTTAAGGTTTCATATTGCTCCAAAAAACTTTTCATGTATAAAGTATTATTATGGCATTTTTTTTTATTATTACCTAGTTCAATACAAGCCACTTAATGTTTATGTCAAATTATTCTCAACTTTACATTGTTATATTTATATTTAGGACATAAGATTTTCTCACTTTAATTGTTATATTTTATTTCTCATCTTAGATATGTTATGTTTCTTTTTTACTTTTTTGCTGTTTTTTTTTAAATATTTTACTTTCACATAGTTGTTTAATTTTAATTATTCAACTATATTTCACTTTTAATAATATTACACTATGAATTGTTTACTGCTGTAATTATTTCTGTAAAACTTTTTACTGTAAAAGGTTATTTGAACCATAATACATAAACTAATATGTTTTTTGCAACATAGATGGAGAATATTTTAGAGAAGGGAATATGGAACTTGACATTTACAGGTGAAAGTTACACAGTGTGTAATGTGGCCACTTAAACCAGGCAATGGCAGGTCATAAACCCTGTAAATGCCTAGACATCTATATTCCCTTCTCACAAATGTTTTTCCTCATCGTTGCAACAAATTTAAATAAATATTTGAAACATTGACAGGACTATTTTTGACAATCTGTCAAAGTTTGACGGCGATCTGATGCTCAGTATTCTGTCAGCGTCTGTTTCGCCTGTCGAAAAATTGCTGTGTGGCAATTTTAACCATGGATAAAAAATTGGCACAACGAACGTGTCTCAAGTTTTGTGTTGCTAATGAAATTTTGTGTGCCGAATCGATGAAAATGTTGATCAAAGCCTTTGGAGAATCGTGTACGTCGAGTAATTTTTTTTTTTTTTAAATTTTTTTTTAATATTTATTTTTATTTATATTTTTTGCTCACAAACTATAATTAATAATAAAAATAATGTGACCTCACTGGGATTTCCCGTGCCGAGGACACTTAACAATACACTTTTTTTAAATTACATTTTAGAATGCATGAGAAGATGTATGAATGTGAAGGAAGCAAAGGAAGTGTGCCAGGACAGAGTGGTGTGGCGTTCTATCTTCTCTGCCTACCCCTCCGGGGAAATGGTGTAATGGTTAGTTAGTTAGTTAGTTAGAATACACAAAGAAGACTAACTTAAAAAAACGAAGATAATTAACCTATATTCAGACAATTTAAAATCAAGGTATTTAAGTACATCTTATATTATTTATATTACAAAACACACAATGAAAATAACAAAAACCTAACATAAGCTATACACTTGTGGAGCAGTTGGTTCAATACTGGTATGGGCGAATGAGACAATCTATTTTACTTCTACCTAGCTCCACTATCCATTTTTTTATAGCCTTTTTAAACATTTTCTCGTTACTAATTTTATTTTATTTATTCCCTTCCTATATATGTTTTCCCTCTCTGTTGCAACGAATTTCGTTCTAAGGTTTCCTGTGCGAAAACCCTGATTCTGTCTAGGGTTTTTGAAAGGTGTGTCCACATGAAAAAACGATTTTAGAATTTTCAAATAAATTATGCCATGAACTTTTCAGTACCTACGAGTACATTACGTGTTCGTAATTTTGCATATTGTCATAAACATTTTATGATTCCATAAATATCCTTACTTAGTATGTAGGTGGCTGAGAGATTGTAATACGTCCCGCCCAGGGCCATTATTTAGTCTCTGTGCAGTGGAAATGGCACAGAATCCCTTCCGCTGAGTTATATTCGCTAGTTCGCTTTTTGTAACAGAAATAATTCATATTATTTATGAACTTCTGCATTATGTGATTCAATTGAAATTTATAATCGCAGGATAATAACTGACCTAATATTTTTTGTATCAAATCATTAGTGCTAAATTCGATTGTTGCAAACTCCCGGATTTAATAAATATTAATATATTTATTCGTTTTCACAAACTTATTAACCTTGAAAAGGGGAGAACATTAATAGACCTTGCTTTCCTATACAAAATTATTAACAGTCTTACTGATTCGTCCCAGCTCCTAAATAAAATTCAAATTAACTGTCCATCACGTGCCCTACGAAATCACCCAACTTTTCATATCAATGTCAGAATTCGTTTTTACATAGATCGTGTTCCACTTTTAACAGCCTTTTTAACCATACAGATATCTATCATACAGGATTACAATTATTTCAAAATAGTGTATTGAAATCTTTTGTATTAAACTCCCGCTGATCCCTTTTTCTCTTACGTCACTTCACATTACATACATTAATATTGTTAATTTTAATCAAATTTTTCTACTGAAATTTATATTACTGCGAAAATCGCTTAGCTGAAATTTTATCAACTACCTTTAGTTTAAAATCTTTCCTTATATTGCTTTTTCAAATTTTAAATATTACCTGTACCTGTTATACTTTCTTTTTTCTCTACTGCATCCACATGTTTTTATACTTTTAAACTACTTTTAATTACTTATATTGTATATGTATATAAAATCAATATATTGCTGCTCTTAAGCTAGGGTTTCCTAGGACAGCGGTGCTCGTATCTTAACGGCCGTAGTGAACGGTGATGCGATGGACAGCCGTCGTAGTGGTGACTAGAGAGTGGTTTTATTTTTAAACGGTGTTATCAACACCATTTTTATAGGAAACCACTCTCTAGTCACCGTTACGACGGCTGTCAACCGCATTAATGTTCACTACGGCCGTTAAAATACAGGCACCGCTGTCCTAGGAAACCCGAGCTTAACTGTGTGTCATAATTTTGAAGATGTTTTTTAATTGACTTAAATTGATTTTCTTATTTAAGGATTCGTCTCATCGTTTCTTTGAAATCTTTTAAAAAAATGTTATTATTATTTTATTTTATTTTTACATCTGAGCATGTTTTTCATTCTTTATTTTAATTCTTAACTTTTAATTACTTTTACAAATTTTCTTCATTTTTTAACTTTAATTTTTAAACAACTTCAATTTATGTTTTTTTTCCTTCTCTTTTTTGTACTTTAATTAATATCCTTACATATAATTAATTCATAATATCAAAACTTCGCTGGTCCATAAGATTTAAGTCTAACTGTGTAAAATATAAAACTTTGTAACTGTACTGTATGTTTCCTAAATAAAAGAAAATAAAATGAAATAAAATAAATAAAAATAAATATCAATACGTAGAACTAGACAAAATAAGCTATATTATTGTCACCTTTCTCAAACTAACTATCGTTGTCACTCACCAATACCGCGTATACACAGACTAGGAAACGAATGTACCTCTCATGTCAACATTTTTAACTCGAGCCTCTGTGAATTCAAATCATCTCTGTATAAATATTTTAGGACGTTTTATAGTTAATTAACGAATTATTTACAAAAGCTACTTTGTGTACTGACAAACGTACATGTATATATTTATACTTCTTGTTATTTTTCTTTTTATACCCATGTTTTAATTTTGTTTTTAAATGTTTGTTTTTCTAACTTATTAATTATTTTGTATATTTTATATTGTAAAAGGCACTTGTGTTGTATAATAAATAAATAAAATAAATAAATAAGTAAATACTTAATACGAAGCGATGAAAAAAAACAGTCATCCGAGTATCAGAACACGTGCTTGGCTCGATATCTCAGTAAATACGAAGAAATCGTGTTTGAAAATCAACCTATTACAACAGAGATGAAGAACGTTTTAGAGAAGGTAATGTAGAAGTTCAGGCAATATAGAAGTTAGTTAGAAGTTAGAAGGTAATATAAAAGTTCTACAGGGCTTATGACCTGTCATTGGCTGGTTTAATTAGCCACTTACACATCCACAGTGAAACATTCACCATTTTGCCCATATTTGAACATCTTTATTAAGGAATAAAAATGGAAGGCCATTCTTTCATCTGTTGATGTTTGTAAAGTTAAAGAGCTGAAACCTTTATTTATGCGGGTGAGATTCATCTGATGCCTGAATTTTTTTTTTCAATTTCTATAATTTTGTTGTTGTTGTTTAACTAAAGCTGGCGCGTTCGCAAAACTCACACAAACGCATTTTAAATCTACAGGATGTTGATTAAAAAAAATAGTAAATTTAATTTTAACCAAATGTGCTATCTTTATTGTTTATCAATTAGTGTGTATACATATTTTCTATAATATAATTTGTACTTTACATTTTAATTACACTGCATAAATTATGATTATAAAGAACACAAAATATTAACTAAAAAACATTTTTTTTAATTAATAAATAAATATATGACATTTTCTTAAGTAATGGTTTTTTTTGCTCTAATCGAAAAGAGATTTTTTAAAACATTTAATGTGTATAATATCAATGTTTTTGCAATCAATATTCTGTACATGAAAAATGATTTTGTGTAAGTTTTGCGAAAGCGCCAGCACTAGACAATCGACGTATACATGATTTGAAATAATAAAAATGTATATTTATAAACCAATGTTTTTTATCCATAGATTAATATAGATTTATCAATTTAACTTTTTGTACATATCGTTATTTGTACATTGGCGGGCTTATTGCCAAATGATAATTTCTTCCAACCAACCAATGAAATAAAAGTTTCATATATAATTCAAGTTATAAAACATATTGTATAGATAATAAAGATTAAAAAGCTAAAGATATACAAAAAAAAGAAAAAAACGTATTTGTTTATAAATTACCTTAAATCAAATCTATTAGTCAATGGGAAAAAGGAAAAAAGAGAAAAAAGGAAAGGAGGAGAAATTAAGGAAGAGAAAGTTTAAAAAAAAGTAAAAATATAAATACATCGAATACATATTATTTCATTTTTCCTAATAAGAATTGCAGCGAAATTCAAACGAACGCAGAAGCATCCTGTGTATATTTTATTACCATATCATTGGCAACTAACAAAGCTTTTGTTGTCTCTGTCACACTCATAAGCGCATCTGTGCGTGAGAGAGACAGATATTATTTTTATAATGCGTATGCCGTGCGGTGTTATACCATGAACTTACTCACAAATACTACACAATGCGTATGTGTAAGCTGTGCAAACACGCCAACTTTAAAAAATCCACCGGTAAGTTGGCGAGTTTATTGCCCATGGAATATTTTCCCAACCAACAAATAAAATAAAATGTTATTTGTATAGTTTCAAAACGTATTCTACATAAAATAAAAATAATAAAATCAAGCCTCAGATATATTAATGCATGTTAAATTAGATTATGCAAGCTATCGGTTTATTTTGTAATACGTGTATATGATTTTCTTTTTCTCTTTTCTTAGGTGCTGGATGAACGAGAGTCCTCAAACTATGATCATGGTGATATACGTGGCCATCTTCATTTTCCTGAATCTGGTATTCCTCTGCAACATAGTCAGGGTCCTCTGCACCAAGCTGAGAGCCAACCCTGCACATGGATCCCAGGGTCCCTCGAGAACTGCTCTGCAGGCCTTTAGGTGAGTGCTTGATGAATACCGCTAACTACTCTGCAACCCTTAGGGCGATTTACAGATTCTACACAATGCGTTTACGTTAGTATTGCGAACTAGCTTTAAAAAATCCACCAGTAGTCTTGAGTATCCTAGGCACTGTTTAGTACGAGCAAAAAAAAGTCAAATTAGGACAAACTCAAAATATTGTTGATAAATCCACCTGGTCCATGAAGAAGTATAGAAATTGAAAAAATAACATTTTCAGGCGTTGCCTAGTATGTAGGTGAAATAATTCAATTAGATGAATCTCACCCGCATAAATAAAGGTTTCAGCTCTATTTTTTTATTTTATTTATTTACGGTTTTAAAAAACCCGTTAGGGTTACATTAGAAATTTAATATTATCTAGTCATTTTATGTCTCGTCTAGTCTAGTTAGTTCAGTCTTCATTTGCTTTTTCAGATTGATTTTAAATTTGTCTCCATTAAAAGTTTTCAAGTAGTAAGGTAGGTCGTTGTAGTGTTTTAGTCCATTATGTAGTATTTTTGACTGTCCTGTGTTTGTCTTTGCTTTTTCAATATGATAGTGTTGTTGTTGTCTGGTGTTATATTTGTGTATATTATATTACTTCACAAATATCAACAGATGAAAGAATTGAAGGAATATATATGTTCAAATATAAGCAGAATGGTAAATGTTACACAGTGTTTAAAGTGGCCACTTAAACCAGCCAATGACAGGTCATATGCCCTGTAGATGCCTAGACCTCTATATTACCTTCTCTTAAATGTTCTTCATCTCTGTTGTAATATGTTACAAGCAAGGAGATGAATAATATGATTTATTTTTTTTAAAACCATCAATATTTCCAACAAAAGAACTATTTCAAATTTTAAATGTTCCATCAATTGACAAAACATATTTTTAAAAATTCAATTTTACAAATCTATAAAGAGAATAAAAAAAATCCATACATTAGGTTATTCACGTAGACGCCAATATTATATTGATATGCCAAAATTTAGTACTTAACATTTAGAAAAAAGTTATGTACATTAGGAAATAAATTTCTACAACAATTTACTCGACGAAATAAAAAAAAATCAAAATTCAAACCAAAGGTAAAAATATTTGTGTATCAACCTCCTAAATTAAATGTTGCTTTTTAACATTTAAATTTTATTTAAGTTTTTTATTTCAAAATTAAAGAAATTAGTTTTTTTTGTTTTTCTCAATGTTTTTTTCTACAGTTTTTTTGTTAAGTAACTTGAAATCCTTATTTTATAATTTTCTTCACCATGTGTGTGGATGAATGTGTATGTGCGTGTGAGTGAGTGTGCGTGTGCGTGTATATGTGTGTGTAATTATACATGCGTGCGCACGCATGCTCATGTGCATGCATATGTGTATGCACTAATTAAAAAAAATATATTTATGTATCTTTATAAAATTTTTTAAACATATGTGTATTTTGTACTTAAATTATTAATATTGTAATCCCACAGCAAGCACAAGAAGTTGCTTCTTTTTTGGTGTGGTATTCCGTTTCGTTTTTTGTTTTTGTACTTTTGATTTATTATTTATTTCTTTTTGTTAACATGTGACTTTATTTTACATTAAAAAATATTTTTTTAAATGGGTGTAAACACAAAAGCCCACGTAAATGTCTCTTTTCATTATTTTGTAAGACAGTCGATTTATTTTTTGTGAACTTTGTTACAAATTCTTCCAAAATAGACAACCTGTCCTCAAGTTTTCGATACGTTTTCTAGATTTATCCAATCAATTTTACTGTCAGGAATAAAAAAGGGTTTTGAGATAGTAATAAAGTGCTTTTCGTCGTAAATTCAGGTGACCATGAGTTAAGCACGCTTTAAGACTTAATGGAGTAAAACGTATGAAATTGCCGAAATGCGAAAAAAACGTCTCGGGGTCGTAGGGTGACCGTCATACATTAGGTATTTATGACTTTGACAGCTCCCCTCCTTTGAGGCATTATATTAATACAGAATATAATATTAAAACATTTTACAACACAGATAAAGAACATTTTGGAGAAGTTAATATAGAAGTCTACGGATCAACAGGGCTTATGACCTTAATATTACATACGTAAATTAAATTAAAATAAAGTCAAAATCAATTTCGAAAATATATTTATTTTTAAATTTATATTCCAGCTGCTTTATTTAATTATCAATAATTGTTATCTTTTGCAAATCTTTTAAAACTTTCCCGCGAGGAATTCTGACTGGCCTTATATAACTTTATTAATAAATGAATTAATACATTGACTATCCAGATTTGCTGGAGTTGGTGTGTTTCCGTGTACCTGGTCGACATACCCGCCACAGATCTCATTTTTGTTCTGCAAGTTCTAGGACCGACTATCACATGCACTCACCTATCCCTAGGCTCCACAAATATAATAATCAGTATTGAGGACAAGGCTGATATATTTCGTTCTGTACTTGATAGTTATAAAATGAGTCTAATTTCTTTTTTTCTCTGGCAATATAATTCTTAAACATTTTATTATATTATTATATATTTTCATATTTATGTGTATATTTCATTAATATTTTTGGTTGCTTATGTGTATTTACATATTTTTTACTATTGTTATACTTATGCAATTTTATCATTTTTCGTTATGTATTTATACATGATCATTTGATTTTTTTTAAATATTTATGTTAAATTTATGTTATAGGCAGTATATTATGCCATTTATGTTAAAGTAAATAAATAAATACGTGCTTTAAATATATTTCTTGGATATAAAAAGCATTCCATTATATTCAAAAACTGTTCTAATCTAATTATCTATATTAATCTATATTAATCTATATTAAAACATCACAAACATTTTTTTGTGAACTTTCCCCATCTAACAAGGGTACATACCCCGTTCCAAGCTAGGCAATTACATTCTAATACATAATAATAATTTGCAAGTTAAAAGAAAGAACAGACAAATAAAATATACATACACATACATATACACATACATGTACATTCAAATATACATAAATATATTTATATTTTGGCGGCCTCCGTGGTGTAGTGGTCAAAATGCTTGACTCACACACGTAAGGTTCCGGGTTCGATTCCCGGAGAGAACACAAAAAATTATATTTGATTTTTCTCAATCCTGGGTGTTCTGTGATGTAATTCGCCACTTAATTGGGCCTCACAGAACACCCAAGCTTGATAAAAATCAATTTTAATTTTAATTTTTTGTGTTCTCGCCGGGAATCGAACCCGGAACCTTCCGTGTGTGAGTCAAGCGTCTTGACCACTACACCACGGAGGCCGCTTGGTCGTTCTCGTCTCACGCTACCGTTCATTTTCACCATGTATACTTGTTTTAACATTCTTTCATCGTCCATTCGTTCTACATGACCATATCACCTCAGAAACCCTTTTTTAATCTTATCAATTATACTTGACTCAGATTTACACTCTCGCCTAATTTCATCATTCGTTACCCTGTCGTCATACATTGATTTCCCACACATTCGTCTAAGAAATCGCATAACAGTATTCACACGGCTTTCATCCTTTATCTGCTAGTTTCATGTTTCACTTCCACGCATAAGTGTTGGGACTAAAACTCCGTTGTGCGATGCCAGTTCATCTTCGATTGACATATTTTTATTAGCAATTACTGTGTTTAGAGTGCCGTTCATTATGTTGCCCGCATTCACTCTCCTTTCAACATCTTTTCCCACTTTTTAGATACACAAAGTCTTTTATTTGTTCGAGACATTCGTTGTTTACATTTATTATGCAGTCAGTAACCTCACTTTCCCTTCCAAATACCATCAATTTTGACTAACTGTCGTTCATCGCCAATTCGCTCTCCACTCATACAGTATTTTATTTTTGATGTTTGAAGCACTTACTTCGTGGAACATTATTATTTAAAATAAAATAAAATCACTTTGTTTTTATGTACCATTTATATTTTTAATAATTTGACAACCAACTAGTTTCGGCAATACTAATAGCCACGCCCACTCTACCTTCACTGTGAAAAATTTATATATGTTATGTTAGTTTGTAATTATTATTATTATTATGGATAACTTATATAGCGCCATTTTCGTAACAAAATACCTCAAGGGCGCTTTACATAGTGATTCTTTTAAATTTGTAATTTAATTAAGATAATTTATTTTGTTGTCAATTAACCCTGGAGAAGGCATAGTATTGCCGAAACTAGTTGGTTGTCAAATCATAAAAAAATATAAGTGGTGCATAAAAACAAAGTGATTTTATTTTATTTTAAATACAGTATTTTCTTCATTTTTTACTTCAACTGTTATAAAAATAAAAAAAATCTAATGTTACCTGCAGACAAACTTCGGCTTTGAGGGAACAACAATACAATTACGTATGCTTTTTTATTGTTAACATAAATAAATAATAAAAACTTAAATTCTTGATAACTCGTTAGGTTAGGTTAGGTGAGGTTAGGTTAGGTTAGGTTAGACAAACTTCGGCTTTGAGGGAACAACAATACAATTACGTATGCTTTTTTATTGTTAACATAAATAAATAATAAAAACTTAAATTCTTGATAACTCGTTAGGAGATAAATTATATTCCTTGTTATCAAACATTCGGACAGAGCGAAATATTTTTGAAAGCCCAGTATTTTAAAAAAGAAGGAGGCACGGACATGTAATGCTCCCATAAAGCATAAATTCCTTTTTTATATTTTATGGCGAAAAGGGTTTTATTGCGGTTTTGCTTCCTTTTTGCTTTGTGGTCCTGGCGCAATAAAGACTGTTTTTCGATTACTTTTTTATGATCTCGCCCGTAAAGTAATCTGCATAGTGTTTTAACTGTAAAATGTTTATAAGGTACTAGCGGACCCGACAGACGCAGTCCTGCCCGAACGTTGGCTTACCTGCTATAAGCTTGGAAAAATACTTTTCATTGATTAGTAGGTACCTACGTACTTGTTTGTGATTAAATTCCAAAACTAAAAATTGTTAATGTTCAAATATTGAATTTAAGTAGGTACTTAAGTACTTGTTTATGGTTGAATTCCAAAACAAAAAATAAATATTTTTTCAAATTTGGCATTCTTTTTGCAAACGTCAAACTCCGGTTTTTTCGCCAACAGAGGGGTGTACTTATGTTGGAACACGATTTATGAAAATGTATTAAATTTAATATTATTTTAGTATTACCTAAAATCCAGTAAAAAGATATAAATATGTAGAAATAATTAGGAATTTAGGGAAATAATCTGATTAAGATCCACAAAAAACAATTGCTGTTTGTAAACATTCAAAAACAAACTTTTTTAATACACAAAAATACAATTTCTTTTCATTTTTTTGTAAATGCATTCTCTTCAAATGCAACCCTGGTAGATTGATGAATAAAACATTTATTGCGCCGTGCCGCAACTGGTTAGACGGCCAACTGTGAAACTGGCGTCGCGGGTTCGATTCCCGCCAGTTGCAAGAAAAAAATCCAAGAAAGATTTTTTTCTCAATTGGTCTGGATGTGTGGCGTATTTTTCGTTACCTCCTTCATATCCCCCCTATCCCCCCTGCTGACAAGCCTCAAAATAGAGGCTTAGCGGGTTATTCCTTTTAAAAAAAAAGTCTACGGGAAAGCATTTGATAGTCCGCATCGACCATCTCTTTCGAAAATTCTCGATGCGTATGGTATTCCGCCTAAAAATGCTCCCTACTTATTTTTTACATATTAGATGTAAGATTTTAATATCTATAAACACGCACAGCGCAAAGATCTATATTTCTCTGAAAACCGCACGTAAATCGGTTTAGCCGTTTAGGAGTTCAGTGACATCACACGTACAGAGGAATTATATAAATAAATATTATACCAGCTTAAGGGCTTTTTTGTGGAAATGCTTGGAAAAAAAACGTAAAAATAAAATCGCCATCATCACTTCTCTATACGTACTTATGATTACGACTCTTAAAACTGACGAACGACGCAGAAGAAAAAGATCACACGCCACACGGCACCACTAGGTATTGTACAAATAGAGATATTAAATTATTTAATTTAAAAAACACGTACGACATTTCCTCACAGGAATTTCTCTTTTGTGGCCCCAAGAGTGTTCAATGTCCTGAACGAACATATTAAGTTCTCAAAAACGAAAGCCATTTTCGAAGAGACCATTGCAGGAGACTGCTGCGAGGTATTGCATATATTAAAATACTATTAAACATCGTGTCCGAATGTATATTGAAATATAGGAATATTTATGTAATAATATTGAATTTTTATTTTTGTTTTTATTTAATTATGTACATGGTTTCATTTTCCATTATGTTGTATCCCAACTCAACACAGGGTCCTTGGCTTAATAGAGTTTAGGATACATTATTGTTATTTTTTTGTAATCTATATGCATTTGTTATTTTTTTTTTTGTAATAAATAAATAAAAATAAATTAGTTTTATTTTGTTACATGGAAAGTGAGTAAGTTCGGGTGCCTTTTAAATCAATCAGAGAATTTTTTATTATTTAGTTGCTTTATGTTTTGAGTGTTAACTTTTAAAAGGCTGTGGAAAATAATCCATTTGCGCTCAGTGATGTAACATCGTGTTTAGTAAAAAGTTCAGACATTTGAAAAAAAAATATAAACATACTGTTTTATAATTCCTTTTCCATAATTTATGCAAACAAACATATGGTTAAGCCCTGTAATAGCAAAATAAATTTAAACTCGGAAATACTCATATTACGCGCGTGCTTCCCCCATCACCGACTGAATCTATTTTACACCCACCATAGAACAGCGTCTCTGTCTTTCTTGTAATGAGTTCTATCTTCGCGCTCTCTCTTACATAGATGTGTTGCTGAATTAGCGGACATTCATTCTTCGCGTCGCAAGGATAAATATTCTTGTTTTAACATCCAGCATAGTTACACAAATTTTACTTTTTAAATCCGATGTGAAAATGTCCGTTTAAAGATTACAAAAAATGGGAATTCATAATTTGAAAAATAATAGAGATGTATCAAGTCTTGTGTCCTATGTTGACTAATGTGACATCACAGCCACACAAGAGTTTACATAAGTTGTGTTCGTTTTTTTTCAAATCATAAAATGATCCCCAAAATTTGTTTACAATTTGATAAAGGTTATACGTCATTTGAAAGAAAACTGTCTACTTTACAAGACATTGTGTTTGGCTTAACGTTACATACATTATTTTATTTTTATATTACAGCCTTTCAAAATTCAATGTTATGTGGAAGAAAATAAGCGTTTTCGGCACCTCGTTCTGTTCACATTCAATCGAGGGAGTAAAGCTGGTCGCGATATTTGCAAAGTTTACAGTGAAGACGCCATGAATTATTGACTAATATTTGTAAAATAACAAAGGAGAATACATTATTGTCTGATTTGTTGTGTTCTCTTTACTTGGAATAAAACGAACACAACTTATGTTAACTCCCGAAATTTTTGATAACCAACTCTTGATTTTTAAGAAGTGAAACGCCTGAAACCTTGATTGATGTGGGTGAGTATGTAAAGTGGGCACTAAAACTAGCCAATGACAGTGCATAAACAATGTAAATGCCTAGACATCCCAGTTACCTTCTCTAAAATATTCTCAGTTTCCGTAGAAATATTTTAATCTTAATTATTCTTTAGGGGGTCTATTCATTTTGTAATATAAAAAAGTAATTTTGTAGAATTGTTTGGACGAATTCAAAATACTGTTTATGTCTGTGTACATATAACGAATACAGTTTGGTTACGCCACATTGAATCTATGTGCACACATCAATATCTATTATAAACATAGCACATTTTCTAGGAGTAGGCGTTCGGATTTATTTACTACCTACGGGACTCTGGTTAAGATGTTGCATTTTGCCTACCGTGGGTACCGAGACTGTTCCGGCGTCAGGACAACAACTGAACCGAGCGTGTGTACATGTGAATTCTTATATTCTAATCGTGATCGCAAAAATATATTTTGCGAGTAATAACTATTTAATCCACTGCGTTGTGTAATGCAAAAGTGCCCCTCCTTCCTGACAACAAGATCGGATTTGAACCTGACTGCCACGCGTCAGAAGTACCAGCAATAGAGTTGCCAGAACCCAGAATGGGGTAAAAATCGCAAAGTGAATAAAGTATAACGCATCCCGCGAACCAGCAATTTCGAGCGTGCATCTGCTAACAGGCAAGTGGGGCGATCACAGTTCTTTGTTTAAAATAGAAGCAGAATCCTAGACAAGTGTCTTTGACTCGATAGTTGCTCTCGGGCAACAAAAGGTCAATCGAGTGGAGAAACTTTCTGCCTTAAGTATTTGTGGTTGGCGCGTTCACCTACCGTGCTTGAGGTCCCGGGTTTGATTCCTAGGATAATAAAGATTTGTTTTCAAATGTGGTTTTACAAAAAGTATTTCAATATCCACCGACGTCGACTTTAACAGATGGTCGATATTCAAGGCATTCGGTTTAACAATTTAGTTTCCTATGCACCATTGGATACAAATAAAGATTGGATGATGATGATGTTTATCACAGTGTTTTAAAATATAAAAAACAATAAATAACTGTGGGAGAACATCAGTTTGATTTAGTGAAATACACTTCAATAGAATATAAAGAAACACAGAGACGAGAATAAAAAACAGCTTCATTTCACAATGATAAATCCATCAGGTTTTTACAAAGAACCGTATTTTCACATAAAAATATCCCCAGTACCAATCCCGCCCTCAAGTGATCATTTAAACCGATCTGTAATGAAAAAATAATCTTTTCTCCTTTACAAAAAAGCAATAATAACGGACTGTTCGGGCTAGGGGAGGTTTGTTGTTAATAGTAATCCAGTCGTATTTTTTCATTTTCTAAATACTCTGGGAGGGTGGGTTTTATCTCCAAGTCATCTACGCTTACGTCAGTATAGACAATATTATCAAAATTTTATATGACGAGTTAGGTTTCATTAAGGTAACCTTGGCATAATTTTTTTTCTAAGGGTATTTTAAAGGTGTTAATATTTGTTTCAAAGTTGTCTCTAATTTTTTTTTTAAATTATAAACTGGGCACCAAAAATAAAACAAAATAGATTCGAGGTTGCTGATATTTTTAACATAAAGTATAATTTATACAAATCAACTCTACTCAATAATTTCAAAGATGGTGAACGGTAATTAACATTTTTAGATAAAAGTGCTTTCTACATTTATTTTTATGCCAAATATGTACGTTAATAATATTTTTTTTAATTACTTTAATAGTAATTATTATTTTTATTTTAGACGAAATAATTTTATTGTATTTTGTACCTCTTAAAGAAAATAATATATAAATTATTTTCCTTTTGAAATTTTATCAGCAGACATTGTTTAACATTTTTTTTATATAAATGCGTTCTTTATATGATACTGCTGTTTTATAAGTATTTATGTAACATAATACTTTGCAATTAATCAAATCAATGATGTGTATAAACTTTATATATGTGTATATGTATGTACAAAATATATTATAAATATGTATGTATATATGTGTGTGAATGTATGGTTATGAAGGCATTACAAGTGCCCCGACTAAACATGAATTTTCTAGCGAGTAGGAGCAAGTTCACAGACATGGGTCGTTCCTGATTGTGTCGCTTTAAACTGTGTCTCTGTCCTTAACAAATGTATGTATAATGTAATTTAAAAAATTTAAAAAATATATTTTCATGTTTTTTACATCATATTAAAGTGTTTATATTCTTTTAAATATAATACGTAGCTTTGTAAGGTAAAAGGCACTGCGTGCCGTTTATATTAATATTAATTTTCTCATCTACAAGAGGCTTTTTTTGGATCACAGCTGGCCAGTCGTGCTATTCTGAACCGCTCTCGCGGCCGTCGATAAAGCTTCTATCTTGCGTGTCACAAGCATCTTAACCACTACACCACGGAAGCCGCCGCGAAATTGTTTACTTTTACGTTACATGTATTTTATTTTATTTATTTCTTCAAAATGGAATGTCAATTAGACGAATGTGAGCATTTTCTACACCTCCTATTTTCCGTTCAATCGAGGGAATAAAAACCCAGTATTTTTATCTCTCGTTAAATACATTTTCATTATTTTGTTTTTTACTTTTTCTTTCTTCTTTTCATTTACGTATTTTAGATCTTAATTTAAATTGATACTTTTAACTTTGTTTTGTAGATTCAAATTTAAAAAAAATATTAATTTTATTATTATTTTTACCAACACAGTCTATAATATGTTATGTCTATGTAGTTATAAAAAGTACATACAGAATAACAAAAAATATCAAAACCAATTACAGGTTTTATATAGGAACAAAAAAATATTAAAAAAATATTATTTTTTCTCATTTCATAATATTTTTTTACTGCGTCAAATAATTTATTTTTTTTTAATAAATATTTGCGTTCTTATAATTTACCCAAATATTTAATTTTGAGGGCCATTTTCATTGAGTTGTAAATAACTCACTATTAGAAAATGGAATCAAGTTGGGGTTGAGTGGGATTCGAACCACAGACCTTTGGTCCGTGAGTCCGAGACACTAGCCACAGGACAACAACCCGATCAAATTTATATTAATTATTTTTTTATCTTGTTTTTCGAAAGTTTCAAATATATTCTAGTGTATATTTACTCTTTATTTTATTGTTTTTTTTACCCATTTTTCTACTTTTAAATAAATGTTTCAAACCATTTAATTTCGTTTTTTAAGTAACCAAATATATCAGCCTTGTCCTCATACTGATTGCCATATCTATGGAGCCTAGGGATAGGCGAAACTTATGTTAACGCCGAATGTATTTCTTTTGCTTATCAATGATACAAATTATTTTCCAATTTATTTATTACTTTTATTTCATTGTTTTATTAAAGGTTCGAAATATTTTATTATAGGCGCCGTAGCGCAGTTCGTTAGACGGCCAGCTGTAAAACTGACGTCACGTGTTCTATTCCCGGCAGTTGCAAAAAATCCAAACAAGCAAAAAATTACGATAGTAACGGTTATAATCTTTTTTTCGGATAAACTTTCTTCAAAGGTTTAAAGTACCTACATTTTGAGTTACCCGAAAACGAGATGATTTTTGCCCCGTAGGACAAACGGCACGTATGACGTTTTGGCTCTTATCTTGTACGCAATGTTTATTATTTATTTTTATTTGCTTATTAATACTTTAACAATGTTTGTATTCTTTTTTTTATACAGCATAATGTTTTCTCACTGGGGTGGTGTCCCGTGCCGAGGGAAACATTTTACAAAAAGTGAAACATGCCTTAAATTAGTTATTTAACAAAGTCAACATAATAATAAAAAATAAAAAAACGTAATTAATCTATTGAACCCAATTATCATTGACATAATGAGCAATATAAACTAAAATAATCATAAAAAAACATAAGTAATTTATGTAGACCTGTAGACCAAATTTTATATACAGTACACAAATTTGACCTATTTGGCTAGATCCACTCATCGATCCGTGCGCAACCCACCTCCACTATTATATATTAGAAGCGCAGTTGGGGCGGCGGTCATAACGCGTGACGTCAAAATGCCGGCGGTTTTAAATGTGCTCATTTTTAAACCCAATAATTATAAATTAAAACTTTTTCAATACATTTACAGTTATATTACTAGAATCGTAAAAATACGCTCTAAATATACATTATTTTTTACCGATTATCGTGATTTGAGAAAATACACTATTTTCGAAAATTGCGTATCACTTAAGTTTTGTGTGATTTAACATTATCGAGGTATTTTTCATGGGTGCCATCAGTTGATTATTTTGCGAAATATTTCTAATTATTGACGTAATTCAAAACTTCTTACATTGAAAAAAAATCACTAAGGGATCCATAAAATGTTCTTTTACATCTTCAAAAATTTATATTCTCGGTTCAAAAAATTAAAGGATGTTTACATTTTAGATTGCGCCATAAATAAAATAAGTAAATGCTCAAAGGAATAATAAATTTGGTTATTTCGTTCTTTGGAACAAGGGTTAGTTTGTTCTAAGGGGATTATGTAAAATTTAAATTGGTGGTTGGGGAGATAATTAGTTATTTAATATTTAAGAACTTAAGGCTGTTAATGACTTCGAAGTTTTTTTTGGTTAAAATGGTTGCTAATCCCTCTGCAAAAAGTTTTTTTCCAATGTGCTAAACCAACATTTCTTGATCATCTCGATCTTCATCTTAGAACAAGCTGAGCCATGTATTATCGCCATGCAGGAGTTATAGTTTTACATTCAAATACTGAAAAATGACTTAAATTAAATAACGTGAAGGTGTTTTCTGTTAAAAAGATTTGAATAATAACATTCCACTAATAAAACATTTTACATCTTTGCAATAGGTCCACTGTGGGATTAGAAAACCTACCAAAAGTATTACATTCATCCTCCTAGCCCCTCTCTTTTTTAATCCCCACACCCACACATTCTGCAACATATCACTAAATATTACCAATTATAGCACACGTTTTTTCTCTGTACATTTTTTTGCATATTGTTATCCTTTTCGTACGAGATAGTTACGTATAACTCCTCCAACATATGGTATAGGTTTGCACATTCAGCCGCATTCCAATGCACATTCGGCCCTTCAGCCTCCCGCACTGACCTCAGGCCCCGCGAGACCCCTAAATTTCTCATCCCCCCCTCGATTTTGGCCTTTATAAGGCGGATTTCTAGCCCCAGAAGTCAGAGTATTCCGGCTCGTCCTCTAACCTTTCTGCTTACCTAACTTCTTGGTACTTTTTGGTAAGGACACCCACTCAGGGCTCTCCTGCGAACCAGCTTGCTTTCCTTTTCTGGAACTCTTTGGTACTAGGCTACGCCCTGGCTCTCATCCGGTACAGTCATATTATACTGTCAACCCTTGCTTACCTAGTTGTTTGCCTTGTTTGGCACCTCCGGGTTCTTTGGTCAGACATATAATTTGATTATTCGAGATCCTAGTAATTGATCCCGAGTACCTACTCAGTGAAGTACGAATGCTGGCTGTTCGGCCCTTTGGCTAACTTCTGAATACGGTGCGAGACATCATATTACTAGGAAGAGATGGTTCGGTTGTCTGAGGCACACACGTGTTTTGGCCACCCGGAACCCGAGATCACCCCCTGTTGTGAATAACAATTCCGCTGCCTCTCAATCTGTAAAATCAGTGCTTGTCAACTCGTGTAACCAACGATATTGTATTAAGTTAATTTCCTAGTGCTTGTACTGTATGTAAAGTATGAACAGAATCAATAAATATATTTGAAATATAACCAGACGTGTTATACAACCTAATTTAAGCCGAAGAGTCTATCTAAGACAAAGAGGCGGGTTCGTCTCAAAACAGACACAAAAAACCGTAAGTGGTTATGTTCTAACATCAGTTATGATTACTGATCAATAAAATAAAAAACACCTTCTTGACTCAACGCCTGGGCACTGGAAACAAGATGGCTGTTTGTGAGGTCAATGACGTTTACAAACGTAAAATGTATGTTTTCCCGTCATCAAAGATCACACATTAAAAATAAACAGAATATCAAATATGAATGTTACACAGTGTGTGAAGTGGCCACTCAAACTAGCCAATGACAGTTCAAAAGCCCTCTAAATGCCTAGACTTCCATATTACCTTCTCAAAAACGTTTCTCTCTCTTACCAAAAACGATTAGGTTAGGTATGAAGGTCATAGAAAAGTCAATAAGATATGGTTTTTGAATTGAATGTTACAACCAGAATTATCTTCTTTTTTCAAAAAAAGAGAATACCTACAATTCTATACAAAAAGGTTTTAACTAAAATATTTCAATTTTTTTAAAGTTTTACCGAAGGCATTTTTTAAAATAGAAATAAAGGAAAATGTCACAAAAATGTATGTGATTTAAAGTGCTTGTATTTCTTTTCTAAATCAAAAAATTAATACTTGGCTTCGGGCACTTTCATGTTTAATTTATTATCCTTAAATAATAACAATAAATTTTAGTTTAATACTTAGTCTCTATTGAGATCCCAGATACCTAAGTTAAGTCTAAATTTAAAATGGCGTAATCTGCCGGTCTAAAAGTTAGGTATTTTAGTTACATAAAACTTTTAAGTATATTTTTTAACAGAAATACCTTTAACAATATTGTTTCTATCTTGTTTATGTTTTTTTTTATTTTATATTATTACGCGATTAAAAAAAACATTCGTTTTAAAATGGCAAAATCGTATGATTTCCTAATTTTGCGTTCGTTTTACCAGACTACAGCTTAAATACTAGGATTCAGTGAAATGTAACAATATATAAAATTTAACAGAATAAGATTTTTTAAAATACGGCACACTGCAAAAAAATAAAAATATGAATCACACTCCTTATTTTTGCTACTCCAATTGGCTTCTTTCCTTATTTTAAAAGCCACTCTTCTAGCTAAGTAAAATATACACAGTTTTTCGGGGCCAGACAGTCAAGCTTCAAAGGAACATTCCTCTCAGTAAGCTTTCAAAAAAATCCTGATAAAAAAAATCCAAAAAGTAATTTAAAAAAAAAAACAAAATATAGTATATCTTCAATTACCCTTCCGCAAACTCCTACCCCTTCCCTACAAAAAAAAATTGCGGTAAAAACGTATTTGACCAACGAAGCGATACGCACCAGACGCGGACATGGGAAGCGGCTGGGTAGGAGAAGGGTAGGGGCTTGTGGAGGAACTGCTTGTCAGAGAAATTAAGGATTTACTACATTCTGAGATTTAAAAACTAAAATGAAAATTAAATGACATTTTGGAAAAATTTCATAAGGATTTTATTAAAAACTTACCATGAGGAATGTTCCTCTAAAGTTTCGCGGTCTGGCACTGAAAAACCGAGTAAACTGTTGTAGCAAACTGTATACATAAAGGCCTTTAAAAGTTGAATGCTTAATATTACTCATTTGTGTATTTGATTTTTTCCAGGGCAACTTTCTTGCTGGTGCCTCTGCTGGGTCTACAGTACCTCGTGTTCCCGTTCAGACCTGCCAAGGAACATTCTTTGGAGTGGCTGTACGAATACGTTGCGGCTTTCACGGCTTCTCTTCAGGTAATATATAAACGTGACTTATCATTTATTTATTTATTCTTTGAAAATTACACTCGTTTAAATATTAATAATTAAGGCGTATTAGGCTGCGCCCATGTCAAGCCATAATAATTAACAATATAAAATTCATAGTAAAATTAATTTGATTAAATTATAATGCGTTTGTGTAAAAAAAAGTCAGAATGCGTTTCCTTTTAACTCTCCCACACTTCATCGATTGTCCAAATTCTGTTCAATGGGTATTTTGAAATATGGCGTAAGTATAGCCTGTGAGCTCGCCAATACATGACAGATGACAGCAAACATAACCATAGAAAAACACAACAGTTCAATTTAGAAATACAACGTGAATGCAGCAATGCTTGAAATACATGTCGATAATATTCTATTAATAAATAATATTATTTGGTCATACGGAACTTTACAGCACACATTAGTTAAATTACTACTAGCATTTTATCGGCTGGGAGGTGGAAAAGCCAAAAAAAGTACTAAGAAGAACTATTAGCATAATTTGCATTTTGCCACGGGTCGATAACGATTTTTCATAGGTTATAAATGTTTTGATTGACAAAATAAGAACGACGCTTTGGCGAAGCAAAGAAATTCATGGCGTAGCCGAAATATTGTAATAAAAACGAGGATGTTTTTGTTAAGTGACGTTAGCAGGCGCTACCCAGGGGCAACTTAGTGACGTACAAAATTATTTAAAAAGAAATTCATGGCGTAGCCGAAATATTGTAATAAAAACCAGGAGGTTTTTGTTAAGTGACGTTAGCAGGCGCTACCCAGGGGCGAGTTTGTGACGTGAGAAATTATTTAATAAGAAATTCATGGCGTAGCCGAGATACAAATTCGCGTGGTGTTTCGAAATTTAACAGTGTTGGTAGCTACCTAGTTACAATTTTTTTTTGTATATATGTAATTTTCCTATTATAAAATGAAAATAAAATTATCGGTATTTTTTATTTTTAATCGCTACCCGTTTTTTACATTTGTGTTATTTTTGCATTTTAATTAATATTTTTATTATAAAGCATATTATGATTTATTCTAATTTACTGTACTGTTTTTATTACGTGCGTATTTCTCGATGTATTTTTTTCGTAATAGACAATCTATTAAAATAATACTCATCAAATTTCAATTGTCTGTTGCTTTGATTTCCAATCTTCTTTTTTTTCGATGGTTAAAACTCTAGGAAATTCAAAGACAATAATTTTTTTACTGTCATGTATTGGCGAGCTCACACGCTATACATAGCCCTGAAATATTGTAGTACACGTAAATATGTTTAAAAAAATATTTAAAGATATAACATTTTCAAACAAGTAAAAATATGTACCTAAAATGGTTAAGTTTTACAAAATAAATATAATAAATGACTGTTTTGCTAACAGGGTATCTGCATACGTTTTTTATATTTGATTTTTAATCAAAAAAATACGATGATAACGACATTAATATTTTTTTCGTGCGATGTCGGATAAATTTTCTATAAACGTTTAAAATATACATATTTAAAACTACCCGAAAACAAGACGTTTCGCCCGCTGTAGGACAAACGACACGTATGACGTTTTGGCGCCAAACTTGTACGCAATGTTTATTAGAAGCGCAGTCGGCAGTCTTAACGCGTGACGTCAAAATGACGTGATGCTAAATGCGGGCCGTTTTGTACGTGCTCATTTTTAGCCCGAAAATTATAAATCAAAACTTGTTTTGAATACATTGACAGTTAAAATCATTAGAATCGTGAAAATCCGCTGTAAATGTTTATTATTTTTTAATTTATCATATAAATAAAAGACGAGTGATACTTTAAACCACAAATTTGGAATATCCAGTGACCGGTTTCATCGCTTTCGTGACATCTTCGAGACTAGTATCTTTATTAAGGAGTTCAATGTATTTATACTAAACAGAGGTAAGGATAGATAATTCAAAATTATATGAAAGTAAATTAAATAAAGTTATTTTTATCTTAAAGATCATTATTTAATTTTTTTCGGGTTAACTAATGAGTTGATATGATGCTATTTTAAAAAGTTTAGTTATTTTATTTAAGAAATATTACCGCGTAGCCAATCTAAATGTTTAAGTGCTTTCTTACAACTTCCAAATTAAAATAAAATCAAAGCATTTTTTAAGAACAGTAAGTTATTGAAAATTGTGTGGGATTAGGACAAGAATGCTTTAAGAGAGGCTAAGGAGGGGAAGGGAGATGTACATATTTATTAATATAATGTCTACTAAGTTACATAACGCATTTTAAGTGTAAATTTTATATAAATAAAAATATATAAAATATACAAAAAAATATGAATAGGTATATAAAAAGGAAATGTAATCTGGCACAAGGGAACAAGGGAAACTGAAATTTTAAATAAAATTATATTTGAAACAGTTCAGACAATAAAACATTTTGCATTTTAAATATCAATGAGGACCAAAACAAAATGTATAAAAAAAAACTGGTCTGTTTCCAAGCTACATACAGAGGGGGAATTTTCTATTTATTTTTGCTTCTTGGGCCTCGGGGAATCAAAAAGTTGGATGGTAATAAATCTTCAATGGGTCATAATCGTAAGCTTCAATATGTTGCTTTTCTGAATAGTAAAAACAGGAGCAGGATAATTCTGGAGAAATAAAAAGTAAGGGTAGTCGTAAGTACGCATTTTTACGAAGAATAACTGTCCCAATATAGAACTTGATACAATAGGGTATTTTTACAAGCCGGGAATAACATTAAAAATATTAAAAAAACATTTACGTTTGTGAGTGAAAATTCTTGATGGAAGTTCATTGTAATTTATTTTATAAATAAAAGACGAGTGATACTTTAATCCACACATTTGGAATATCCAGTGACCGGATTCATCGCTTTCGCGACATCTTCGAGACTGGTATCTTTATTAAGGAGTTCAATGTATTTATACTAAACAGAGGTAAAGATAGATAATTCAAAATTATATAAAAGTAAATTAAATAAAGTTATTTTTATCTTAAGGATCATTATTTTATTTTTTTCGGGTTAACTAATAAGTTTACTTATTTTATTTTTAGTGCCTCACCATAATTCATCATTCACAGGTCATAAGCCCTGTAGATGCCTAGACTTCTATATTACCTTCTTTTAAATGTTCTTCATCTCGGTTGTAGTATGTTAATATAAACAGCTCCCCGGGGCGTTGAATCCAGTCCTTGTCTACGAAAATTTGGACAAACTCAAAATATTGCTTTAAATATTAATAATAAAATAGAAATAATTGATCTCTGATAACGTGAAACTTAGAATTGAAGTTATTTTCATTTAACTTTCAAATAATGATTTTTTTACCAGAATTCCTTCGAATGATTGTTTTACACAAAATAAATAGGTTAATAAATACTTCGAATGATAAATATACATAGTTATATTTTATTTAATCTGTGACCTTTAACAAGAGTATAAACTAACAGAAGGGGCATTTGCGGAACGTCATTCCGCGCGCGACCGCTACGCTGGCTGGTGTAATTATTTAGGTAGCTTGCGTTCCAGGTCTAAGTTAAATTTGCGTACATTGAAATAATAATGAATAATGTGCAACTCGTCCTATATAATACGGTAGGCAACTACAAAATGCAATACATTCAGTGCTGTGCCCATAAAAAACACAGTAGGTATTTATGTACTTACTTATATTTACATATAAGTTACTAATTAATAATACTTATAGTCCTTAAACTGAAACATGATTAGAATGACAGTGGTCATAAAAAGTGACGACATAACTTTGTAGTAACGTCAAAGGAGTTATTTATTTTGACACACGAAAAACCTTTTGTATCTGGCGTGTTAATTTATTTTTTTAATACAATGCTTGAAACATAAATCAAAATTCATATATAAAATCAGCTTTAAAACTAAAATAAACCTAAGTTTTAACGACGTTCTTACAAGGTTACATCATTTTGCAAAAACGTTAGAGATGGGACAAATTGATTAATGTAAATTGATCGAATAAAAAAATAATTCATTTGATGTTGTTCATGAAAAAAGTATAAATGTCTCATTTTTTAGTGAATAATTGGGTTAAACACACTATAATAGGCTTGTTTTTGCGTTTTTTATATTAATTTTCAGAAACAAAGATTCATGATTGCATGAAATAACTGATAAAATCGATTTGATCAGTGATCAGTAATTTTCCATCACTAATGAAACAAAAACAAAAAGTATTTTTTTAGTTTCGTAATCTTTGGGCAGAACATTAATTAATAGTAAAGATCAGGTTAAAAAATTTGAAAAAAGTGGAATATATGAATTAACGTGTACTTGTCAATTTATGAATTAACGTGTACTTGACAAAGCGGAAGAGCAGTTAAATATAGACTGAAAGAACATTTAGATTAAATAGCGATACATCAAACTATGCATCACATATAAATGAATTAAAACATAATTTTGACGAATCAAATATTTTACATGTACGACATAAAAGTCAAAAGTAAGATGGATTAGAAATTTTAGAAATAAATAGGATAAAAAATAATAGCGAGAGAATTTTAATAAATCAGCAGTTTTAATTTAAAAACTTACCCTTATTAGCCCCCTTAGTTGGACATGTTTTTTATACAATATAATCTTCTCTTACACTACACCGCCAACACATGTTTCAATAATTTGTCCCACTCTGATCCTTTGAAATATTGCGTATTGTATATCTTTCAACTTATTTTTAAATGTACCCACACTTAAGATAATATTTAGTTTTATATAAACTATCCTTACACTGTATAATTTTCACCAATCTGAAGATGCCCATTAGAGGGTGAAAGCGCTAATTAGTCAAACAAATTAGTGGAAGTGTAGCACGTATTTTTAATTAGTAACTTATATGTAAATATAAGTTATTACATCATTACAATGGAATTCCATCATGAATTGTCAATTTATAATTTAAATAAAAAACAGTAGGTATTTATTTATTTATTTACAGACATTGTTTATTTATATAATTCATAATTAAGTATTCACCTTAGAGTATAAACATATAATCTGAGGTATTAACATTACAAAATAATAATATTTACAACAAGTAATCGTCTCCAGAATGTATGATGTATGCCTGAAGAGCGAATTGGCGATGAACAAAAGTAAGTCAAAGGTCATGATATTTGAAAGGGGAAGTGAGGTTACTGACTGCATAATAAATGTAAACAACGAATGTCTTGAACAAGTAGAAAAATTTTGTATCTGGAAAACATGTTTTCAAGAGATGGAAGAGTAGAAAAAGATGTTGAAAGGACAATGAATGCGGGCAACAAAATGAACGGCGCACTAAGCACAGTAAATGTTAATAAAAATATGTCAATCGAAGCTAAACTGGCAGTGCACAACGGAATTTTAGTCCCAACACTTATGTACGTAAGTCAAACATGGAACTGACAGGAAGAATGAAAGCCGAGTAAACGCGGTTGAAATGCGATCTCTTAAACGAATGCGTGGGAAATAAATGTATGATAGGGTTACGAATGATGAAATCAGGTGAGATTGTAAACCTGAGTCAAGTATAATTGATTAGATTAAGATAGGGTCTCTGAGATGGTTTGGTCATGTAAAACGAATGGACGATGAAATAATGGTAAAACAAATATATATGGCAAAAATGAACGGCAACGTGAGACGCGGACGACCAAGGAAGACGTGGCATGATCTGATAAACCAAAATCTTAAATCTGGTCATGTCAAAAGCAGACAGAACCGAAGGGCGTCTATGACAAGATGAATGAATGTGGAAGAAGCTAGGAATATATGCCAGGATAGATGTGTGTGGCGGTCCATTCTCTCTGTCTACCCCTACGGGGAAATGGTATGATGGTGTAATAGTTATAGTAGTAGTTGAAACTTTTAAATTTGTAATTTAATTAAAATAATTTATTTTGTTTTAACATGCTACGGATTTATTCAAATGATTTAGTTTATTGAAATAACTCGTATGTTTATATTTTCCCATCCATATTCTCTATGGCTTGATCTCTGTTGAAAATATATTCATATATATGTGACAAACCTCAGATCTTACGTTTTCCTTTTCAAACCTTCCTCATTTCTTTGAAAATAAATATCACAACCATTTTGGCCTTTAAAGTGCGGCGATTTCGTAAATCAAGCAATCGCCTGCTTTGCTTCACAAAACTATTCCGTTTAAACGTGTTGAAGTGACCACTTACGCCCTAATGACATCCACTAGAAGCCAGATCCCAGTTCCTTTGATGGCAACCTTACTCTAACAGCTATCCCGCCAAAACAAACAAAAAAGGCGGGAAAGCCGGCCATGATGCTTTACAAGAATGGGGAACATTACACAAATTACGCATTTTCATTTTTATTTTTCGGAAGTAAAAATAATTATTTTGCAAACAAACCATCACGTTGTTTCTCTGTAGAGGTAGGCAGAGAAGAAAGAACGCCATAACACTTATAATCTTGGCATACAGACCTAGCTTCCTCTACATTCATACATCTTCTCATGCACGCACGCCGATTATTCCTACTTTTGACATGTCCATCTTCAAGTATTTGATGGACTTGATCTGCCATGTCTTTCTCAGTCTTCCTCGTTTTCTGCATCCATCAACATTTGCATCGTAGATCCTTTTAGCTGTTCTTTCGCTGTCCATTCGCTCTACATGCCCAAACCAACGCAGCACCCCTTTCTTGATTCTGTCAATAAGTTTAGTTTAAAAATAAGTTTGCGGTAAGTGTTAAAATGGGATTCAATTCATTTCACCTAAAGGGAATAGTATATAAAATATTCGAGGTTCCTTACAACTTGCGCGTCCAGTAGAAATTTCTAAAATATATAAATTTCAAACTTTATATTCCAGCTGCTTTATTTAATTATAATCAATTGTTTTCTTCAGCAAATATTTGAACACGTTCTTATAGAAGAATCCTAACTGATCTAATATTACTTTATAAAGTGATCAATTCATTAATTGACTGTCCTGATTTGCTGGAGTTAGTGTGTTTCCGTGTACCTGGTTGACATACCCGCCACAGATCTCCTTTTTGTTCTGCAAGTTCTAGGACCAACTATCACATGCACTCGCCTATCCCTAGGCTCCATAGATATGGCAATCAGTATGAGGACAAGGCTGATATATTTGGTTCTGGACTTGTTAGTTATAAGAGAGTCTGATTTCTTTTTTTCTCTCGCAATAAAAATGTTTTTCCTTTTTTTGTTTTTTCTTATTAATGTATTTATTTCGTTTATATTTTTGGTTGTTTATGTGTACTTACCAACTTTTATCTATTTTAATAGTTATACTATATTATATTTTTTTGTTACCTATGGATTTATGTATGTATTTTTTAAAATATTTATGTTCAATTTATGTTAAAGGCAAATTATGCCGTTTATGTAAAAATAAATAAATAAATTTAAGTTGATCGTGTACACGAAAGTGTAGTGATTTTACATACGTTTTATTTTATATACGTTTATGTACATTACTAAAATATTTCAATGTTATTTTTTTTTATTTTAATTATACAATTATGCTTGTAACTCCATTTTTTTTAATATTTGTATTTATAGAATATTTTTAAATACAAGATATACATATGTATCCGTATTTATATTATTGTTATTATTTGGTACAGTCATTTTTTTAATGGTTTTTAAATATATATATTTATAAATTTGGACCCCTGTGTTTAGTAGTCTTACGTGTCATGTACAAGGCTAAGGTACTCGGAAAAAATCTGTTTTGTTTTTCTTGGAAATAGGATGTTCGATCACTGATTTTGATTTATTGCCTTTATGAGTCTAATCACCATTGTTGCAAAATTCAAGAACAATGGCGCGTGATAACTACTTTTAACTACAGTGTGGATATCTGTTAAAGATATTTCATCTTTCCTGCATTCTGTTTCAAGATTATGGCGTTGTAAACCAAAAAATGGGCACTGAAATAACAGATGTTCGATACTCTGTGAAGAAATATCATCGCATCGACAATAGTCATCATTCCTTAATTTAAACCTATGTAGGTAACTTCTCATAGCTCCGTGTCCGGTAAAAATTTGGGTCATTTTGGAAGTACTTTGGTGATGACGACGGAAGTTTGCTGCATCAGCTAACGTTGGGAAAAACATTTTAGTCATTTTACCTGTAGAAGAAGCGCGGTAATGATCCTCCCAACTGAATTGTCATTTCGAATATTACTAAATTTATTTTTTAAAAGAACAACCCGCTAAGTTTTTTTAAGGCTAGTTAGCTGGTGGGATAAAGGGGATATGGAAGAAGGTAGAAAAAAATATACCACAACACCCAGACCAATTTAGAAAAACACATTTATCTGATTTTTTTCTTGCAACAGGCGGGAATGAAACCCGCGATGCCAGTTTCACAGTTGGCCGTCTTACCAACTGCGCCATGGCGCCTGTCTCAATAACATTATGTGAACAAGTCCAATATCACAATTAATTATCCTGTCCTATTTTTTTATTATATATACGTCAAAGCCAATTACAACAGTTATATGAAAAAACACATGAGGGTACTACTCGCAAACCCGGCAAAATCCATCTTTCTATATTTTGAGCAAATCACAAAAAACTGATAACAATACTTAACTTAAACTTAATTTTTTAAATTAAAATCATTAAATATTTTATACGTAAGCAGTGATGACATAAGCATGATTATGTCAACAAACAGTAGTGAAATAAAATTTAAAAAATATACATTACCAACATTGCAATATTTAAATAGAGGTTGCCATGTTTGCAACAAAGCCGATAATTTGAAACTCAAATCTTACAAACTAAGCCATATTTTTAACTGACAATATTAAAATTATCATAAAAATTATATTCCAAATAACTTTCAATTAGTATCTCACTTTTTTTATTGTGGATTTTTCCGGGTTTGCAAGTAGTACCCTCATATACACAAGAAACTGAACAAAAAGAAGTAGAAGTAGCAAAGATAAACAAGGGCAATAAAATAATGGTATACAATATATTCACAAACACAAGAAACATATAAAACTTCAAGTTATAAACCATGCCATTTCATCTTCATCCCACATTGTTTTAGTGGCAAAGAGACCATTTTGTCAACATAGTTAGGTTTTCGTTCATGTCATTGTTTGATAAAACGTCGGTTTGATTTTTATAGAATAAGTCCAATGTCGCCGACTTACACAATAATTTTTTTTGAAAATTGTACAGTGATAAATCAATAATAATTGAGTTTCTATTATTTTCATTTGTTTTTTATTAATGTTTTTGACATTTTAAATTGCATTTTTATACTTTAAAATTGTTTTTAACCTCTGTATATGAAAAAACCCTTTAGGTGTTAAAAAATAAATAAAATTAAAATAATGTTTTTTTAATGCATGTTGCCCATTTTAAATGCGACATAACCTTCAAAATTCTCAGCTTTATCGTTCTGTGGTTGGAAGCAGTACCTTGACAGTTATAATATGTTAATGTATTCAGTCTAAATTGAATAAAACATCAAAAGAAAGTATAATCTTCTTCGTAGAAACTTTACGGAGACAAATTACAAAGATTTAACTTTTGCATTTCATCTCACGTCGTAAAATATCAAACTTACATATATATTCACAACATTATACGTCATTTAACAGTTTACGTATATTGAGGCCTCCTGGCCTGTTGTGGTGCATAAAAAAAACAGAAATAGTAAAATTAACAATAAAACTTTTGTTTTTTTTTGCACCACAACAGACCTTGGGGCCCAATAACAGCGGTGAATTACAGCACAGTACACACAGGCTTGAGAAAAATCACAACTTTTTTTGTGTTCTCACTGAGAATCGAACCCAGAACCTTTTATGTGAAAGTCAAGTGTATTAACCTATGGATAGCTTTATATCAAAGTGCCCTTGAGATTATTTATCATAAAAAAGACTCTTTACAAATTAGCATTTCCCTAAAAAAATTCCATTTTAATAAATGAACGGTACTTTAATCCTCTTGGAAACTTAAGTCATCGGTTAAATCCAGTTCTTGTCTATAAAAAATTGAACAAACTCAAAACATTGTTGATAAAACCAGCTGGTCAAGGAAGAAGAAAAAAAAATTCAGGCGTCTAGTATGTAGGTGAAACAATTCGGTCAGAATCTCACCTCCAAATAAGTATACTCTATTTTGAACATCTCAAACGCAGTGGCGGTTTTTTCTTCAAGAAATTACACAAATTATTTGAAGATTCTTGATTTGAAAAACAGTATTTCGAACATTACTTTTTAAGAGCTATTTTTCTTTGGGATGATACTTTGAACATATGACTATAATTACTTGCACGCGTCAGATCGCAGGACATGTGGCGCTCGACGCGCCCGTTTTTGGCATTATTCATTTCTAGAAAAAATTGGCAACCAAATTTCAATTGCAATGAGAATACCTTATAAAGCCTGAATTTATTGTGCTATTTTTCATACACTTTTATAAAAGTTATGTATTAAGTCATAGATGATATAGATACAACATATAATATACTACAAAGTCACGTCGCTTGAGTTGATTTCATGGATGAGAGTTGTTGTATCACACCAATCACAAAAAAAAAGCAATTTATAGTATACGTATATAACTATCATCAGCATACGTCAGAATAATAGTCTCTAGAATGTATGATGTATGGAAAGCGAATTGGCGATGAACGAAAGTAAGTCAAAAGTTATGGTATTTGAAAGGAAAAGTGAGGTTACTGACTGTAAACAACGAATGTCTCGAACAAGTAGAAGATGTTGTGTATCTCAAAAACATGTTTCCAAGAGATGGAAGAGTAGAAAAATATATTGTAAAGAGAGTGAATGTTGGCAACAAAATAAACGGCGCACTAAGCACAGTAATTGCTAATAAAAATATGTCAATCGAAGCTAAACTGGCAGTGCACAACGGATTTTTTGTTTCAACACCTTTGTATGGAAGTGAAACATGGAACTGGTAGAGGGAGGATGAAAACCGAGTGAAGGCGGTTGAAATGCGATGTTTTTGACAAATGTGTGGGATATCAAGGTATGACAGGGTTACGAATGATGAAATCAGGCGAGAGTGTAAATCTGAGTCAAGTACAATTGATAAGATTAAGATAGGGTCTCTGAGATGGTTTAGTCGTGTAGAACTAATGGACAATGAAAGAATGGTAAAACAAGTATATATGACAAAAACACACTGTAGCGTGAGACGAGAACGACCAAGGAAGACATGGCATGATCAGATAACCCAAAATCTTAAGTCTGGTAATGCAAAAGCAGACAGAACCGTAGGGCATGTATAGCAAGTTGTATGAATGTAGAAGAAGCTAGGATAGACGTGTGTGGCGGTCCATTCACTCTGCCTACCCCAACAGGGAAATGACGTGATGGTAGCAGTAGTAATGTAGGTACAAAGATATGATATTTTTTAATAACTTACCTGTAAATAAAATCACCGTTTACTACTGGTATATATCGCAAGCTAATGTTGTAAAATATTATCACAATGAGCTAGATACCCTTTGTGAAAATACAGTATTCATAATTTTCATTATGTATTTTTTGTATTATTTAATTTAGTACGTACTATTATTTGGCATATGATTTTTTGCTTAGTATTGAGTGAGTTTCTAGAAAACATATTTCAATTATAATTTCAATTATGTTTTAATATATATATATAGTATTTAATATATATATAGTCTTTTTCTGTTGATTTCAATGATACTCTTATTTTGATATTTTTAATACTATCATATTTTACTATTTTTTCACTGATTGTAATGGTACCATTATTTTGTATATCTGGTTATGTGTGATTCTTAATTTGTATAATTTATAATTTAAAAATTATTTCTGATTATCTTTTTTGCATTGTATTCTTTGGAATTTTTTTATTTATTACCTATACCTTTTTTCTAGATTGTTTTTCTATTGCATCACATGTCATTACAATTTAATCTTATTAAATTGAACATGTATTTTTATTGTTATTTATTGTGGCTTGACACCGGCATAGCCTAAAAAGCCTTAATAAGCTCATTTATACTTAAACTAGTGTAATTTTGAATGAATAAATAAATAATATTTTCAAATAATTTTATTCAGTCAGACCCTTTGCACACCTCAAAGTTCAATTAACCCAGAATATGTTCTCCAAAGATATCTTACTGTTGTCCTATGCATCTCTGGGTGCAGTTATGGTAACCATTATGTTGTTACCTTAGTTCGAATGGCGTGATTTAAGCTTTGCATTCGCGAAATTAATAATAGAATGTAAATTTTAATTAAAATTAAGCTAGGTACAGCACAAACTATGTATTGAGTTTAGAGTAGAGTGGAGTTGGGTAAACTCTACCTGATTGAAGTATTGTTTACTCCTCACACACTCGTCTCGTTCGGTCAACATTGGAGTAATGAGGAAACATAACATAATAACAAAATAAAGCAATATTTTTGCATCAGAATATCAAATCTTATTATTATTTCTATTCGGCGTTCGAAAATATCATGATTCGTGATATTTACATTAATATCAAACATTCGCCTTTTTGCGTTTCTATTTAAAACTAAATTTACCAGAATTATAAATTTACTAGAGTTTCAAAACCCTTTAAAAAACCTAATACAAAGAAGATTCTATACAACAACTTCGTACGCAGTATCTTGGAGTTTGCATCCGTTGTGTGGAGCCCACAATACATAACAAACATTGAAAGGATTGAAAATGTTCAACGAATTTTTTTTAAATACCTATTTTTTTTTTTCACTTACACCAAATCTACTAAACAAAAAGGATTTAGACCTGAAAATAGACGTGCTTTATCTGAATTACGCTATTTATATAAATTTTTAAATAATAAAGTAGACTCTTTTAACCTACTCTCCAAAATTAATTTTAATGACCCCTTTCGCTCTCGACAAGAAATAAGTATTTATTCCATCTGCCAGTCTGTAGCACTAACTATGCATAACACTCTTTCTTCTATCGTTCTTGCTCAAACTATTTTTTTTTCATCTATTGCTATATTTAACATGCCCCTTAATTTATTTCAAAATAAATTAAGACTCATTTTCTGTGACTGCGATACGCTCCCACTTGCTATTTAATGATGCTCACGCGTACACGCACCTGATCACTTACTCCCAGAAAAATACACACCCTCACAACTCTAAATTTACCCTCATACAAACACACACATACCCCCCATTTTGTTGTACCACAATTTTATACTCGTATGTATGATTTTTATTTGGAAACTACGCTGGTCTGTCTTTATAATGTTATTTAATCGTTGTTGACTGTTTGTTTCTGTAAAATAAATTAATGAATACCGATTTAATATATAAATTACACATTTTTATTCTTAGTAGTGAGGGTCAGTGCCGTGCAAGACCCTGACGTCACTGCGACCTGTAAAGATTTAAAGTGACGTGAAAAATTCTCGCCCTCCAAGCTCAGGTCTATAGAGAGCCTGGCTACTGCGTGGAAGGCGAGAATTTACATTTTTACTAAATCTCCTCCTCCAAGCAAAGATTCGTTAAATATCGGGTATTTAGGTAGTAGGCGAGATCTTTAACATCCTCGGGTTTAACCTGTGGTCCCCCGAGGATGATGTTCCTTTCATGATGTAAAGGATCACATTCACATAGAATGTGTATAGATATTTCCTCATCTGCACTGCAGAACCTACATCTAGAAGCTTCGGAAAGGTTCATTCTAGCAAATAAATTATTCATCATCATTCCCTTTCTGCACCTTAAGATGCATAGGTACACCAATCGCAGCGTATCTTGATCATTTTTGTTACATGAAGGTAAGATTTATTATATAAATAAAACACGAGTGATACTTTAATCCACAAATTTGGAATATCCAGTGACCGGTTTCATCGCTTTCGCGACATCTTCGAGACTGGTATCTTTATTAAAAAGTTAAATGTATTTATACAGAACAGAGGTAAGGATACATAATTCAAAGTTATATGTAAGTAAATTAAATAAAGAATTTTTATCTTAAGGATCATTATCAACAAATTTTCTATGGGTTAACTAATGAATTGATATAATGCTATTTTAATGATTTTAAGTATTTTATTTTATTTTTGGTGTCTCATCCTTCGTGAGTGTGGTTTTGTAAATAATTATTTCTGAAAAACAAAGGGTAAAAAGTCATTAGTATAATTATATTACAATGGGTAAAGTAATGGATATTCCAAATTTGTGGATTAAAGTATCACTCGTGTTTTATTTATATAATAAATTACAATGAACTTCCATCAAGAATTTTCGCTTACAAACTTAAATGTTTTTGAAGGTAAGATGATCAGCCTTATGCTTTAGGTACCAGTCCAGGGACTATGTGAATACACTCTTTTAAATAAATATTTCATTTCATCCATGTAACCAGCAAATAAATTACGCGCACTTAAATAATTATTTAAAATCACAAATATTAAAAAAACATACGGAAATTAAATGACTTGCTTTTTTAATTAAAAATCGTAACACCAATGTTCAACTGTTTCAAACTCATAAATTTTATTGGTTTGTAATGGCTTCTGTTATACTGCGGTCCATCATCGACCAATTTCAGCGCGAATTCACCAGTAGTACGGACACATGTACTTGCGAGCTAATATGCTAACAACGTCCGTGTCTAGCCAGTAGGCCACATGGCGGTGGTATCTACCTAATATCTTCAAAAGCTACTCTTTGGACAGCTATCTTTAACGTGAGTCTTGTAAATTAAAAAAAATAATGTAAACGAATCGTTCTGGCCTCGTGACTAACTATCATTGCAGTCCAAGAATGGACGCAGCAGCCTCTATAACGAAAGTTTTGAGGATGCGGAAGTGGACCTGGCTTGAACACGTGCTGCTTATGCCTCAGGAGAACCTAAACCCAAGTTGCCTCTTCTCTAGTCCAGCGGGTTTTCGCCGTCCTGGAAGGTCGTCGATGGCGATCTTCCGACTTTACTTAGGAGCGCGCGATTGTCGCGAGAGAAGGTAAGATTGCTGGCTGGCGATGAAGTAATGAAGTGCCCTATGCACCATCGGGTGCGGACAGGGATAAAATGTTGGTCAAATTTTCCAGATAAAATGTTTTTCACGCAATGGCATTTACAAAATTCGAATTAATATTTTAAAAACACTTTTACCAAATTGAAGAGTACATGGCTAAAACGGACTTAAACAAATAAAAATGCATTTTACAAGAGAGCAAAAAGATGATCTTAAACCTTATTTGTGGGATACTGACATCAATTTTTGATGCAAAGGTACTCAAATTCAACTATCTGGAACAATACCCCTTATTATCAATAAATCTCAACAGTGCTACTAAAAGTGAACTCACGTTTATTGATAACTACATCATATTTTTAATAGCTACCTTCTAATAGCATACACAATGATAATTTAAACCTCTCATACACGCGTTTGTCTAATAATAATGTAAAAAAGTTAGTTGAACAGAATTGTTGCGTCTCATAAAATGAAACAATTCGGACTTAAATGGACACCCAAGTCGTTGTTACAATAGGCATCATCCCTATGTAACTACACATGCGCATCAATCATCTTCCAGGAATTATCAAGCAGCCAGTAGGCCACATGGCGGCGGTATCTACCTACTTTGTACAAAAGCTAGTCTTTGGATATTATCTTTATTCTGTTAACCATTATGTTTAAACAGTGCTTTATTTATATAGTTCTTTTATTGTTTACTTCTTGGAATGAACACATGACAAATTTAATACTTTTATTTATTTATTTATACTTTTACATTGTTTTTATTCTTTTTTTTACACAGAATAATTTTTTTACACAGAATAACAGAGTTTTCATTCCACGGAGACGGGAGTGATAAGAGTACTGTCTGACATTATAACGGCGGTGGACTCTGGTAATCTGGTGTTGATGGCTCTTCTGGACATGAGTGCTGCATTTGATACTGTAGACCATAATATTTTGCTTGAACGTCTGGAGAAAACTTATGGTATCCGTGATCAGGCACATATGTGGTTCAGTTCATATCTTAATAAAAGAGAATATGCAGTCGTGTTCCAGGGTAAAAGCTCAACCAACTTTAGGGTGTCTACAGGAGTGCCTCAAGGGTCAGTACTCGGACCACTTCTCTATCTCCTTTACACTAAAGATATAGAGAACATTATCAAAGAATGTGGATTGTGGTCGCACTGCTATGCAGATGATACGCAGATTTATTTTTATTGCAAACCAGGCGAGAGAAGTGTGCTTGTCAATTTAATTGATGGATGCATCAAGAAAATAGGAAACTGGATGGCTGAAAACAGACTAACATTAAACCCATCAAAAACTGAACAACTGTGGGTGGCTTCAGCCAGACGACAGAATTTGATCCAGGATACGGCTCTACCCAATGTAGGGAGTGCCGTTCTACCCACCGTTAAACTACTGGGAGTTTTACTTAATTCTGACCTATCTCTTGACGCTCAAATTAGTAGAACGATAAGTTCATGCTTCTACCAGCTGAGACAAATTAAATGCATACGCAAAAATTTGCCGGTTGATGCCGCCCGTCAATTAATAAATGCGTTTGTAGTGTCTAGAGTCGATTATTGTAATGGTATCTATGCAGGTCTACCAATGAACAAAATGACTCGCCTACAATCTGTATTGAATGCCGCAGCGAGACTTATTTTCGGAATCTCTAAGTTCAGTCATATCACTCCACTACTTCGGGAACTACACTGGCTACGTTTTCCACAGAGGGTCGAATACAAACTCTGTTGGCTTATGTATAAGTCACTGCACAACTCGGCTCCGGAATATCTAAGGGAACTATGCATTCCAGATGAACTAGCTGACAGGCGTCTCACGCTTAGATCAGCTACGTCTACGGCGAGAGGAAAAGTTATTATACCTCTACGCAAACAGCGCACTAAATTTGGTTAGCGCGCATTTGCGGTCGCAGGCCCTATGGCATGGAATGCTCTCCCAGCAGAGGTGCGAGGCTGTGAAAGTGAAGTGATGTTTCGGAAAAAACTTAAAACCCACTTGTTCTCTAAATCATTTGAATAAATCCGTAGCACGTGACAACGAAATAAATTATTTTAATTAGATTACAAATTTAAAAGCTTCAATTAAATTAACTTAACAATAGAATCACCATGTAAAGCGCCCTTGAGGTATTTTATTACGAAAATGGCGCTATATAAGTTATCCACAATAAATAAATAAATAAATAAAATAATGTGTCACTTGGGTTGTCCCGTGCCGAGGGAAACATTTTACAAAATGTGAAACATGCCTTAAATTAGTTATTTAACAAAGTTAACATTATAATAATAATAAAAAAAACGAAATGAATCTAATTAACACAATAAGCAATATAAACTAAAATAATCATAAAAAACATAACCAATTTTTCAAATTTTATAAATACGAGTAGTACACACATTTTACCTATTTGGCTTGATCCACTCATTGATCCGTGTACAACCCACCTCCACTATCCATTTTTTAATAGCAATCTTATACTGCGAGAACTTACTAATTGCCCTTATGAATAATGGAAGTAGATTGTACTCTATGCTCGGTGTTAAGATTTATGGTAAAACAAACGCCATTAATACCGGGAGCATAAAAATAATGCAACGAACTGGTTTCTCCCGTGTACCCTTCAATTATAAACGATCTCACGCCTCGTTTAACTGATTTTAAAAGTATTTCCATTCTAAGTAATTTCCTTTCAAATCGTATTTTAAAGGAAAATATTTTGAATAAATCACTTCAAATAAAGTGTAAAGGATGACTTTATTAAATTTTCAAGCCCAAATGGGTATTTTCAATCGTAGTATCATATTTATCCATTACTAAGAATATTAATATCCCAAAACAAGTGAAAATTGGGGTAAATTAATAAGGGATGAAATCTTCTCAATATTTCTCACTTAAGAAGATTAAACGAAGCAAGCGGAAGCGGTCTGAAAGGGCCTGAAATTTACAGATCTACATGTTTTTTTAATTATGAAGTTTTTTATTTGGTTTATTTATGATTTTAAACCCATTCAAGTTTTAATTGGAAAAATTTTGTAAATGGGTCAATAAATAATTAAATAAATTAAGTGTAAAATAAAATTAAATAAAACTAAATCAATTTAATAAAATAAATAAAACTACTTTGTTTTCAACCAGTAATTTTTATTTTTCACAGACCGGTTTCAAAGCAAACAAGCTTCTTTGTCAAGGTTTACGTAACTAATGAAAAATAAAAATTAGTGGTTTAAAACAAAGTAGTTTTATTTATTTTATTATAATGAATAACCACAAAGTTAGTGCTTCAAATATAAACTTTATATTAAATAAATTTCTTTATGCATTCATTTTATTCATTTTGTTCACTTTATTTCTTTATTTTTTTTATTGATTTTATTCATTTTGTTCATTTTATTCACTTTATTCCTTTATTCATTTTATTCATTTTGTTCATTTTATTCATTTTGTTCATTTTATTCTTTTTATTATATTATTTATTTTGTTCTTATTATTAATTTTATTTACTCATTCAAAAATACACTCGTTTACATGTTCATGAATTTATTAAGGCTCTTAAGACTGTGTCCGTGTTAAGCCACAATAATAAACACTCAGCAATAATAGTAAAATTAATTAAATTGTAATAACATGTGATTCAATAGAATAACAATCCAGAAAAACAAAGTATAAATAATGAAGTTCCAAAGAAGACAATTAAAAAAAAATCATAAGTAAATATAAATTATCCAACTTTAGAAATATAAAAAATCAAATAAACGAAATAACTACTACTACTACCATCACGCCCTTTCACCGTAGGGGTAGGCAGAGAGAATGCACCGCCACACACGTCTATCCTGGCATACATTCCAAGCTTCTTCCACATTCATAGATCTTGTCATACATGTCCTTTGGTTCTGTCTGCTCCTGACATGACCAGACTTAAGATTTTGGTTTATCTAATCATGCCACGTCTTCCTTGGTCGTCTTCGTCACACTTTACTTTTCATTTTCACCATATATATTATTCTTTCGTCGTCCATTCGTTCTAAATGACCATCAAACCCTTTTTTAATCTTATCAACTAAACTTAACTCAGATTTACATTCTCGCCCGGTTTTATCATTTATAACTCTGTAATACATTGATTTTTCACATATTCATTAAAGAAATAGCATTTTAACCGCGTTCATTCGCAACAAAGTAATAGAAACTTAAAATATTAAAAATCAAACACTGATTTGAGTCTACTGAACACTGAATGTTATGTAGACTCAAATCAGTGTCATCAAATCAGTGTCAAATCAGCGTCAATCAACCGAATGTTCAGTAGACTCAAATCAGCGTTTGATTTCTAATATTTTAAGTTTAAATATGGAGTTCTACAAAATAAACACCAAATCAATTAACAAAGTAATAGTATCATTGAAATCAATATAAAATAATACAAAAACGTAATTGAAATGATAATTGAGATTTGGTTTCTATAAACTTACTATATATTACAACGGGGACGAAGAAAATTTTAGAGAGCTAACGACCTGTCATTGGCTGGTTAAAGTGGGCACTTTACACACTGAAGCAATTACAATTCTGCCTATATTTAAAAATCTATATTTCTAAGATTCCTTCCATCTACAAATTTTTGTCCCGCCAAAGGAAAGTAGTGTTGCTAACCCTCGGTGTCATTTTTTTTAATTGGCTAGCTTACTTAATTCAATTCTATGGTTGTTATGAAAGTTGTGACAATAAATAATTACACAGATTTTCTCAAATTATTTTTCTTAACTAACATGAGTGACGTTTTGATTTTATAAATTTCGCTAAATATTAGCGTTTTTATAATTTACCCAAATATTTCAATTTCGGTAGCTATTTTCAACGAGTTGTAAATAACTCACTATTAGAAAATGGAAACCAAGTTGGGGTATAGTGAGGTTTGAACCTCGAACCTCTCGCCCGAGAGTCCGCAACACTAGCCACGGGACCACAACCCGATTTAAGTTTGTTAGTTATTTGAGGTCAGATCAATATAATATACACTTGTAATAAAATATTTTCCAAACAGTCGAACAAAGTTTAAAAAAACATTGAAACCAAATTTCCAAAAAGTAACTCTTTCCATAAAAGAAAACTTTTGTTTCCTGAATGTTCTTTATTGTCGTTTGCCAAAAGTTAAGCCCGAGAATAGTTAACATGCCTATTCTATACTAGAGATGCGAATAAATGGATCGGTGATCGAATAAATCTGATATCATAATATAATAATCAATTTCTTTTCATGTGTCACTAGAAGTCAAAATCTTCTAAAGGAACTTTTGTTTTTATTCCCTACGTCCAGAATGTCAATTTGTAGGCAATTCGTCACTTGATTTTGAATCCTTTGAGATAGATCTCCTTTAAGCTTTCTATAGGTTTTTCATAGATCTATTCGCCATTAACATAGTATGGGATGAAAATGTATCAGCAAAGTTTAGCTCCAAGTGTTATACGATTTTTTGTATACTTTCATTTATATAGCATTCTATTGGAGACCCTCGACCCAGATATAGAAATTAAATGCAGAATTAATACAGCAAAAACTGCTTTGAATAAAATGAAATCCCTTTTCCACAATGCTAATCTAAACATGAAAATAAAGCAAAGATTGGTTAAATGTTATGTGTAGTCTGTATTGTTGTATGGCTGTGAGGCTTGGACACTGAAGGTGAACACTCTGAACAGGCTGCAGGTTTTTGAAATGTGGTTGCATCGCAGAATGCTTAAGATATCTTGGACATACCTAATTACAAACTCAAAAGTCTTAAGTCGAGCTAGAACGAACAGAAAACTCTTAACCACCCTAAAAGTTCGTAAAATTTCGTATCTGGGGCATATATTGCGTGGAGAAAAGTACCACTTGCTTCATTTAATTTTGAAAGGCAAGATTGAGGGTCACAGAAGGGCTGGAGGAAGTCAAATGTCCTGGCTGCGTAATATACGAGACTGGACTGGCTTCAGGACTGTGGAGCAGATTTTCAGGACAGCACAGACTTTTGCCAGAGTGATTGCCAACGTTGGGGATACCCGACAGGGCACGAAGAGAAGATTTATATCTTGTATCTTATTATTTATTTCCCTTAATTAGTCTTTGCTACATAATTTTATTTTTGTTTAGTTTATTGTACATAATAAGTTGATTCATATAACTATTGAAATTGGCTAAGACTATTTTAAAAAGAAAATAAGAATAATAAAACATCTACATGTAAAGTTAATGTTGGAGAATATCGCTTAGTGATGAAAGTAATTGCCAATATCATGCCTACTAACAAAAAAAATATCTAAGAAAGCAAACTTATAATGGTAAACAACAACCTTTGTGTGAACTTCAGAAACAGAGAGATGACGCATACAAAGTTATTCGAATAATTCAGTCAGGTTTAGAAATACGAAAATGCGAAAAAAAATTAAGCAACACAATGCGTCTGAATTTAATAACTTGTAATATACTCGTACTTTTATGATTATTTTTGTATTTTGCTTATTATGTTTACGATGATAATTAGGTTAATTATATTAATTACGTTTTTATTTTCTTATTATGTTGACTATGTTAAATAACTAATTTAGGGCAAGTTTCATTATTGTAACATGTTTCCCTCGGCACAGGGCACCCCACACCATTATTATATATTAAAAAAAATAATGCAAAATTGTAAGAATATGAATTGTTTTTTTATTTTTTTAACTTAAATTATTTTATAATCAATATAAAAAAAGGAAAAGCGCTGAAACCTTTAGAGATGTGGGTGAGATTCATCTGGTTAAAATATTTTACCTACCAAGCAACGTATGACAGCAATTTTTTAATTTTCCTACCATGAAAATAATATATTTAAATTAGACAACTTAAATTTTAAGAAATTAAAAAAGCCATTTGTATGAAAAAAATAATAAATTACCAAATAAACTATATTTTCTTTAGTCCACTCATGTCTAGTTTAAAGATCGTATCCATCTCACTTCGTGGCCTCGTAGTGTAATGGTCAGCGCGTTTGCCTATCATGCGACAGGTCTCGGACTCGATGCCCGATATGGTTGACATGAAATATTTCTTTTGAAGGGTGTTTTCACACTAAAATATTTCATAGTCCTTGGTGTGTAGAGTCCGATTGTCATTTTTTCTGAACACACCTCGCAGATACATTTAATTAAATCAGGAACATCAAAAAGATTATTTATTTATTTTATTTTTATTTATTTATACTTTTACATTGTTTGTATTCTTTTTTTAATACAGAATAATGTTCCCTTACTGGGGTGTCCCGTGCCGAGGGAAACATTTTACAAAAATGTGAAACATGCCTAAGATAATAAAATTTAACAAAGTTATCAAATATATTTAACAAAGTTAAAAAAAATTAACTAAATAAGAACATTAAAAAAAACGTAATCAAACCAATTAACCTAATTATAATTGACTATTTTATACAAAAAAACATATCAGATATTATTCTTCTAGTGCTAATTTTAAGTGAATTAAACACATATAAGAGAAGATTTATAGTTTCTCTAGGTAAATGTAATTTTTAATTTATAAACCGGAGAATTTTTTAATTGTATGAATTGTCATACCCATTGGGGTAGCGTAGAAAGGTGACCAAATTTAAAAAATGTGTTATTATGGACTCCTAACCAATGAAGAATATAACTTTTTTAAAGATAATATTGATTTAAAATCCTTTTCTGACCTCAATACAAACCCAAGCATTTGCATACCTTTCTTTGATATAAAATCAATATTGCTACTAACAGAATGAGTTTCATCAAATATGCTAACGAGGTCTTTAATTTCTTTTACAGAAGCAAAGCTTTTATTGTCAATGTCTTAATATATTGTCGATAAGCAAATAACCGATTTTAATGATATTATTCATGTGGCACATTCCTAACACATTGCTACTCAAAACTGCTTTCCAGTTGACAGCTTTATAAAATTTCACGCGTGTAAAATCTCTCGAAACAAATAATGGTTGAAGCAACCAGAATTTACATATTAAACGCTGAATGCGAAGTTCGGTCCCAGTTTGTCTATTACAAAGAAAAAACAAGAAGTCGCATTACAAAAGGCAATAAATTTAATGTTTTCGTTGGGCAGAGTGGAATTCAGATACCCGTTTTCTTCAAAAATAGAGAAAACGAGGAAACCGCTCAGAAAAATTATACCATTCAGTAATGTAGCGTTCACCCGAGGACAATACAATACTGTCCAGCCCCATCATCAAACCAATTGTCTTCGTGTGTTGATACGTTTCTTGAAGCTGAATCCATTTAATTATGGAGATTTGTGCTCATAAAGCTCTGAAGTTAGCCATCAAAACGCAAAATACTATTGTGCAATTAGGGTCATTTATCGATTCATTCAAAATTTCTCTCGTTTAAATATTAATAAATTTATTATTTTTTTTTATTTTTTATTTCTTTTTCAATTTTTTTTAAATTTAAATTTCATTGATAAACCCTTACGGGTTACATACATTTAAAAAAATATTTTCACTTATAAAATTCACATTCTACTGTTAATAATAATATTTTTAACATCTTTTGTAAAGGTTGTCTGAGTCTTTTGTTTAGTTTTGTCTGGTAGTTTATTGTTTAACTTCAGTCCTTGGTTTATTAGTCTCGATTGTCCTTTTCTCGTTTTAAAAGATTGTATATGATATTTTTCTGATATTCTCGTATTGTGTTCATGTTTACTACAGTTTTTTTCAAGTTTTAATTCTTCGTCTACAATTACATCAATGGCTAATTTATGAATAAATTTTAAAGATTCTTGTTTAAAGAGTTCAGTTACATTTAATTGTTTAGTTTGTTCAAAAAGTTCTTCAGTTGCTGTTAGATAGAGAAGGTCATATACTAACTTTAATATTTTTTTTTGCTGTCTTTGTAGTCTGTTTATGTCATTTTGATTTCCTGTTCCCCATAGTAGTTGCATATAACATATTTTAGTTTTTACATAGGCTTCATACATTAATTTTTTTTCCTTTATTGGAACAAAGTTTTTGATTTTGAAAAATTGACTCGATAAAGTCGCCACTTTGCTAATTAAATTGTTGATATGAATTGTCCATGCCAATTGTCTATCTATTGTTAGTCCTAAGTATTTAACATGTTCAATTTCAGTTAGTCGTTCATTATTTATATAAGCATCTACTTTGCGACATTTTTTTCTAGATTCAAAATGGATAATATTGCATTTTTTTTTCATTAAGTGTAAGTAAGTTTGTGTTTGTCCATTTAGTCAACATAGTAAGGTCTTCGTTTATGTCATTGTTTGTTAATACGTCTGTTTGATTTTTATAGAAAAGTCCAATGTCGTCGGCATATATAATAATTTTCCCTTTTAAATTATACAGTGATAAGTCATTAATTCTCCAGAAATTCTCCAAAATTTACTGTTTGTATTTTACTTTTTTTTTCATTTACAAAGGTATACTGCTTTCCGATTTAATGCTTTTTAGGCTGTGCCCGTGTCAAGCTAAAATAATATTAACAATGCAAAATCCATGGGAGTCTTTTTTTATAGAAAAACAAGAAAAAATTAAAACTCATTTTTGCAATAATGTAAAATTCCGGGGTTTTAGATTTGTGACCCTTTCGAATTTAAGCAGCAACATGTTAAGGGTATTGTTCATACATTAGATTGCAAATTTTAGTTGGCTACAAGGATATTTATTAAATACGGTTTATTATCGTCAATAAAGGATCTTGGCATTTCTTTAGATAGTAAACTCTCCTATCGTGAACACATTGATATTATTGTAAACAAATCTCTTAAACTACCCGGTTTTATCAATAGAGTGACAGCGGACTTCAAAAATATTAATACCATCAAAACTCTTTATTGCTCACTAGTTCGACCCCATCTAGAATACGCTTCTCCTATTTGGTCTCCATTCTACAGGACTCATATTGACCATATCGAGTCTGTCCAACACCGTTTTTTAAGAAAAGTGGCATGGTTGCTCGGATTACAAAGGGGTAATTATTCCTATTTTGAAACAGAGCAATCTCTTAATCTGTCTTCATTGGAGAGACGTAGAACTGAGATGGATCTTATATGCATTTTCAAAATACTTAATGCTTTTAGTGATGTCCCATCTCTGTTGCAATCAATTTCTTTTCATGTTCCCAACCGTGTCACCAGAAGTCAAAATCTGCTATTTATAAAATCTTCTAAGAGCAACTTTGGTTTTTATGCCCCAATGTCCAGAATGTGTAGATTAATCAATTCATCACACGACTTGGAATTTTTTAGGATAGATATTCCGGCTTTTCGTAGATCTCTTCGCGACTAAACAGTGTGGGATGAAGTTGGATTGGCATGGTTTAGCTCGAAGTTTTAGGTCTTTCGTTTTTTAAAATATATTGTATACAATTATTGTTTTGCCCTTGTTTGTCTTTGCTAAATAGTTTTATGTTCTCTTTGTTCAGTTTCTTGCATTTATGTTTCTTCGTGTAACTGTTGTAATTGGCTTAGGCCGTATATATAATAAATAAATTATTGTAATATTTATGTACTCAATATTTGTACAGTTACCTATGAAGGTTAAGTTGTAAAGCATGTTTTTCACGACTATCAGAAATGTATGTTCCGACAACTTGTCATGTTTTATTACCTGTAAATATAGCGCCATCTGGTGTCACGACGCAAGAGTTTATATCTTATGAAGGAATGTATCTAAATGCGTACTTAAATTTTATGTTTTGTTTCAGGGTTTTTGTGTCGCAACACTGTACTGTTTCTGTAATGGAGAGGTAAGAAATATTTTCCTTTTTTATAACTTTTAAAGTAATATTTGTTACAACTTACGACAGTCATAAAAACTCCGTAGAATTAAACAAACCATCAGACCGTTTCCCCGTAAGATAGACCGCCATATCACCCAGTTGTTGCATACAGATCTCTCTTCCTCAACATTCATACATCTTTTCATGCACGCGCGCCGAGTATACTGTTTTTTTTAAATATTTATTTATCAAAATAAAAAAAACATGCATAGTTGTATTTTTGTTACCGCAAAGCCGAGGCTTGTCTGCGGGTGACACTACATTTTTTTTTTAAGGTAAGTACATAGTTTAATAATAGATGATGAATAAAATATATTTATGCCCACTAAAGTTTCACTTGCTGTTATTAATAAATTTTCGACTATTTTTTCAAATGTATTTAGGTTGTTTTCCTCACAATTTTCAACAGATATTATATTTAACAGTTTTGGTACTACACTCCCCATTGTTCTATCTCCATGGTAGTTATTTTGTCGTGGCACCGTCAGCTGCTGTACCGATACTTGTCGGGTCGCGATCTAGTGGGTTACTTTGGATTTGAAAAAAGCAAATTATTTTTTTTTATTGTTATACCCCTAAAGAGGTCACATTATTTTTATTACTAATTATTGTTTATAACGTGAAAAATACTAATATAGAAATAAAATGTAATGAAATTTTTTGCATCAGTACATTTTCCATTTTTCAAATTTATTTATCATATTTGAATTATTTGTTTTTTTTTTTTATTCCCTTTCCACACCTATTTGTGCATAGGGCACTGCCAATTAGTACACCAATCGCAACGTATCTTGATCATTTTTTTGTTATATGAATGTAAGATTATCAGTCTTACGCTTCAGGTACCAGTCCAGGGACATTTTCTGGCGAGAAAACACCCTGAAATATTTTTTTTATTTCAACCATGTCGGGAATCGAACCCGAGACCTCTCGCATGTTAGGCAAACGCGCTGACAAACACCACGAGGCCGACAAATTTTGTTATTTATTTATGCTTTATCAAATTAGCTTATAACATTTTATAAACTAATATAATATTTTGATGACGTTACAATTTTTTATAAAAATTTTTTGAGAACAATTTTTTTCAAATTAATTTAAAATATTTCAATGCTTTCAATTTCTTTGTATACTGTACGTCTGAAGACGGCAGTTAAACTGGGAGCTTTAATGGATTTTAGGATGTTCCTGGCCCGCGTAAGAAACAACTCATCAAAAAAAAAAAAAAACAATAGACACACGCCAATGGTAATTGTCTATAGTGTGTAATTTTTTTTTTCTGTAGTACCATAATCCAGTGAGAAAATAAGAAAATACATTTACATGAAAAAAGTCATACCGCGGTTCGTTTTAAGGTCACAAAATAATCATCATCATTCCCTTCCCGCACCTAATGGTGCATAGGGCACTGTATTGGTGCACCAATTGCAGTGTATCTTGATAATTTTTGTTACATGAAGGTAAGATTATAGGTCTTTAGTCCTGGAACTATGAAATATTCTAGTGTAAAAACAACTTTTTAAATATATATTTCATGTCAACCATATCGGGAATCGAACCGAGACCTCTTGCATGGTAGGCAAACGCGCTGGCCACTACGCTACGAGGCTGACGATCTAATTACTGGGTACTCCACGGTAAAGTACTGCACGCAAAACTGTCGTATTTCTTGAACATATTCTGCAGGTCAAACAGCTACGCCCCTCGATGGCGTTTTTTTCCTTTTCCAATGGAAAATTACTCTTAATTAATTAGTGTATAACATGTATGTAGGAATAGGTTTTTGAGGGTTGGAGCTCCTACCTCAGCTAGAGATTGACAGAAGACACGAGGTTGCTGTTTGAATGCGGATTCATTACATGGCGAATAAATAAGCAATTGTGTCACGCCAGTGCGATGAGGAGTTGAAGAAACCGCACTTGAAATAAATGCAGGAACAATGTGACTGCGTTGAGCTGGACTGGCTGAACTGAACTGCTATGCGTTACCACACCCTGTGATCTCTTTATAGGCCACGTTCCTTTGTTGCTCATTTGTCCATGGTAGGGACGATGTGAATGTACTGCAGAAATTCTTAAACTAACATACAACCTACCCTACCTGACCTCTACGACTGAACTGTACAAAAAAACACACCAGTTTGAAATAAACTACTTGACTAAAATTGAGACCTTAAAAATTGTGCACAAAATAACACTGGGAAACATACAAGACGACGACATAATATTAGTCAAAAATGCTGACATACATAAATATAACACCAGACAACAAAAACACTATCATATTGAAAAAGCAAAGACAAATACAGGACAGTCAAAAATACTACATAATGGACTTAAACACTACAACGACCTACCTTACTACTTGAAAACTTTTAATGGAGACAAATTTAAAATCAATCTGAAAAAGCACATGATGACTGAACTAATTAGACTAGACGAGACATAAAATGACTAGACAATATTAAATTTCTAATGTAACCCTAACGGGTTTTTTAAAATTGTAAATAAATAAAAAAAAAAAAAATAACGATCTCGTCTTTATGTGCAATATTGTTAGAGTTGCATAATACGTTGTATTGGATTCTATAGAAAATTATGACATTGTTTCATTGGTCATCGCACTATTTAAGGTGACATGTGTGTCATCGATTATGGACCATGAACCCCACATGAATACATACAGTAGTACCAAAGGAAGGGTTTCAACTATGAACATGGTTAAATAAATTTTGCGTTTCCACTGAAAAATAGAATTTCAAATTCATGTTTGAAAATTCACGCTTTTATGTTTTATAATGATTTGAATTTACGTTTAAAATTGCTTTGATGGAAGGTAGGACGATCAACCCCACACGCCATTCACATGGTGCCAGTCCAAGAAAAATTAAATTTTGTTGCTCAAACGGCCTTTGAGATCAACATTTCTCGTCCACCTCGTCAAGAATCGAACACAAGACTTCAAAATTAATCGGCGAATACGCCAACCACTATACAACAAGGCGAACTTATCTCCCGATTTCCTTATTCGGGATTTACCTTAGTCGAAAGCACTAGTCCAGAGTTCTGTTTCTATTTCACACACACATAACAATTATAGGTAATGCGCCCTGTAAATGCCTAGACTTTCACATTTTCTTCTCAAAAATGTTATTTTTGTTGCCGTTTATATAATGCATTGAATTTTCACAATAAAACTCATAAAACTTTATTTTGAACCATGTTTTATTGCCCATGATAAAATTTTTAATAAACTTTCAAACTGTCTTATTATTGACTGACTGAATGACTGATTATTCACTTTTCTTTTTAAAAAATTAATAGATTAATAGTATTTAAAAAACTTTAGTAGGTAACTTTTCGATGATCTTATACTTAAAGTTGTTTTTAAGAGCTTAATCATAAAGCAATAACCCTGAACCTTAAAAACTTTCGCTGTAAACTTTAATACTAACAGCTTTCAAGACTTTTACATCTTGGAGTGCTCAAAAACCATCCCTTTTTGGTCCTTAAAATTGCTATAAAATATTTTCGTGTCAAAATAACCATTTAACCTTAAAAACCTGAAAGGCTTTTTTACAGCCTACCCTAATTAGAGTGACATCAATCATCTCCTATGTGGAAAACTTCCCCTTTCACAAAGGTGTGCGTATTTGTCGCGGACATAAAAAAGCGTGTGTATTATGCTGGTATCAATTAAGCAATTTTATTCGCTTTATGACTGGTTTATTTTATTCTTCTTTTTCTTTTTTCCCATCATCAGATGCCTCCGAGAGACCCTATTGCTAGTCAGTACTCTCGTTTCTCTTCACGTTAATCCCTTTTCTCTTATAAAAAAAAACAAAAGACCTTAATTGAAGGTCTTTCAGGATGGCAAAAGCTCGCAAGTATGAAGAAAAGGTATCTTTAGGCTTTCCTAAGACATCCGCAGCACGTCTTAGCCGGGTCTACCGCCGCATCCTCAAAACGCTCCTTATTAGAGGCTGCTGCGTCCGTTCTCAGACTTCAATGTTTGTATATTAAGTTTTTCTATTGACATTTCTTGGTGGAACTGCATTTTTAATTTTAATAATAAAAATACGTATTTAGTTTAATTCCACTTTTATTTATAAACTTTTACCAGTGACCGGGTTTCGTCATGACCGACATCGTCAGACTGATGGGGAATTAAACAAATTTCTATGTTATATACAAGTGCAAAAAGGGGTTATAAATCATGATTTTATATAATTATATATTAAGTTTTGTTTAAACGTATATAATAAAAACTGGTGTAAATTATATAATTTTATGAAGTTTCATTAAGAAAATGTATTTGAATTATATGTATTTAAATTTATTTAAAACTATAACAGGGGTTGGTAGTTCCACTGTCAGCTATGTCCTTTGGGCGTAATAACAATTATATTCATATAATTGTTATCACCTTTTACTTAAATGATTTTAATTTAAACTCTTTTATTTCCATAATTATATAAAATCGTGATTTATAACCCCTTCTTGCACTTGTATATAACATAGAAATTAGTTTTGTCTCCCACTAGTCTGACGATGTCAGTCACGATGAAACCCGGTCACTGGTAAAAATTTATTTTAAAAAATGGAATAAAAATAAGTATATACGTATTTTTACTATTTTAATTCAATGTTAGTAATGGGGTTATATTAGACAGGTGCATGCAGTACGCAAATCACAATAAGGAAGTTGAGCGCTACGGGAAATTGAAATTCAAACATATTTTCTTGTATATATTTAACATTTAATTGTAAGGCGCAGTTTGCGAAAACGTATGAAAAATTATTTAAAATGATTTTAATATAAATATACTACTTTGAACTGTCAATAAATATGTATCTTTTTTTTGTCAATAAATATGTATCTTTTTTTTGTTTGTTATTCTTATGATCAAATTATTTCACATACTAACGTACTTCACATGGTAACGCCTGAAAACAATTTTATGATTTTTAAACTCTTGGACCAGTTGGTTTTACTAAAATATTTTGGGTATGTCCAAATGTTTGTAGACAAAAGACTGGATTTCATCCCTTAGGGAGTCACTATATTCACAAATAACAACTGGGATATAGAAAACTTTAAATAAGGAAATATGTAAGTCATTATCATTATCATTAACAGGACTTATGACCTGTCACTCAGTTAAGGGTTTTGAAAGTAGTATCAATAATAAAACACTACCACATAATATTATGTATCTGTATAAAAATAGTAAAATACATGGATAAGCCGTGTAAATAGACTTCTCCTTTTGCGATTTAAATTTTTTTTAAATCTATAGCGGACAATTAAATTATTTTCTCCAAAACTGCCAATGTGAGCTAGTGGATTATGCAGACAACAATATATTAAATGTACTCGAACCAGAGAAAATCAATATGTAAAAACACTGACTAACCTGGTGTTGAGTCTTCTTCTTTGCCGGCGATCAGCTCACGCGCTAACGGGAAAACTGGTGATCGGGAAAACTGCATACACACAATTGTCTGGAGTCTGGAGGCGGCGCGGCGGATGACGGTTAATGGCGGTGGATGATAAAATGTTCGCGGCGTTACATTAACTTTTACGGCGAAAAAGCGAAAAATATTTTTGAACAATTAGAAAAGCGTGTGAACATAACTCGTTGAAAAAAACGAATAATGGCGCGGAGGACGAGCAGTGTAGCCAACCAACCAATGTCTCATCAGGCGTGGCAACCTCACAAATCGAAATTAGCCAGTATCTACTTACATACGATTCTTCTGGCTAAATACATTAAAACAAATTATCGGCTTAACCAATACGGTATATATATTTTTTAATTGACATCGACCCTCTACAAAATGTTTGCAAGAGAAAAATGAAATTATTTATCAGCTATGTTAACCTAAAACACAAATACATATATCAATGGGTGTGTCGGGGTCGCAAATCTTTCGAGCCCGAAAATATTCCTAAAATTAATTTTATCGCTATATTCGTGCATCGGTTTCGCAGGAAAAATTTATGTAAAATTTTTAAAGCTTAATTATGGTCTGGTTTTCTGGTTTTCGGGGTGGATTGATTGATTGTTAGGGGAGAAAATATGAATTGTATAAGACTGTGTATATTTTCAGCCACTTAAAAGATTTCCGATTAGTGTCAATTACGCTCGTTTTTGTTCAAAATCAGATTATTTCTCAAGAATTTTTAGGCCTGGAGCGATATATTTTCTTACATTGCGGACAAAACAATGATCTCTCTTTATTTAGCAATCAAGTCGCTCTCGAATCGAAATATAATTGGCTCAAACGAATTTTAATACATAATACTAAATGTCGTAATTAAAAATTCCAGCAAAATTACGTTTTTTTGGGCCTTAAAATCTTTAATACCACTTCTACAGAAATGAAAAAATTAAAACAAACAAATAAACTGAAAATAAAATTAAAAAAACACCTTGAAAAAACAACTAGACAACGTATAAAAGACTAATGAAAAATGACAATGTTTTATATACTAATTATACTTTTACAAATAACTCAGTGTAAGTTTCTCTCCAAGAACAAGAGCTCATCTCTTTTTTAGAGAGGAACAGCATTGAAATACATATATATATATTATACTTGTACAGGGTTATTGACTAATTGATCTATTTCTGCTAGGAAGTTGTGGGGGGGTTTTAACCAATGAGTTAAACCATTTAAGTGAGCCATTTATTAGAAAAATATTTTTTAATTACTGAGGCAAGGTGTTTTAAAAATCATTAAAAAAAACGGTTGGTTGCAACATTTTTTTTTTCCTTAAAGTTTTCTTGTATTTTTGACAACTATCATAAAATATAGCAATATCTTTGTTGCAATAAGTGTACAAACACTATTCAATCAAGAACAATAAAATGTTGGATTACTAAACTACAGATGCCAAGGCCCAAGATTATGATCGAAGATCAAAATAAAGGATAACCTCATGTTATTACATGGGCGTTTCATTAAACTCTCCACATCAATCAATGTAAAGTTACTATGGTGATACTCAATGCTCCCAACAAACCCTCACTTAGTGGTTTGTTAGTGAGCCGAAGATAAGCCTGTATACGGTTTACCCTAAGGGTGGACATTAAGGGTTGCACGCCTTTGTTATCGTATTTTTCAATGTATTATTAAAATCGAAAGACTTCCGTTCTACGGCTTTTAAATTTCAATACTTTGATTAAAATTTTCTGATATTAAAGCGTAAAACTCAAATTTAAACTTTTTTGTCTCATTGTCAGATAAAATGTACTGTTTCGACAAACATACATATTATTTCAGCCCCAATTTGAGTCTAGGTAACTCTTGGCATTATAATTGTACTATCCTGTACTTCAGATTTGGGGGTCAGGGCTTCAAACTCTGCTCTATCTTAACTTATTTCCCATATTCTAATGCAACGGGCAAATTACCGAGAAAATGACATTAAAGTTACAACAATTGGGTAATTAAAACCCCTTCTACATACGGAAACCATTCTTGAGGTCATGTGGACTTTAAATTCGGGCATTGCAAAAATAAATTTCAAGCTTTAATGAAGGAATAATTCTCGGTTAATTAAAGCTTTTCCTGATTTAATATGAAAATATAAATTCTGTCGGTAATTTTTCCAACTATGACAATGATACGATGAATGATACGTTCCATGCATCGTACGTTAAAAATCCTTTTTTTCGTAGGACTTTTTCAGTGTACAATACAAAATTTTAAGCCATAGACTACACAAACATCACTCTGTCAGATTTGAAATTTACACTAAAAATGCACTGTGTAACTTAGTAGACATTAAAATAATAAATATGTACATCTCCTTTCCCCTCCTTATCCTCTCTTCAAGCATCCTTGTCATTATCCCGCCCAATTTACAAAAGCGATCTGTTCCTTAAAAAAAAATCTTTAATTATTAAAAAATTTATACGAGTACATAAAAATAACATTTTTATATGTGTAACTTATATGTATTTAAGTAATATGTAATATATTTTTTTCACTAACTTTGTATACTTGGTGGAAATCTGTTATTGGTTCTAAGTTCATACACTACATTTGTTTGTTTACTATAAATATGTATGTAGAAATGTTGATTTTCCAAATAAAATAAAATAAAAATAAAAAGCGCCCACCTCTTTCCAGGAACTGTTCATAAAGACTAGTGTCTTCCTTCAGTTTTGCATATTAACTATCAGTTTTCTTAAACTAATTTTGCCAAAAAATAATATTTCTTTTAAATTTAAAAGGTTTCATTATTCCTTTCACTGCAGTTTTGTCAATTTGTGATCAATCAAATACCAAACATAGCCGGTACATTTATTTTGTTGTAGTTTCCCCGTTGAAGGAACATAAAGTTTTTTTCAAATTGAGACTGCGGCTATACTTTACAGATCTCGCTTCGAAATGAAAAAAAACGTAGAAATACAAACAAAATAAACAACAACATGAAACCGTCATACATAGGAAACATTTTAAAAATTCGCTTAATACAACACGCACCTAAACAAAGAAATAAAAAAAATTGCGTACCAAAGTACGTATCAAATTATCAAGACAATACTTGCAAAACGCATGTATTTTACGTGGTTTAACATTCACAAAGTCACAAAGTCAAACAGGGATGTGTGATGTCACCATGGCTGTTCAACGTGTATATCGATAACTGTATGAAAGAACTGAAAGGCTTAAGAATGGGAGCAAATAAATAAATAAATATGGGTGATTTAACTGCCAATTGTCTTTTGTATGCTAATGACGCCGTGCTTCTTGCTAACAACAAAGAGGAACTGCAATTCTTGGTAACAAAGGTCTACGATATATGCAAGGGAAGCAATTTGCTGATGAATGTCGATAAATCGAATGTGATGGTTTTTGAATGAAATGAAAGCACGACTAAATATGAAATCACTGTGAATGGGGTGGGGTTATTCTAAAACAGGTAGAGGAATTTTTAAACGTAGAAAGTATGTTTACTGGGGATGGAATGACTGAGAAAGATATTGAACCTTATTTAAAATAGATTCAAAACTTATGGTTGGCTTTTAGCCAGTTCCTCCCAATTTTTCACGCATTCGCTCACAAAATGGACAAACGCTGTAATGTTTTGTCAGGTATCAAAAATAAAACATTTTTATTAGACACGCGTTTTGTCTTGTTAGGACATTATTATGTTTGATAATAAGACGAAACGCATATTTAAAAAAAACAAAATTAGAATTAAATCCAATAAAATCCAATTTATCAAATTAAATCCAAATATCCAATTTATCAAACTTATCCAATTAAATCCAAAATTCAATTTATTCAATTAAACCAAAATTAAATCCAATTAAATTTAATTTATTTTGGATACCTCACAAAACTCATCTACCTTTACACATACTCTCATACAAATCATATATACACACCCTTTTAAGTAATTAACAGTCAATTTTACTTAAGCATTTACAGAAAACTCACATTTATTTATTTTTATTTTATTTTATTTATTTCGAATACAAACAGATGTACAGGTTAAATTAATAGTTTAAAAAAAACTATATAAAATGTATACATAGTAGGGCCTGCCATCCAATTATATGTATTCACTAAATAATACTGTAATAAAGCGACGACGGCTTGAAGTTTAAACTATATAAATAATAAATAAACTATATATTAAAATAAGATAAATATGGACAAAACAAGGAGATAGTGGAAAGGAAAAGAAGGAAATTGATAAGGAGTGGTAAAGGATGATTGAAGGAAAGTGAGAGTGAAAAATTGCATTTGATTTAATGATAAAATGAATTATGAATGAAGAGCATGAATCAAGCCTATTAATTCTCTTCTGTACATATTGTATGGAGTGATAGCGATAATATCATACGTGCCCATTCACGACATCATTTATCTCACAAATCGTCCGTTTTTCATTCAATGATACATAGATTATTTAATACACCAATGTCTAATTATAATTATAAAAAGAAATAAACATTATTAAAATAATAACATTCAATAACGGTTATGAAAAAATCTTATAGACAAATTATTAATTAAAAAACAAAAAAGAAATTTAGTCAAAACAATGGGTAATGATTTATCATCAATAGATAATAAAAATAAATTTTAAAAATCAAAACCATTAGATAAAGAAGCTTTTGTAGCTTTGAAACCGGTTGGTGGAAGTAAATAATAAGTGGTTAAAAACAAAGTTTTCTTTTAATTATTATTAAAATAACCCACTCAATATTAGGCCCTTTTATGATGATATGTAAGGTTTAATTTACCGTCGTTTTTTTATGATGCTTACCTAAGTGATGTCTATGGTCGAATCAATATTTTTGTTTCTTAAGCGAGATTTATATATAATTTAAGCAGAAACGAGGGTACTATTTGCAAACCCGGCTAAATCCATCTTTATTTATTTTGAGCAAATCGCAAAAAACTGAAACAATACTTCTTTTTTTTTTTTTAAATTTCAATTTTTTATTATAATCAGTAAATATTTTATGCGTCAGCGGTGATAACATGAGCATGATTATGTCAAGAAACCGTGGTGAAATTATATATTTAATTTTATACATTCCAACTTTACAATATTCAAGTAGAGGTTGCCATATTCCAGGGGCGAACCGTGTATTGAAGCGATCATGCGCAGCTTACCATTATATTTGACTAACCATAATAATGTTTTACTATAACTTTATTTACAGAAAAACAAATAAATAATTACTATTTATTTTAAATCATTTCCACCGTTTGTATTTTTATCCTAATAAAAATATAAATATGAATAAAGCACGCCCAGCGCCTGCGGTGAGCCAAGAAACTATCTGATTATTCCAGCTTATTTTTTCATACAAATAAGTATACTATATTTTGAATGTTCTTACCCCAGTGCGGGTTTTTTCTTCTTGATTAAACTTGCAAATTACTCAAATAATTTGAAAATTCTTGATTTGGAAAACAGTATTTCAAACATTATTTCTTAAGGGCTTTTTTTCTTTGAGATGGTACTTTTGACATAAGACCGTAATTACTTTCATGCTTTTTTAATTTAAGCACTTTTTATTTCTAGAACAATTCAGCCAGTTGACATTTCAATTGAATACCTAATATCGACTGAATTCATAGTGCTATATTTATTTATTTTTTAATAAGTTATGTATTAAAGTAATGGACAATATATCTAAATAATATAATTTATCACAAAGCTATGTCGTTTGAGTTGATTTCATGGATGAGAGTTGTTGTATCACACGCAACGCATTGCATTATATTATGTACCTTCTATGTAGGGACAAATGTATGATATTTTTTTACAGCTTACCGGTAAATAAAATCACCATTGGCCGCTGCCATATTCCCAACAAACCCGATAATCTAAAAGTAAATTACCTACAAATAAAGCCGTATTTTTAACTGACAATGTTATAAGAAATATTTTAAGTTTGTCCAAATTTTAGTAGACAATGACAATGTTATAATTATTGTAAAAAAATGTATTCTGAACATATTTATTTATTTAGTTCTATGTAACATAGTCTCATATATATTTACAACACAATATTTACATCTATACTTATTCTAACATTATTTATCACTATTATACACTTAATATCCTAAGTTATAATATTAACTGTTTCATATTTACATTTTAATTAATTATATTCACTATTTAAACTATATACTACCTAATATTTTTCACATATATACTTTTAACATTTAATTTTAAATATATTTACATTAATTTCATTTTTTATGCTTTCTGGCATTTCTTCAAATAGTTTTATTCCCTTGTACATAAGGCAGTTCTGGGACATTGCTTTTGATTTCTTTTCCAGTCTTATATTTTTAGATCCTCTTGTTGCATAGTTATGAAAGAACTCATTATTTTATAGTTTATTTTGAAAATATCTCGGTACTATTTCTTTAATAATTTTGTTTATTTCATTGGCAACATTGAATTTGATTCTTTGATCAATTGTCATGATATCTAGAAGTTGAATCATTATCTTAACATTTGTTCGTCTCCCACATCTTAATATTATCCTCATCGCTTTGTTTTGTATTATTTGGACATGATTTAATTAATATCTTACTTTTTTGGATTTTTCCGGGTTTGCAAGTTGTACCCTCAAATATAAATGTTATTTTGCATCCTATTTTGAATCTATTAAACGACGATCCAAAATTTCAACTAATGGCCTATATTCTTGGCAAAAGCGAGAAAATGTTTTACAGTAGTTCTTTTGGCTCAGAAAGAATTTTCACTGGCTTGTGATCAAAATTGAAATTAAAATTAAATTAAATGGTTCAGTTGACTGTTCTTTGTGTCCGGGTGATTAAAGAACACAGTTTTAATATTATTGACGTAATATTTTACTGAATCTGACCAGTTTTCTGATCGTATGATACAGCTTTGATTTTGGCTTGAAATTTTCGAATCCCCTTTCTCTTACATCTAACAACACTTAAGTTAATAGTATCTTTGTGTTGTGAAGTGGAGGGCGCAACTGCTCAAAATAGTTGAGAACGAATCAACTAACAGTCCTTACCTTCCCAAGTAAACTGCTAACCACGATCCGTGCATAATTCAATTAACCCAAGTAGCGTGTTCACTGCTAAGTTGGCCACGTTACAAAATACTTATATAACTAACAGAATAATTATTTATGTAACACAATACGTGTACAATGTATCATAGTGAAGCACTCCCTCCACATACCCGAAAACCGTTTAAAAGGTCGTAGGTGTTCCTATCGATTTCGCTTGTACTAAAAAATAATGGTCCATTGTCAATAAAGGAAATGCTATTATTAATATTTAAAGCATTAATTTTGTGGTAAAATATTTTACTCTTAATCAACAGTAATTATAATTATACTAATAATGATAACAAATAGAGAAGAATTCTGTATGTAAATACCATATTCACAAATGTTTTCAAATTTTTACCAAATAATATCGAACCTGCTTTTTATACAAATAACAATATTGGTAAATTATTGTTTAATATTTTTTTTAAAATTTTATTTAACTTTTTGTACATAATTTTATTTGAACATTGGCGGGCTTATTGCCAAATGGGAATTTCTTCCAACCAACCAATAAAATAAAAGTTTTATTTTTATAATTCAAATCACAGAACATATTCAATAGAAAAAAAAGATTAAAAAGTTAAAGATATATAAAAATAGAAGTTAACGTATTTGTTTATAAATTACCTTAAATCAAAACTATTACTCAGTGGGAAAAAAAAAAAAGAGGAAAGAGAAAAAAAGAAAGGAGGAGAGATTAGGGAGGAGAAAGGAGATGTTTCTTCAGACGTGATTTAAACAGAGATAATGTAGTAACATCTTTGATGGTGGATTGGAGATGATTCCACAGTCGAGCCGCATGGACACTATATGAGGTAAGCTAGGGCTTTCTAGGACAGCGGTGCCCGTATCTTAACGCCCGTAGTGAACGGTGATGCGGTGGACAGCCGTCGTAACGGTGACTAGAGATTGGTTTCTTAGGAAAACGGTGTTGTTAAATGTTATCAACACCGTTTTCCTAGGAAACCACTCTCTAGTCAACGTTACTACGGCTATTCACCGCATCACCGTTCACTACGGCCGTTAAGATATGGGCACCGCTGTCCTAGGAAACCCTAGCTTTAGAACGCAAATTGGATGCCCAATTTCAAAAAATGCCGAAGTCCGCTTTTGTAATTCTAAGATATTTCAAGTTTAAGAGTATATTTTGTTCCTGAAATGTCAAGTGGTAGAATTTCGGAAAATTGAAAATACACATTATAAAGTTTTTTTTTCTTTATTAAAATTTATCTTAAAAGATAAAAAAATGCAAAATTGTTACATTTTTAGTGACAATATTATTGCTTGTAAAAAGTGGACTTAAGCCTAACGTAAGGACTTGGGGATTTTTAAAAAGTATTTAAAGGATTAAGGAATTTTTTCTCAGGGAAAAAACTCTAGGACCAAGATTTTTTTTTAGTGCTTAGAGATTTTTTGAAATTGAAATAATATTTTTTAAATCACTTTTCAAATACAAAATTCGATATGAGTGTTCTTTACAAAAAAATAGCTAGGTAAATGTATAGTTCACAAAATGCTTTACACGATAGTGTTGCCAACTCAAAACCGATAAAATTGGTTTTGGGCATTTTTTTAGAATTAGGCATCTAATTGGTCTGATAAATAAATGGAAGTGTATAAACTATTTTCAATTGGTAACTCATATTTAAATACAAGTTTTTATGCCATTAAAGGTATTGTTAATAAATTGTAGACGTATATAAATAAATGTATGTTTCTGTTTCCAGGTGATAGCCCAGGTAAAGAGGAAGTGGCGCACAACAATGTTCAGACCTCGGGCCAACTCTTGCACTGCCACAACGGTCTCGGTACGTGCTAAAAATGTTCGTATACTCTGCTGTATTCGGTATTGTATACTCTACACACTACCTAGCCATCAAACCATCACTAACTTAACCAAAATTCATCCCTTTCAAGTGCCGAAACGCAGATTGGAACGCTTTGTTACTCCACGCAGGCTTACGGTCAAACAGCACGAAAGCATCCTTAAAACCTAGTTCTTCTTCTTCTTTAACTAAACTAAACCGAGTACTGAAACATGGTAAAATAGACTTTTCTTTTTTCAAGCGCTAACAAGCAGATTGGAACGTTTTATTGCATGCAAAATTAACTAAAACACTTTCTAAAATTAAACTCATTATTTTTCAAGTACCGGAAAGCTGATTGAAACGTTTTGCTACTGCCCGCAGATTTGACCAATCGACATTCTCAAATAATTATCAATTATAATAACTTATATAAATAATTATATGACTCCAAGCACAAGAGCGTTTTTTTAAAAAAAAGTAACAGTTTTAAAATTAACTAAACATATGAAAATAGATTGTATAAGAAAAAAAAATGTATCTCCTACACTATCAGAAGTCAAACTAAAGGATGGGTCATGGGGTCTACCGCAAACTCTGAATTCGGGCAAAGAAATTTTAGGTTTCTGGGCCCCAAAATATTAAATTTGCTACCCAATTGATTACAAAACCATGACTCAAACTCATTTAATTTTTTTTTTTTAAATAGTCACTGGATTTAGGTACAGAAAAATTGGAAAACTTCCTTTAAAATTAACTAGTTGGTAGTCATGTTACTGTTTAATTTTGCATAAAAATGTTTGCCTTAAAATAGGTTATATCTAGTAAGGCTCTAGTTAGTAAAAGGTTAGGTTATTTTTCACGTTATATTGTAAGAGGAAAAAACATATATAAAAGTAGTTTAAAAAATTAAATCAAACTAAAAAAGTTATGTTTACAGTTTCTTGTTAGTATTTACATAAATGGAAATAATATTATGGGAAAAAAGTAATTAAAAGTAAGAATAAAAATTTAAAAACATGTTCGATTACAAAAAAAAACATTTTTGGAAAGGAAAAATTATAAACGTATATTATGAGCCAATATATATTTGTTCCGAATTTTGTCTTTTGGAATACTCGGAATAAAAAAATATTAAAAAAATATATTTAATACTACTTTTGGCCCTTAACCATAGCTTGAAGTTTTTGAAAAAGTCAATTTTTTACACTTTTTTACACTTTTGTTACATGAAGGTAGGATGATCAGTTATACGCTTCAGGTACCAGTCCAGGGACTATGAAATATTCTAGTGTAAAAGCACCTCTATAAATAAATATTTCATGTCAACCATGTCGAGAATCAAACCCGAGGTAGGCAAACGCCTCTAAGATCAATATTTCCCGTCCACTTTGCCATGAATTGAGTGCAGGACCCCAATAATGGTAGACGAAGTCTGGCTGGCCACACAACATAAAATAAGAATTTTGCAGAAAACAGCGGCATCTAATATTGAATGAAACCTATAAGGTGATTTTTTTTAATGACATTTTGACATCATGAAATTTCCAGAAGATAATGGCTATAGTTTTTTGTATGGAAGCGTCATGGCTGTTTAAAACGGAACATGGAATCGCCCTTCCAGGATTTGATAAAACCTTCATTTGTGGTCTCGTGGCTAGTGTCTCGGACTCACGGCTCAAAGGTCCGTGGTTCGGATCCCACTCTACTCCAACATGATCCCATTTTCTAAGTGAGTTATTTTCAAGTTGTTGAAAATGGCCCTCAAAATTAAATATTTGAATAAATCAAAAGAACGCAAATACTCCTTTAAATTATTTTTTTTGTTTTTTAATATATATTTTTTACAATATTGTGGCCTGGCTGCTTTCTGCAAAATTATGTTCAAATAATCTTATGCCTAATTGTTTTCGTATTTAGATAGGTTTTATTTTACCTCGGTGAGTTCGTTAGGTAGACATAATTATGGATTTAGAACGATATAAATGAAAAGCAGTTTCAAAGAAAGCCCTAATTTTTATTTTCCAAGAAACAGAAAAGAAAATAAACCATAATTGAGAATGGAAATTGAATATAGCTTTATGAATTTAAAAGGGACTTTATTTTTTATTGTCGTGGATCTATTTTCGTTTCTCAAAACTCTAGACGGGCGTTCTCGGCTCGATGGCCACTTCTGGACTAAAATCCTGAAAGAATTAATCGAGCGGAGATAAATCCGCCTCGTAATGTAGTGGTTGGAGCGATTGCTTACTATGCTCGTGGTTCTTAGTTCGAATTCTGGCAGTTACAATGTTACAATGGTTTATATATGGATATAAGTGAAATTTTTGAAATTTTTGAATATATGGATATATGTGAAATTTTTGAAATTTTTGAAATTTATTACATTTAGAACGCCTCTTCTTCTTTATTTTATTGGTAATAATTCTAGGTAACTATTTGTTACTTTTGTTAAAAAATTGTTTTAAACTTCTTTATTAGTGTTTTTTTTTTCTTTTTTCGTTTCTTTTCTTAATTAATTTATAAGTAAAAAATATTTCTCTTTGACATTTTTTTTACATCATTATATATTTTTATACATAAACATATACTATTTACCTAAATATTAGTTTTCAATAATAATACATATACATATTTTTTTTTTTTATGTTATTCAAAATTTGCTTCTTAGTTATTTTTTTAATTGGTTCAAAGTATTTCTAATACCAAATTATCTTTTTTTATCCATAATTCTACAACTGGTAATATTTTATTATTTTATATAGTTTATATTTCTTAGACTTTCTAAATTAATCATATTGTTTTAAATGCTCTGTATTACTTATAATTATGCTTACATGTATGTATATTTAATTGTATTTGTAACTAATATGTAAAAGGCACTAAGTGCCGTTTATTTCAATAAAATAAAAAAATAAAATAAAATAAAATAAGTGACCTGGACATAAAAAAAACCTCTTTAAAAAAGAGCTGGCTTTATGTTCCATATTTTTACCCCCGAAATTTTTTTTAAAATCGAGTAAAAAAAACTATGCATAAGAGAGTCGTTATTTCCAAACTTCTATATGAGAAAGAGCCGAAACCGTGACTTCTATAAAAGAGCGTTTGGTTTGCATGAGTAGCCGCAGCGTCACTGCTTGTGCAAATGCCAACAAATTGACAATTTGTATGACGCATGTGCGTTTATTTCTTTATGTGCCTTTTTACCATGCATACAAACATACATATTGTAAGATCACAGCTAGAGTATGCATCTGCAGTTTGGAGTCCTGTTTATTACTGCAACTCATATGATCTTGAACGCGTACAGAGAAAGTTTTTAAGATAAATTCAATTTAAATTAGGTGTACCTATATCAGAAAGAAATAAATCCCTGATGACAGATTTAAATTTACCATAACTGTCAAGCAGGAGGACAATAAATGACCTCTTGTTTTTTTTATAAATTATTAAATAATAAAATTGATTGCCCCGAACTGTTAACTAATAAACTTTCGTATTCCACATAGACCAACGAGACTTAATTTTTAGTTTTGCAGTCATCATCATGGTACTAATTATTCATTGAATTCACCGATTATTCGCATTCAGTGGCTTGCAAATCAATACACTGATGATTTAGATTTATTTTATTCCACGCCGCTGATGATCAAGTTCTGTGTTTTGAAAAATAATTAACAATCAAAAACTCAAATAATTATGAGTTCGTCACTTTTGTTTTAACTCTTTACTCTTGTGTGTATATTAAAAAAAAAATTGTTTACTATAAATATTTATTTAAACCATGAAGTAAACTTTTGAACTTTCCTTTTAAAACACTTTTTTTTTTCTTTCTTCTCTTCCTCTTTTTTTAAAAACTGCTATTTTCTATTATAGAGGTAAATATTTATATTTATTACAGATGTAATATTCCTTTTTTTATATATAAACACTGTTTACCATTGTATACTTTTCTCGATGTTTTTATTCTTTTTTTAATATTATGCTATTATTTGTTGTATTTTTTTTTACTGGTTTTATTGTAATTCTGTAAAAGGTTCATGGAACCGTAAATAAATAAATACATATGTCATGACAAAATACCAAATACCAAAAGTCATAAATTATACCAAAAGTGACAAGGGCAAAATAATAGACTGGCTATCAGGAGTTTATACAGAGTGTCCCAGAATTCGACGTCAAGCCGGAAACGGATGATTGAACAAGTCATGCTAGTTGTGAGAAAAATGTGAAAAAAATCTTAATCTTGTATTGTTTTAATTATAGGCATTTAAAAAAAAAAAGAGAAAATCGACACCCTGTGATGGTCTTTTAACTCCCGTTACAACAAATCTCTATTTTATTTTATTTTTTTATTTATTATGTGATTTTGAATAATGTTTCTTTAAACTGTGGTCCAAAGTTTAAAGCTAACTACTCCAGCTTGGAAGAAAATGTTACTTTTTGCCCAACCAAGTATTCGAAATCAACACTACTCCCAATTTTAACTGACTGTACTGAAAAAAAATGTACTACGCTAATTTGGCAAGTGACTTTGAAAGTTGGCGCATTTAATAAGGATTCCAAAATGGTAGAACACTTGCTTGATTATTTCTTAAATTAGGTGTGAACATTTTTTTTATAATGAAGCCCAGTTTTAAGCATTTGTTTCCGAGAGACTAAGAGTCATTTTACAAAGTGTGAGCGAGACAGATAGTGACGCCACTTTTACTAATATGTCAGAGAAGGAGAGAGTCATTTTACGAAATGTGAGCGAGACACATAGTGGAGCCACTTTTACTAATGTGTGAGACGGATAGATACACAGATATAGATATAGATATAGATATAGATATAGATATAGATATAGATATAGATATAGATATAGATATAGATATAGATATAGATATAGATATAGATATAGATATAGATATAGATATAGATATAGATATAGATATAGATATAGATATAGATATAGATATAGATATAGATATAGATATAGATATAGATATAGATATAGATATAGATATAGATATAGATATAGATATAGATATAGATATAGATATAGATATAGATATAGATATAGATATAGATATAGATATAGATATAGATATAGATATAGATATAGATATAGATATAGATATAGATATAGATATAGATATAGATATAGATATAGATATAGATATGGATATAGATATGGATATAGATATAGATATAGATATGGATATAGATATAGATATAGATATAGATATAGATATAGATATAGATAAAGATATAGATATACCACTTTTACTAATATGTCAGAGAAGGAGAGAGTCATTTTACGAAATGTGAGCGAGACACATAGTGGAGCCACTTTTACTAATGTGTGAGACGGATAGATACACAGATATAGATATAGATATATATATAGATATAGATATAGATATAGATATAGATATAGATATAGATATAGATATAGATATAGATATAGATATAGATATAGATATAGATATAGATATAGATATAGATATAGATATAGATATAGATATAGATATAGATATAGATATAGATATAGATATAGATATAGATATAGATATAGATATAGATATAGATATAGATATGTTAAGAAATAATGTTTTAATAAAATGCTTTGTGCCTATATGTACACACTTCTGTTTTAAATTTTGGCACTCCAGTTTTGTATTTATCTTATAATTGCGATATCATTAACTTATTTTTAGCTTCTTTTTTTTTCTAAATATTATTTGAAAACATAAATCATATGTACTTTTTTTAAGTTAGTAGTAATTATTATTGAACAACTCTGTAGTGTTATCATATGATTTAATGTAAAGGATCTTTACCGACAAGCCATATTAATTGGCTTGGTGAGTCCCGTAAAAAAAGTCATTTTAAAAATGTTTTAAAACATAATAAAAATGTAATATTGTATGTAAGTAATAAATAAAAATTAATAAAATAAAATGTACTTAAGGTTTTTTTGTACCTCCTGTACATATGTACACAGCTGCTTTTAGTGTACCAATGGGTACTAAAGGGTGGGGATAGGAACATGATGAGAATAAGGTTAATTGTCAATGCCAGTTTTGAATTCTAAAATTGAAAGCCCGATTTAACAACGCATCTCTTTAAGTGATGACTCTAAAGATTTTTTTTCTTTCAGTTTGTGCGATCCACCCCCCATGCCCTGGGCGGGGAGGAAAAGGTCTGACTGCAGGCCAGGGGTGTCGCATGCCGCGCATCCAACGGGGGAGACCTCAGGGACGAGCTTCTCTAACTCGGGGAACCGGAGGCCCTGGGTCAACACCGGGTCCAGATAGTCACCTTCAAGACGGACGTCGAAACGAGGATCTGCTGAGACCGCTGCTTGCTTAATAAGGGCCAGTGCTCTCAAATATGGGTCAATGCTATCCAGTGCCTCGTAGATTCCGACATGACTGCGACTGTGTATATTTATTGTGCCGGACCTTCTTTATTTAAATCTGTACTAGTTTCTAGTGCTTTAGTGCTTCATAAACTCTCAATTTGACTGCGAAAATCCAGTCTATCAAATTCGGGGCAAGCGCTTTAATAACGTGACTGCTACCGTGTTTATTTGTTACAAAGAGTCCTTTTCTTTTGATCTCACCTAAATCTTTAAAAAAGACAAAGGGTGAATTCTTTAGTGCTTACTTAGCTCTCAACATTACTGCGACCGTAAGTACATACATATATCTATCATCTCGGGCATTTTTTCTACATCTGTGAATGCGTATATAATAAAACGTGAGTACTTTAGTGCCTCTTAACTCCCGACATGACTGTCACTGTGTATATCTCTCCTGTGACGAGCTCTTTCACACTGAATCTGAGCTTTAGGAAAAAAGGCGAGTGCTTTAATATTTTGCTATGCTCCTGACCTTACTGCAACCTTTGTTTGTAATAATAAGGTAATAAATGCAAGTTTTGATTTGTACACTTTTTTCGAATCTTTTCTAGGTTTTTAAAAAGCTTTTGAGTAAGGGGCGAGTGCTCCAGTGATTCAGTGTTACCTCACTGCCATGTGTATATGTATGTTGTGACGCGCTTCTTTGGTTTGAATCTCGACTAGATCTTCAAAGCGAGTGGCAAATGTTTTATCATCTAAAAGCAAGACTAGGTCTTCTGATAAAAACGGTTTGCTTGAGGACAAAACTTTGACACAACCTCCTTATATTTTTTCTTCGGAATTATCCTCTTGTGTTAAAACTTAAAACAATGAGTGTATAGTGAAACATTGGTGTTATGACTTTTACTAAAGTGAAATAAATAATAGTTGAATGTTTAATATTTAAGAAACAGTATGACTATCGCGTTTAAATCAATCGTAAAATACATAAATAAATATTCGGAATTCTGGGTGGCGATTTTATGTTAAAATTAACACATTTAAAGTAAACTTAGAGAGAAATATTTTTTTTCATATTGAAATATAAATCAATTTTAACCGTTTTTAATGCGCATATTGTTTTACTTATTTAAATAATAGCCAACAATTAGGTGTAGGTACTGGCATTATTAGAAAACTTTCCAAATACTTTCTTCACGAACAGTTAAGTAGTTGTGTGCCGTTGCTTCAAAACAACTGTGATTGGGAGAGGTAAAAACTTGTTTTAAAAAATAATTTAAAGATAAATAAAACCATTTTTAACCTTATAAATGGATTTAAGGTATATTTACACAATACATATTAAAAAAAAAAAAACAAAATTTTTATTATTTATACATAATATACTCACAACTTCTTCATTACCTTTCTGCACCTAATAGTGCATAAGGCGCTGCATTGACACATCAATCGCAGTGTATCATGATCATTCTTGTTACATGAAAGCAAGATGATTGGTCTTACGCTTCTTTAGCAGTCCAGGAAATTTTATTTTAAAACACCCTTATAAATAATAAATAATATTGTATTTCAATCATGTCAGGAATCGAACCTGAGACCCCTTGCATGGTAGGCAAACGCTCTTACCATTGCACCATTAAGCCGATTAACAACTTTATACTAACAATAATTCTATTTTAATCTTTATTCATGCCAAATTAAAATTAAAATTAAAATAAAACAACTTTTTTAACCACTTGTTTTATATTTTTTTACCGACCGGTTTCGAAGCTTCGCGAGCTTAATTATCAAGGCAGTTTGTTTACGGAGGTTTGCTCGCAATTACCCTAACTTAATGAAAATAAATATCTCAGAAAAGATTTACAAAATAAATCGTAAAAAAGTAAATGGGGTCAGTACTTACTTTGCAAATAATTTTCAATGTTCGATCGAAGTTCGTAATGTACAAAAACTGGACATCTATTAATCAAAAGTTTGCAATGGTTTTTTTTTTTCATAAAATCATCAATAGAAAACCACTAAAAAAAGTTTAGTTAAAAATATGAAAATTTAATATTTGTTATGTATTCGTAAAAATGTGAAAAAATAATTGCGTCTATTAAAATAAGCTAAAACTACAAATCCCACCCATTTTTTAGAAAAATGACATTTAATTTTACGCCATTCAGTCCAGGCGGATGAAGAATACAACTCTGTGAGAAATAGAACCAGATCCCTGGACGAGTGTTTCGACTCGATGGCTGCTCTCAGGCAAAAATACTGTGTAAGCACACCGAGTTGAGATAAGTCCGCCTGCGTTATTTTAGTTGACGCGTTCTTCTCCCATAATTGAGGTCCTGGATTCCGTTATTTTTTCCGTGCAAATAGCCCTTAAATATAATTCATACTTGTTAGTGTATATTTGTTGCTAATATTTGTATATTTGATGCTAGATTATAAAGTACTTTTTATCCATGTCCATTTACACTAATTTAAAAACAATTGTTGAAATTTGTTGTAATTTAAAAAAACATGCGGTAGGTTAATTAGCCTTGTACAATTGTCATTTGTCAATTGTCATTCGCTGATCAAAGTTATCTCACGATTTAAATGTTACCCCATTTGTCGGTAGCTAATCTCTACTATAATAGCTACGTATTTCTATGGGTTGTTTGTTTACACTGTACCGTAATTGTCACTTGGCTTTTATCAAACACTGTTTTGAGCTTTGATTTATCTGTTAAACAATGTTTTCCGATGCATTGTGCGTAAGTGCAAAAACACCTCAATAAATACGCCTAAAAATCTATTTTTCATAAATCTTAGAATCATTTGTCAGCTGACATAGAAAAGGGGCGAAAATTCAACACAAGAGAGTTAAGAAAATAAATTCATGACTCCTAAATTCATTGCCAACTTACTAAAATGCCGTTTTTGATTTAGTGAATTTTGCATGAAATTTACGAATTATATTCTTGATTATTAGGGCTTTTGTAAACACTAAAAAATCCTTTATATGTAGGTACAGTATGTTAAATCCAATATTTCTCCCGAGTGGAAATTCCCTTATTTGTCTGTATCTCAATATTATTTGACATTAATTGTTTACATTATTTAGTACTCGCACCTACAAATTAAAAAGCTGTTTTTTTTTTAATCTAGTTACAAAACACTTAATTATCAAATGGAAAACAGGTGATAGAGAATAAATTAATCAGCTGATTGTTAAAAATGTTTATGTTACTTTTTTTTTTATATCAATTTATTTCAAGTATTAATAAGTAATGTTATTTTTAATTGACAAAAGTTTTTGGTTTACATTTTGAAGCATTATCCGTTATTTGGGATTCGATTTTCAGTAAGATATAAAAAACTAAATGTTGTTTATCTTAAACCTGAGTTTTATATGTCAATATGCCTGTTGGTCTATTACAGTGCATTAAAGATTGCGTATATTTATTTTTATGGTAAACCAAATCAAAAATCCTTTAGGTTTGAATAAACAATGAAATATTTTTCGTTTTAAGTAAAATAATACCATTTTTATCGTGTTTCAAACTAAGATATGAATTGATTTCATAACATAATAAATATTTTATTTTCGCATCGTAAAAGCTTGCGCAACTCCAATAAATCAAGAAGATAAGCTTTCATTTATGATGATTACAAATGTTTTACTACGTTCACAAGAACACGTTAACATGATTTACTTGTTATATTCATTTTTATACAAGTGTTTCATGTTGAGTTGAAGAACCTATAATCAAGATAAAAACAAGGCGAACGATTGATAAAAATCATCGTAAACTATCTATTTTATCCAAATATTTCCTGTCTATAAAACAGTCGTGAACTCTTATAAAACTTATATGAGAAGCACGTATTCTTCTGATTCAAGTAACAATGGCCACAGAGGCTTTAAAGGGGTAAGGGGTTGTTCGAATTATTAAGGCGTTAGGATTAGCTGGGGTTCGAACTATTGAGACCCTTCTGTATATATATTTTCCGTTTAAGTAAAAATATTTTTTTCCTTCTTACCGACCCAGAAAAACGTCACACGTATTTGAAAGGCCGTGAGAATTTAAGAACGTTAATCGTATATTATTACTGTAATTTAAAAAAAATCAATAAGTTTACTTTAATGTGAAATTAACGAAACATTTTTTTAAGTCAGAAGGAATCGGGTTGTGGTTCCGTGGCTAATGTTGTGTTCTCATGGATCAGAGTTCCGAGGTTCAAACCACACTCTACCCCAATTTGGTATCCATTTTATATTAGTGAGTTATTTACAATTCGTTGAAAACAGCCACTTAAATCGAAATATTTGGGTAAATTATATTAAACGCTAAAATTTATATTTAAAAAAACCATGCATACATGTAGGTTAGGGTGTCCCAGAAAAATTGAAGTATTATTTTTCAATGCATACCCTGTAATTTTGTTTGAATGATGTCAAAACACTTATAAATAAAATTTCACGTAAATTGAATCACGGCAACCCGTGCCGACTTGCATCGGAACTTGTCAGAACTTACATAGTACGGCGCGCGCAAACTAAGTATTAATGTTCTTGTTATATCGTGTTTGTTTTTATTGGTAAACGCATTATTTTCGTTGTGTCAACATGTCTGTGGAGTTACGCAGTTCTAAAAAGGAAATATTTTTGGTTGGGGATATAAAACATCAAATTACAGGTTCTATACTTGCCTGTAATGGACAAGTGCTGGCGGTTTTATTTTATAAAATTCGCAAAGTCAATTTAAGCGTCAATGAAAGTGCAAATCTTACTATTCGTGAGTGCATTATTTATTAGGAAAAGGCACGTACACCGACTAAATCTTTACCTCACTGTGTTAAAAAACTTGTAGCCTTATACCAAGATCGGAAAAATTTGCAAAAAGATGCAAACCAAACTCAAGATGTGTTTGAGCAGCATCGACAAGAGTTTGTTACAAATACAAAAATTTGTTTGATGTTGCACATGTCAATGCGCTTCAATTAATAAAGATAACATTTTCTTACAAAAGCCGAGAGAGCCAAGATGACCCGGTCATTTAGCTGAAGTGGACAAAAAATTGACAGAAAAGGAGGAAAAGGCGAGTCTTAGAAATATCCAGGAGCAAAAGCGGCTGGCCACTTATTTGGCACCCATAACACCCTCTACGTCTTCTCATGAGCCATTACAAGAAATTTCATCTTCTGATTCTGAAATAACGGACTTACAAGAAGATTTGTCCATTCCAATTGAGAGGAAACAGCCCGATACTATAAAAACTTCTGTGAAGAAAATTTTTGTTACTCCGAAACTGGTAGCGGCATTAGACAGGTGTCAGTTAAGTATGAGAGATTCTGTGTTTATTATTGAAGCAACTATTGAAGCACTTGGCTACAACACTGATGAACTTCCTATAAGCAAGTCCTCCATCCAAAGAATTCGTACAGAAAAGCGAAAACAGCGCGCTGAAGCTATAAAACTTAATTTTCAAAACGATGTACCAGATACTGTAACTGTCCACTGGGATGGAAAACTGTTGCCGGCTTTAGATGTACGCAAATCTAAAGAGAAGCGTCTACCAATCGTTATTTCATACGATTATAAAGAACAACTTATTGCTGTGCCAAAATTAGAAAACTCATCGGGAAGCGAACAGGCACAAGCAGTTTGGAATGCTATTGTTGATTGGAATCATGAAGATAAAGCACAGATCCTCTGTTGTGATTGCTTCTAACACAGGCCGAATTAATGGTGCATGTGTGCTTTTTGAACAGAAATTGAACAAAGAAATGTTGATTTTTGCTTGCCGCCATCACATCTACGAATTGGTACTAAAAGCTGTGTTCGAGGCCAAAATCAGCCAAGTCACTACAAGTCCCGTTATCCCTTTATTCAAAAATTTTCGATCAAACCGGAAAAACATCAATGTAGAGAAGATACAAAGCCACAAAGAAATGCTATTACGTCTGAACGATTCTAAAATTACAATATTTGAGTTTGTCTAAATGTTCATAGACAAAAGACTGGATTTCACCCCCTCGGGGGTCATTAAGATTAACAAATTACAACAGGGATGGAGAATACCTTAAATAAGGGAATATGGAAGTCAAGGCATTTACAGGGTTTATGACCTGTTATTGGCTGGTTTAAGTGGCCACTTTACACACTGTGTAACATTCACCATTTTGCCTATGTTTGAACATCCATATTTCTTCAATTCTTCCATCTGTTGATTTTGGTGAAGTCAAAGAGTTGAAACTTTTATTGTTGTGAAGAGATTCATCTGACTGAATTATTTCACATACTAGGCAACGCCTGAAAACAATTTTTCAATTTTTAAACTTCTTCTTGGACCAGTTGGTTTCATTACAATATTTGAGTTTGTCCAAATGTTCATAGACAAAAGACTGGATTTCACCCCCTCGGGGGTCATTAAGATTAACAAATTACAACAGGGATGGAGAATACTTTAAATAAGGGAATATGGAAGTCAAGGCATTTACAGGGCTTATGACCTGTCATTGGCTGGTTTAAGTGGTCACATTACACACTTTGTAACATTCACCACTTTGCCTATGTTTGAACATCCATGTTTCTTCAATTCTTCCATCTGTTGATTTTAGTGAAGTCCAAGAGCTGAAACCTTTATTGTTGTGAAGAGATTCATGTGACTGAATTATTTCACATACTAGGCAACGCCTGAAAACAATTTTTCAATTTTTAAACTTCTTCTTGGACCAGTTGGTTTCATTACAATATTTGAGTTTGTCCAAATGTTCGTAGACAAAAGACTGGATTTCACCCCCTTGGGAGTCATTAAGATTAACAAATTACAACAGGGATAAAGAATACCTTAAATATGGAATATGGTCTTTTGTCTACGAACATTTGGACAAACTCAAATATTGTAATATGTATGTATCTTTTGATATATATTCATGGTTTTATTAGCCAAAATTTTAACCAATCTCTTATTTTGACCAGTCTGTTTTTTGGTTGCTTGGAAGATATTGCTTTTAGCAATAAGTCCGCCAAAGTACTTTTTATTTGTACTTGAAGTTTTAAATAAAATAAAATAAATAAATAATGGAATATAGATATTACATCCACGCTAACATAAGTCACTAGTCTCTGATCGTTTTAAAGAGTTGTTCATTTCCTTACTGGCATAGTAATAATGAAATTAATACCACTAAAAAAAAGCTATTTATATTCATTTTTTTTTTAATTCACTCCACATGAAAAAACAATTGAACGTTGTTATGCAAAAAGCAGCCAGCCATTGAAAAGTGAAACTGAGATAAAAGCAATAATATTGATGTTTTTTTTTTATATTTCTTGATAAAACTCCATAGTTAATGATTTTGATAAAATTATAAATGAAGTTAGTAATAAAACTTCTTGGTTTAGTTTTACTTATTTATTATTTTGACCAACGAGCGCTTTCCCCTAAGTAGGCATCTTTAAGACTGGTGAATTGTTTATAGCTTTTATACTATTCTTAACATATTTTGGAGATAAGATCAAATAAGTATTTTAACAGAAGACAGAAAACATAAATATTTACAACTGATTTGAACAGTTAATTTTTGGGAGTTTTTGGACCGAAAATGCGATTAAGCTTTTATTATTTAAAATGTGGGAAAAGAACACATGGCGAATTACAACGAAGTGGGAAATACGCATTTTAACAGTGGCACAATACTTTGATTTTTTGACATGGAAGTTTACATACCTATACATGAATGACGAAATATTTACCTTTGCCCACCGTTAAACTACTGGGAGTTTTACTCAATTCTGACCTATCTCTTGACGCTCAAATTAGTAGAACGATAAGTTCATGCTTTCACCAGCTGAGACAAATTAAATGCATACGAAAAAATTTGCCGGTTGATGCCGCCCGTCAATTAATAAATGCGTTTGTAGTGTCTAGAGTCGATTATTGTAATGGTATCTATGCAGGTCTACCAATGAACAAAATGACTCGCCTACAATCTGTATTGAATGCCGCAGCGAGACTTATTTTCGGAATCTCTAAGTTCAGTCATATCACTCCACTACTTCGGGAACTACACTGGCTACGTTTTCCACAGAGGGTCGAATACAAACTCTGTTGGCTTATGTATAAATCACTGCACAACTCTTCTCCGGAATATCTTAAGGAACTATGCATTCCAGATGAACTAGCTGACAGGCGTCTCACGCTTAGATCAGCTACGTCTACGGCGAGAGTTAAAGTTATTATACCTCTACGCAAACAGCGCACTAAATTTGGTGAGCGCGCATTTGCGGTCGCAGGCCCTATGGCATGGAATGCTCTCCCAGCAGAGATGCGAGGCTGTGAAAGTGAAGTGATGTTTTGGAAAAAACTTAAAACCCACTTGTTCTCTAAATCATTTGAATAAATCCGTAGCACGTGACAACAAAATAAATTATTTTAATTAAATTACAAATTTAAAAGCTTCAATTAAATAAACTTAACAATAGAATCACCATGTAAAGCGCCCTTGAGGTATTTTATTACGGAAATGGCACTGTATAAGTTATCCATAATAATAATAATACGTTTGTTTATGGAATGAAGTATTACATTTTGATAGTGAATTTCAAGTTAATTATATTATTTTAGTCGTAAATAATTCAATCAAACGGAGCGTAGTTATATATTCAATTAACGATTTAATAAAAAAGTAAAACTGAACCAAGAAGTTTAATTGATCATTTTATTTATAAGTTTATCAAAATCATTGAGATAATATATTTTTTGTGAAAGAGCAAACAATCAAATCTACACAACAGTTGGAATGTTTTTGACTTTAACAAATGATGAACACTGACCTCATATTTTCAAAAAAATAACAAACAAGAATCTGATTATGTATTTGACCAATGTTTATGATTTTTAAAGTACTTTTTAATTTTTCTAGGGCTGAATGTGTTTTCTGCAAATTTAGAAATGCTGTTTTTGTGATCGACACCATTTTCAGAAGGTGATTAATACAGTTTTTTTGTTCTGGTTGTTTTAAACAGAGCATAGAATTGACTTTACTGCACCCAATAACACAAACATTTTTTTTTCAAATTGTGGACTGGCTGTTTTCTGCACAACTACGTTCAATTATTGCATCAACAATATGTTGAGCCAATTCGATTTTTATAAGACAAGAACTGAATACAACCCCCTTGGAAGTTATTTATATATTACAACAGGGGTGAAAAACATTTAAATTAAGGAAATATAGAAGTCAAGGAATTTACAAGGCTTATGACATGTCATTGGCTGGATTGAAAAGTCCCAAACACACTGTGTAACATTCACAATTCCATCTACGTTTTAACATCTACATTCCTTTTATTCTTCCATCTGTTGATATGTGGGTGAGTCTGCTGCTTTTGGGTGCACCTTGGGGGTCACCTGGGAGCGTCCTGGTGCTCCAGAGAGTAGATAATAGCATTTCCTATCACTGTCGACTAAGAGACGTTTGAACTGAGTGATGGATTTATTTATTTATTTTATTTATACTTCCCCTTGTCCCTACCATGTTGAAGATGAGGAGGGTCTTAAAGTGACAGTGAAAGGCACATTAAAAGTTTTAAATGTTGCTGAATTTGTTAAATTGAAAAATAAATCAAATCAATTCGTAATGCAACAAATATTTTTCGCTTGTATGAGTGAATCCAAAGAAAGGCATTTAGTCTTAAAACGGATTCGGATATTCAGTGATCTTTTTCATGTCATTCTTTGCGAAATTAAAGAGCTGAAACTCTTATCGATACGTAGGACATTTTAATCTATATTTCCCTCCACAAAATGTTCATCGTGTCTGTTTTATTCAAGCCCCCAAGTTGCTTAATCCAGTTCTTGTCTACAAAAATTGGAATAGACTCAAAATATTGTCGATAATTACAGCTGGTCTAAAAGAAGTATAAAAATTGCAAAATTATATAAAAAGACAGAATTTCAACGGCATCAACAAAGATTTCAGCTATTTAACTTCGCAAACATCAACAGTTTGAAGAGTTAAAGGAATATTAAAACGTAGGCAGAATGTTGAATGTTACGCGGTGGCCATTTAAACCAGCTCGTTAGCCCTGTAAATGCCATGACTTTTTGTTATTACAGCTTTAAGGAATGTAGGTATATTGTTGGTGACAACAATATATCTACAGTCGTCTGCATACCCACACAGCTTGGCAAGTCATTCTAGATTTGTCTCTCCTAGAAAACAGTCGCTCTCTTACCACAATATAATAAGCATTTAGAATAAACCACAGTCGACTACAACAAGTCTTATTATTGATCTTTACATACCACTATAGGGTATAACAATTGCCTTTCATAAAAATTCAAAATTTCTGTTCTAATTTATGGAAAAAATATTTATTTCTTGTTTTATTTATTGTTTCATCATTTACTTTTTGCAAAAATATTTTGAATTTATTTAAAATGAAACACCCTGTAATTTTACCACATTAGGATTTAATAAAGAGATAATGGGTAATTCAGAGTACCAAAAACTAGTTGTTTTAAAATGTATTAAACTCTTATGTGGTAAAAATTACAAAGTATTATATTTAAAATAAATTCAGTTATTTATTGTTTTTTATTAAAGTAAAAAACTGTGCCTCAAAGAGTTAAAAGGGGTAAATAATTACTCCTGTATCTACCGAATTTTAAAAGGGATATGTTTATTTTCTAACTGCTGGTTTCCCTGGATACATCTCTATTTTTTGTTGTAATTGGTATTACAAGGAAAGTTTATTTTTTGTTTTACAGCTGGCTTGTGGCTAATGTGTTTGTTTTTGACCTACATAATTCCAGTTAATATAATTATCGTATTTTACAGCCCTGTTCTTGTAATATAATATAGATTCCTCAAGGGCACTTTACAAAGTGATTCTATAATAACATTGAATGGAAATTGAATTAAAATTTAAGTAAAACTTTTCGGTAAAACAATTTATTTGGCCATCACATGCTACGGGTTTATTTACAGTTATATGTATTAAAATTTATTTACAATAAAATTCAGTTTTCTTTATGAAAATTTGTTAACAATTTTTTTTGTAAACATTCCTTGGTTGCTAGTTGCTAGTTGCTAGTAATAGGTTACCGACGAAGATACTTTGAATTTTCATACAATTATATACATTTTCGTACATAAATATCGATCTTAGTTTATACCGCCTCAATATGTACCGGTGACGATAGCGTTTGTAATCGTGGTCTAGTAGCTCAATCGCAAATAATTATCGACGTGCTAATAAGCGACGTGATAACAATTTCTCACCATGGTTGTTTATTCTATTCGCGATCACAATGCAACATCCGGGAACACCGTATACTAAATGTCAAAATATTTACGTTTTGCGACGTATAATCCTGCTGCGCAATCACATATTTGAATTTCATCGGTGAAAATATGAAAAATACTCCGAAACTGCTATTTTTATTTATTATTTATCACGCTATTTATTACATTTAGCCAGCGGTTGACAAGTCAAATGTCAAGAAAAGCATTTTGCCGTGGTAATTGTAATTAATTATTTTTTTTTGTATGAGATACTCCTTATTATTTTGCAAATGCAATATATTGTTTTATTTTTTATACTAAACACCGATTTTTTGCCAATGAACTGTATTTATT